>NW_017618364.1:1405000-1720000 GCF_001879475.1 Ipomoea nil | reverse complement strand
TAATTAAAATTTATATAACAAACCTGCATATATTGTATTATTATTGGTAATTTATAAATATTAAATAATTAATATAAAATAAAAGTGATTATTTTCAATACAATCAAAATGAATATTTTCAGCTTGTAATAAAAATAGTAGTAAAGATGAGTATTGTTGTAGATAGTTATAATCGATAATAAAATTAATGTCCTAACAATATTTTCATATTAAAATATATTCACTCTAAACTTAAATTATTTTTTGTTAAAAGTGACATACATGATTATAATTGACTTACTATTGTTGTCAAACAGTAATTAAGAGTTATAAAATTAAGTTATAACATATGAATTTATAAGTTTTTCTTGTGTATATGATTGGACCTCAAATCTTATTATATGTGACCTATTCATCTTGTAAACTCTTATTGATATTTTGAAATATTATTTTTTCCTATAAGATTGATTATATAATAAATTTTTTGCATTTAAATTCTTAACATAGAGAAAAATTTTGTCTTATGCATAGTAGATCAGATTGTAATAATAAAATGTACATTTTAATTAAAGCAATATAGATTTGAAATAGAAAATTAAAATTTGTGATATATATAACAAATAAAGTTTGATTTTACTTAAACGAAGACAATGAATTATTAGAATAATTATAATAAGACAATCATATTCTTTTAGGATGAAGATTCAAAAAACTATAGCTTTCACTTTTTTTTTTTAATATATATAGTTGAAATAAACAAATCAAATTAAGTAAATGTTATTATATTATAATTCTTACCACAAAGAAGAAAGTAGTTGAAAAAGAATATAAAAATTAAAAAAAAATTAACGCAAATTACATTTTGTGTACACTAATTTAATTTTAATTACATTAACATAATTTTTATCCCCGTTATAACCTTACCAACATACTCTTATTATATTTAATAGATACAATACAAACTCTCAAATAGTTATCAAGAACCCATCAACTTTGATAAGGAACACCCTATCCCATAAATCAAAGGAGAAAGGAGAAGAAACGAATCAAGCAATCCAAACAAGAGATCGATCTACACCAAAATGATAATGAAGAATTGAAAAAAAAAAAACATATTAATTATAATATTTATAATGGTCAATATTCTTAATTCACTACTCAACCTTATTGTTGAATTTTCATATTGTTTTAAATATTGTTTTGAGTTGTTGAGCATAAAAAGAAAAAAAATGTTGTTGTAAAACTTTTATCACATGTTTAGATTTTATCAATGTAAAAATTCGTAGATAAATGTAAATTACTGAAATATGTAGATATTCAATTTATCAATGAATTTTCATAGGTAAAAATACTAAAATTCATTGGTATTTAAACTGTAGTTATTTAATTTTGTAGGTATTTTGTAGTGCTTCTTAGAGTGAATTAAAGTATGCCTCTACATGCATATATTAACATATTGAGTAAAAATAGAGTTAAAAAATAAGAGTTTATGTGATACTTTTGTTGTGCCATTTTTCTGTTATGTTTACTATCCATTCGTTAAAATAATTCATTTTTTTTTGCTTATTTTCTTTAGTATTTTCTTATTATTCTTAACTTTTTTTGTTTTGAATAATAATTTTTTTGGAATGACGACGATAAAATTCGCAATCATTATATGATGGTTTACATTAGGTACATTCGACTCTCATAAATATATACTAATACTTAATATAACTTAATATTATGAAAAATTTAATCATAGTAATTTTAGCTGAAACTTATTAATCGAACACATAAAATGAGATGGAGATAATGTTATTCATGAATTTGTCACAATCAACTATCCAATCAAGAAAAAAATAATTCACCTAATTATATTATTGAGAAGACAAACATACCGTGGATGTCTAATCACATAGTTTTCAAGAACAATTCTCACTTTTGATGAAAAGGATTAGTGTCTAATCACACTAGTTTTCAAGAACAATAATTCTCACTTTTGTTGAAATGGATTATCTTCATCTTTCCAGCCATCCAGGATAATGCTAACCCTAAGATGCTCTTATACTTGGAATTTCCTATGACTAATCTCCTATGTCATAAGCATTTTCCTTTCTTATCCTAGTAACCTTATCCTACCACTTTTATCATGTTTTTTTGTTTCTTGGATTTATCCAAACTTTGTTTGTTTGTTTTTTTTTTTTTTTTCCAAACAATAATACAAATTATTTAATACTGTAAAAAAAAAAATACACATTATGTTGAAGAAAGAGCTCAAGAATAGAAACATAAATAAAGTTTGTTTTTCTTTTCTTTTACATAGTTTGGTCCAGAGCTTACGTCCACCGAAGAAATGTGATCTTTTATTAATTGTGATAATTTTTTTTGAAAATTTTATGATGCTTCATTAAAAGTAGGCCGAAATAACATTCGGTGGGTGCAGATCCCAATACATAATTGTAGTTTGCTGATAAGCCGTAGTAGCTAAAGCATGAGCTAAATGGTTCTCTACTCTAGGAATAAAATGAAACGAACAAGACTGAAATGAAGATGCAATAAGCCTGCAAGTGTCAATGGCATAGCCTAGATATGTGCGCAGCACAATAGTTGGTGTAGTAAGATAGTGATGTAGTGCCAGGCAGTCCGTATAGATCTCAACATTCTGTTCACCCCGATCCTTCAACCATGATAGAGCCTCCTTACATGCGAGCACCTCTGCCATAAGTGGTGAGGAGCATCCTTGTAGTGGTCCACTGAATGCCGAGACATACCCCCCGTCCGTGTCTAGTAAAAGCACCCCCAAAGCAGCTTGTCCTGTCTCCTGCAAATACCCCCCGTCCACACGGCATATGCACCTTGGCAGTCCAGGTGGTTCGGCAGCAGTGGAATCTGCCGCATGGAGATTGGCATTCCCTTGCAACGGATTTGGCGCTGCTAGGAGCGTGGTGGGCGGTGCCGTGTGTTGCTGTGGGTGCGCCCGAGTCCAAGCCAGCTTGGCAGCAGCGGCTATTTTGAGGACCACTTCCGGCCGTGGCAATGTTGCTTCCCATACGGCCCTGTTCCTTGCTCTCCATATATTGTAAAGTATCACTACTGCATAGAATATCTCATCAGAGTCTAAAACATTTAGAAGTTCATCAAACCAAACATAAAAAATATTTGTGATTATATTTGGAATTGTGAGGTTAGTTTTATCCCAAATGTTCTTTGCAAAATCACACAACACCAAAGCATGCATTGTGTCTTCTTGAAATACTCCACACATGGCTCATCTTGGATCCACCTCCACCCTCTTTATAAGCAAGTTTGTAGTAGTGGGCAATATATCACTAATGGCTCTCCATAGAAACATTCTCCATTTTGGGGGGATTTTTAATTTCCATAGGGATAACCACTTTGTAAATACCCCATTAGTGTGTTGATAATTTCCCACTACTTGCTTATACCCACTTTTAACAGTGTACTCTCCTCTTAGATCCCCATGCCAGTACCAAGTATCATCATATTCCGAGGAGATGGGTATTTTCATAATTTCCGCCACATCATTGGGTTGAAATAAATCAGTTAAGATTGAGGGATCCCAACACCAGTTTGTTGGTCTATCAAACCTGCCACCTTGGCTTCCTTCAACTGTATTGGCATTTCTGTTTGTATCATTGGGTCATAGTCATTTCGTAGCCAAGGGTGGGTCCATATGAATGTGGATTCCCCATTACCAATTCTGCGCCTGACCCCACCACAAATAATACTCTTTGCTGCCATGATGCTCCGCCAGCAGAAACTGGGATTATTTCCCATCTGTGCATCAAAGAACGATCCTTTTGGAAAATACCGGGCTTTATACACGCGTGCTACTAGAGAGTCAGGCTTAACCAACATTCTCCACGCCTGCTTCCTAGCATCGCTAGATTAAATGCTCGCAAATCTTTAAATCCTAGCCCACCATACTTCTTTGGTACACATAGCTTATCCCATGCCTTCTAGTGTATTCGCCTGTCAGTTCCAGAATCTCACCAGTAACGATTCATCGTTCTTTCTATCGCCGTACAGACTGATACAGGTAACAAGAAAACACTCATTGAAAACGTTGGCATAGATTGTGCTACAGTTTTCAAAAGAATTTCTTTCCCTGCCTGTGATAGCAGTTTTTTATTCCATGATCCAATCCTTTGACGGATTTTATCTTCCACATACGCAAAAACTGCTTTTTTTGTGCCTTCCAATAAAAGAGGGGAGTCCCAAATACTTGCCATAATTCGGTGCCTGTGCCACACCCAAAATCTGAGCCACATCTTGTCTATCCTCATCACTAGTATTTCTGCTATAACATATACTCGACTTGTGATAATTTACTGCCTGCCCGGATAAACTCAGACACCTTTTAACCTCAGTTGCTTCCTCCACCTTGGCCTTAAAAAACAGTAAACTATCATCTGCAAAAAACAAGTGAGAAATCGGGGGGCTCCTTTTGCTACCCTGCAGCCATGTATCGATCCCACAGTATGTGCCTGCTGCAACATCAAAGATAGACCCTCTGCACAAATAATAAATAGATATGGGGACAAAGGATCCCCTTTCCTTATTCCGCGAGTGGGTATAATAGGATCACATCTTACTCCATTCACCTGAATATTATATGAGACAGAGGTTACACACTTCATAATCAACTCCACCCAACCAGCATGAAATCCCAGCGCCAACATCATCCTTCGTAAGAAGGGCCATTCAACCCGATCATATGCCTTTGCCATGTCTAATTTAAGGGCACTCCATCCCCCCACTCTACATTGTTTCCTATTCAAAAAATGCCCCACCTCTGCAGCTAGTAGTATATTATCCGTTATCAATCTATCCGGGATAAATGCGCTTTGTGACTCAGATATTACCCCTTCCATTAACGGCTTCATTCTATTAGCCAACATTTTTGCCTAACTCTATAGACCACATTACTGAGGGCTATAGGTCGCAAATCAGTGACATACTCCGGGGTTTTCTTCTTAAGGATTAGAACAATATCAGTCTCAGTCAACCCAGGCGGGAAATCACAGGACTCAACACAATTAACTATAAAACTCGCCACATCACCCCCAACCACATCCCAAAAATGTTGGTAAAACCCTGGATTCATTCCATCCGGGCCTGGTGCCTTGTCCGGAAACATCGCAAACAGTGCACTCTTAACCTCATCCAGTTCAAAAGGACGCAACAAAGACTCATTTTGTGCCTGCGTGACTCGCGGGACAATTCCCTCAAAGAAATCCTCCCCAGTTCCCGGGGTTCCAGTAGAGAAAATACGATTATAATACTGCAGGATAATATTTTTCATAGACTCCCCCTCAACCCAATCCCCATTATCATTCATCAATCTAGAAATAGTATTCTTCTTTTTCAGTGAGAGGCATACCTGTGGAAAAACTTCGTATTAGCGTCTGCATCCTTAAGCCAGTGTTGCTTGGCTCTCTGTCTCCAGTATGTATCCTCCTGAACTTCTGCACAGCTTAACAGCTGTTCTAGGCGCTGAAACTCAGCTAGGGAGACCGGGTCAGTACGCCCCCTCAGACGCTGCTGCTCTCTTGTCAATTCATTAATCCGTTTTCCGTACTTATGGTACCGGTCTCCACCCCATCGTGTTAACCGGGTCCCACAATACTGAATACAGCTCTGCAAACCCTGGCCCCTCCCCTCCTGCCAGGACTGCTCTACCACACTTCTGCACCCCTCATCATGCAACCAGGCCATCTCAAAACGAAAACCCCTTCTGCGAGGCCCAACACCCCCACCGGAGTCCTGAATCCCCAGAAAGAGAGCCGAGTGATCAGACTTCCGAGTTCTCAGATTCAACACCTTAGCCCCCATCACCATACCCCGCCACTCGTCCGTTACTAGAACTTTATCGAGCCTCTCCTCCATCCAGTTTGCTGTCCCCTTCCCCTTCTCCCATGTGTATGGATAGCCAACCATAGGCAGTTGAGCAAGCCCACAGTCCTCAATAGCTTCCCCAAAGCCGCGTAGGAGGATATTCGGATGCGGATTTCCCCCTCTCTTCTCATTCTGATATAACAAATCATTAAAATCTCCAATAACAACCCAGGGGAGGTTTGACCTACCCGACAGCGTTCTCAAAAGATCCCATGACTCCGCACGTCTTGTTCGTTCAGAAAATCCATAATAACCCGTCATTCGCCATTCAGGAAAGCCAGGAATAGTTACCCCAACATCAACATAGTTTGTTGAGTAACTGATTAGCCGAGCTGTACTATTCTTCTTCCACAGTAACGCAATACCACCACTTAGCCCATCACTGTCAACATAAAAGAGTCCTTCATAACCGATCTTAACACGTAATCGCTCTGCATGATCACGTGCCACCTTAGTCTCCATTAGAAATACAAAGTCGGGTTGCTTCCGGGACACCATGTCCACAATCTCCCGAACTGTCCGTGGATTACCTAAGTCACAGCAGTTCCAACTTAAAGTACTCATTGATTCGGGCGGGTCTGGGAACCAAAGCCCGCCTGTTGCAAGTTTTTTGGAATCTCAGTCATGACAATATCACCCCTCCATCGGACCTACGTCCCTCCCCATCCACCTCCCCCCGGCGACGCTTGGCTACCGCCACCACCTCCGCCTCAACCACCCCCTCGGTGATAATAAAATATCTAAATTACAAGTATCATATTTGTAGAAAACCTTAATAGTACATTTAATTTACAGAATTACTCATATATATATCTTATGGCGTGGGTACTGAGTTCGCTCCATTATACTCCAATACATGTCATCTTATAGTAACATATAAGACATACGCATCACATTATAAATTCAATAAAAATTTAAGAGTAATTAAATAAATGATTACCACATCAAAACTAAAATAACAACCTACAAACTACGTTATCACAAATTAAAATCATATCAAATGCACTAAAACCCTAGTAATACAACTTCAATTGCTCATTTAGTTTAGCCACTATCATCCGTTGTCACCATCACTCTACTAGATTCCCCATTTCCCCTACCCCCAACTCTCCTAGCTTCAATTCAACGACCACCATCGCCGCCAACTCAAATCTCTAAAATCAGTTTCAACTAATCACTATCGAGTTTCGTTTTGGCCTGGCCACGGGTTTCTCAACCAGGATATGTACACTAGGATTCCACACATCAAAAATTCAAAACTATCAGTTCATGGTGAGTTAGACCTCAGAAGGTGAAAAAAAATACTCGCTCATAAGTTTTACGGTAGTTGCATCATCAGTGTTCAAATTCAAAATATCTGATTAAGTTGAGAGATACCTATTTTGATATCAAATTAAAAATATGAATCAATCATAACGTAACAAATTGAAATTGTTAGCAAGATTATACATTTAATATTTTATCTTTATTCTCAACAAACTAAACAATGTAACATTTTCAACAAAAAATAAACAATGTAACATGTTTTTTTTTTTAGAGTAAAGTGATCCCAACTTTGTTGGACTAATTCTAAGCCCACAGGACCCTGTCCCTAGCTAGAGCCGTTGCAGAGGTAAATCGCAAGTCACGCAATCAGCCCACCGTCATAAGAGATTTAATCCAGACCTTTTAGCATTCTTTGGGCTTTTCTCCATACATGCTTTTAGTGTTAGTTGAACTCTACACTGTCATCTCCCGTCATGATCTTTATGTCAAGCCAATGGCGGACCTACAATGGGGGCAGCTGCCCACTGACCCCTCCCTAATTTAAGGCTTTTATACAATATAAATATAACATTTATTAAAGGTTTTAGTAGCCTAGTTGGTAGAAACCTTAGATTGTTTATGGTAGGTTATGAGATCAATTCCCACTAGTAGCTATTTTTAGTTTGTTTGTTGGGTTTTTTCTTTTTTTTTTTAAAAAAAAAATATTTTATCCATTCCAATCCTATAGTATTTTTAGTTTCTTTTCTTTATTTTAACCCTTCCAATCCTTTAATAAATTAAAATATTTTTAAGTCTACTTTTTTGTAAATCATTTAGTTAATGTAGTCCGCAATTTTATATTATACTTCATTGTATTCGAATTAATTTAGAAAATTTAAAAGTTGATATAACTAAAAGAAAATTAAAATTAAAGTATTTAGGAGTATACTATCTTTTCTATTCAAACTATGTTATCTAATCAATTATCAATTATGTTTCATATATTTTATAGCATTTCAAAGTGTTTTAAAATTTAACCCTACCCAAGTATAGTTTTGGCTCCGCCCTTAACTATCTTGTCATCTATCATAAATATTATGGTATTATAATTTATAATGTACTTGAACCATATAATAGATGTTTGATATTTTTTCATTGACAATTCTAAAGTCGTAGCGAATTCTTCAGACAAAATTGTGGAAGATGCAATTTTTTCTTAGAAGTGAGATCTAGAGTTAAGTATGCCCCCACTCACATTATTTTCTGGATCGTGTCAAGCAATGAACCAACTACATTAAGTACGCGGAATATAACACGGTTGTTGATATCAGAGGTTGGAGACACAATACTTGAGGAGTCATTAAATTGGGTGCAAATTTTCCAACTACTTGTCTTGGACGACGTATAATAGCGTACAATGTTATTTATCCATTTATTAATTTGTTTATATCCTATATTAATATTGTTGAGATTTATATATGTCACAGTCTCCCTAGCTAGCTAATTTTGTGGGGGGCATATTCTTGATAGTGATGTAAACCTAAGAATAGGATTTTAGGACCACATGGTCGGGTAACCAGACGAAAAGACAGCACTTCCCTTTGAGCTACCTAAGGTTTTTTTCTTTTTCTTTTTCGTTTTCATTTTTTTTTGCTGATAATAAAATTAATAAAGGTGATCGAGTTTGGCAATGAATGAGGTTACAAACACTACAAAAATTCCAGCTCTAAAATGGAATTTTACACATAAAATATAATTTTAAAATTGTATATGTATAGTGCTTCAAAAGGATAACATAATTTTTGTATTAAAAATCACAAATTTATCAATAATTTTTTCAATCAAACCTACCATACAAGATTTTTATAGTATAATTTACTTTTTATATGTAGTTTGAAGGCTATTACATAAGAGTGAGATTTACAGGTACACATCATCGGATATAGGTTCTGTATCATTAAAAAAAATTGTATTTATAATAATTGGAAAATTTGGATTTTTTTATGAATTAAATTAAAATGGATTGAGAAAAAAAAAAGTTAAGCACTCTTTCTAAAAAAGAAAAATCTTTTTTTTTTTTTCTTATTTTTACTTAACAACTTTTTTCTTTTATTTGTTCTATATTATGTATAAGAAAAATTAAATTTACATATCACAAAATTTGTAGGTACGTATTTAGCTTGTTTTTATTTTTTATTTTTTTTGGAATGATAAAACTAATAATAGTGCTTTAGTTTCGCAATGAATGAGGTTATCAACACTACTAGAAAAATGATAGCTCGAATTTCATGTTGTGAAAATTACCTCTAATATATGTAATATCAACAACTTGTCATCTAAGTGGAAAGATTTTGGTTCTTCTGGGTGTTTGATAAGAGGGAGTGAATTATGTGGGAAAGGAATTGCAATTTCATGGGAGATGAATTACTGAGAATAAAATGGGAATTTAAATTTCAGTATTTGGTTTAATTTACAGGAATAAAATTACTAGGAATTTCAATTCCAATATTTAATATACATGAAAATTGAAAGGGAATAAGTAGTATAAAGTCCAAAATGTCCATTCGTATTGTCAGACATCAATTTTAGGTAAAAAAAAAAAAAAAAGGGGGGGGGGGGGGGGGGGGGGGGGGGAGAGGGGAGAGAGTTAATTTTGTCTCATCATTATCTTTTTTTTCTTCCTAAAATTCATTGAACTAAAATCTCAATGGGGGCATGGGATTTTAATTCCATGAAAATGAGGAAATTGCAATTCCTTCCAATCAAACTAAGGAATTTAGTGGCCTTTGAAATTATGTAGAAATTAAGTAGAATGAAATTTAAATTCCCTCCAACTAAACGCTCTGTTAAAGTAATATTTAGTTTTGCACTTTGTAAATAGAGTAACAGATCGAACTTGAAAGAATTTCTATGAGTTGTACCTTGAATATGAGATGAATTATGTATATAAAAATTACCTCCAATCGAATGAAAATTGGACAATTCGACAAATTAAAATGTATATTCTGTTGGGAAAAAACGTTCAAAGCTGAAAGCCTTTTTCCTAGTCCTAATTTCATGGGTCCTCATGATTGTTATCCACACAATTAGTATGAACGTGGGAATGAGGAAAACAAAGTCAAGGTCTAAGTTACCCAAAATTGGCGTGAGTGCATGGCTGTGTTTAGAGAATTAGAGGTCCATGAGTATAAAAGTAGTGTCCTTCACTATTCATAATGCACAAAATACAAAAGAGTCACCCTTCTTTGCTTTTCTCATCTATACTTTCTGGTCTGAGCAAAGTCAAGTTCGCCTACGCTATAGCTAATGTAAGTTAAGTCTACACTATAGCTGGTGTAAGTTAGGCGTAGGTAGTCTGCGTAACCTGTCGAAAGTGTATTGGGATTTTGACTACACCGTCACGGGTAAATAACGCTTTTAAGGTAGTGTTATTATAACACAACATAAACTTCATTTCAGTCATACACCCGTAGTGTTCATGTTTCTTAAAAGGTTTCCAGCGCGCGCGTTGACGTTGCGAATATATTTTCCAATATATTCTATAATCAATTTTTGTTCGTGTATAAAATGTTTGGGTTAAGGAAAATTTGTTATATTTATATACATAATTTGTTACCTACTTCTATATCATTTTATTTGTTATATTTACTATATATTTATTGATGACTACACATTTTTAAATTTTATAAATTTTTAATTTAAGTTAAATTATGAAATGCATCTCGATAAAAATTGACTAATGTACATCTAAAAAAAACAATGGAAACATATGTTATATTTTGTTAGTAAAAATCCAATAATAATCCTACAAAAAAAAAGATTATTATTTTATGGAAAAAATTGGGAAGGATGATCAGGTATGGTAGGAAGGATGAAAGGATATCGAGGGAAGGTGTTTAGGTTCGGGTTGGTGGTTAGCACGGGTCGAGCGAAACACTCTTTCTTAAAACCTTTATTTGCTACCTCCCACAAGTGCTAGGAGCGTTGTAGCCTAGATTTCTCAGGATAAAACGTACTACGCTTCAATCGTTTGAACACCCAAACTTTGAACCCGACGAACTAGAGCAAAGCTTCAAACACAGTTAGGCTAAGAAAGGAGTAGAAGCAGAGATTTTAGAGCTGGAAAACTATGATTTCTTGTAATTAAAATTCTGCTGCTCTTACCCCTTCTTATATAGGGTTGAAGGAGTTGAATAGCTTCATTATGGCCATTAAAACTGACATAAAGCCAATTGTTGTAACACTTGAGACAACATGGCCACTAACTAAGACTTAAATTCAAATTTTAAAATTGGAATTAATAGAGAATTAATTTCGTAACTGTTGAATTTAATCTCACAATGGTCTGGTTTCAGAAGCTATTGGCCTATTGCTATGGTTCGGCTTCAAGGCCGAACCCATGTTGTTCAGTTTCAGCCTCAAGGCCGAATCACCAGTTTAGTCTCGGCCATGGCCGAAACATCAGTTCAGTTTGAGGCCGAAACATCATGGCGTGCGCTGCTCTCGGCCAAGGCCGAATCCAGCAGCTCGATTTGGCCTCCCAAGGCCGAATCCTCCAGTGGAGGTGTTGGAAAAATGATACCAAAGTTTGGCATAACTTAGCCCGCAAGGCCTGTCAATTTTCGGGAGACATTCGTGCCCGCGTACACGAGTTCAAGCCTGAATTAAGCCTTTTCAGACTCACTTTGGGATTTGATTTGCACCCCCTGCGCGTGAGAGATCAGAGAACCTCTATGCTATACAATTCAATAAGCCTTAGAAGAGCTCTTGTATGAATAGTGGTGCAAATCCACTTCCCAAACCAATGGAGACAAAAAGCTACTCTCAAGCTTTTTCCGTCACTTTTCCAACTCAAATGAGTTTACTTTGAGAATCAATATCTCATTCACCATTATCCGTTTTGAGCGTACAATATATCAATCTCTTCGTCTCACTACAAAGAACTTGAATTCACTTTGACCCGACCCAAATCGAAAGTGGACCTCACTGATAATTGTACCACAAAATAGCTACTTAATATGTCATTTAATGCAATTTTAAGCTACTTTATCCAACAGCATAATCAACAAAAATAAAAATTAAACAAAATGAGTCCATACTACTACAACGAGCAAATTATACTACAGAACATGGTCCACATTGCAATGTGAACCATGAATAGATGTTCATTTTTAATATACTAAATGTACATTATTTATGTATTGAATGTTCATTATTTGATAAAATAATAATTAAGTAATGAACATTCAGTACTCAAATAATGTAAATTCAGAAAATGATCACGTAGTGTATTAAAAATGAACCTTTAATATATTAAAAATGTGGCTTATGTTAGTGGTTCACTTTACACGGTGGACCATGGTCCATGGTATAATGATCGACTCCAATGTAAGAGTGTCAATGAGTGCATAAGCGGCAAATTATACTGTGGACCGCGGTCCATAATGCATTGTGGTCCAGGCATCAAATATGCATTGCAGTTTCATTTCAACACAACTACAGTACCATTTTAATATAACTACAGTTTCGCTGGACAATATACACTCAAATATGTGAAATTGTTATTCAGTTTCATTTTGTATACACTGCAGTTTCATTTCAACACAACTACAGTTTCATTTCAATTCAATTGCAGTTTCATTTAATAATATAATAAAAATAATACGTGAGACGGTGTCAGTTTAGATATACTATATATAGTGTCTGTCGTTTTAGATCATGGTTCACAAAACTTTGTGGACTGTAGTCCACAGTATAATTGCTGGTGAATAAGCTACTTGGGCTGAATTCAACAAATGCTCATATTTGATTCGATTACTGTCAAGTTCAAGTTTGAGTAATAAATCAAGTTGAATTTGAGCATTTTAATATTTGGCTCGAGCACTCTAACTTAATTGAGCTTTGATTTTGAGTCGAGCCAAATTTTGAGTTTTGATTATTTTAGTTCAGCTCAACTCAATTACACTCCTACCTAAAGTTAAAAGGAAAAAATAAAATAAAATAAAATAAAAATTGAAGGCCAATATCCATTGAATGAATGCGCACAATAATTCAATTTGCACCCAAAAAAAAAAAAAAAAAAAAAAAAAAAAAAAAACCTTTTTACGAATATTCCTGCCGTAACAACTATAGTTTCTACCCAATAATTTCCGAATATCTATAATTTCTACTCAATAACTCCCAAATTGCATTATTATATTATTATATTATTTTATTAATTATTAATATGAGTAATGATATTCACCCTACAGTTCTTTTCTCTCTTAATTTTTCTTAATGACATGACACTATTTAATTAGATACTTTAGTCTTCTATTAACATTTAGTGAAATTAGTCAATTCATGAGCATCTAATAATTATAAGACACGTCAAAAGGAAATTTAGAAAAAAAAAAAAGGTGAAAAATTGTAAAAAATGTCCCTCTATAATATGCCAATTATCAATGTCACTCCTGAATTATAAGTGGTGTAAATGTTGCCCCTCAATTATCAAAATGGTGCACATATAGCCCCTCCCGTAACGGACCTGTGGTTTCCCAACGCTGCCTATCGTTGGTAATTTGAATCGAGGGAGGGAAAAAGCAAGTAAATTACATATTTACTCTGACTTAACGGTGTCGTACACTAACGGGGAACCACATATCCGTTACGGGAGGGGCTATATGTGCACCGTTTTGATAATTGAGGGGCAACATTTACACCTCATAATTCAGGGGTGACATTAATAATTGACATATTATGGATGAACATTTTTTATAATTTTCCCAAAAAAAATATGTTCGTATTAATAACGTGAAAGTGATAAGCCTTATATTTTCCTACCATGACACATGTACAAGAAATTGTCAATTATCAACGTGAGACCAAACAAATTGCAATCAATTAATTCTATAGTACACCGTACCATCAATAAATTTGCACCCGGGGGTTGTTCAAATGGACCACAGACACATCCATATGATATAAGGCCAGCAAATTATTAATGGAAGAGATCCCCCCCCCCCCCCCCCCCCAAAAAAAAAAAAAAAAAAAAAAAAAAAAATTCCATCATGCATGCAACAACACATACACAAGATCTTTCAAAGACTAATGCCTAATAGCCAGCAATTTTTGGACCACCAAAAGTTTCCATCTTTAGGCCAATGGAAATAGTGACTTTACATGAAATGGCCCCCCTCCATAGCCCTATTAAGCAAGAAGATCAGACTATACAACACCAAACTTGTATTAATTTTGGTGAATTTCTTGCCTACCTGCCCTACTACTTCTTATGCTCTTGTAGGACATTCCTACACCCTTGCTATTGTAACCTAGCTCTTCCCACATTTGTGAAGGTGAACTACTAGCTTTTATGTCCTTGTGTGTACATATTTTGGTACTTTCATATATAAGAGCAATTTGATGCGATTCAAATTCCGTTATGTTATTTTTAAAATAGTATATTTTATTAACTTATTACAGATTTTGAGTGTTAATGTACCACTAAAATAAAAAAGAAGGGTATCTTAGTAAAATACAAAAAAAAATCAAATTATTCTTTGAATTGAATATGACTTTAGAGCAAATACAAATTTTGGTCCCACGACTATTAGTAAAATGACAGTTTTGGTCCACATATTTAATTACTACTAATTTTCATCTACGACTATTGTTTTAGTACCAATTGTTGTCTACATATATTATTTTAGTGCCAAAATTCATCACGCTGGTCACCCCTTCGTTTAATACATGCTGAAATATGAAATTATTAAGGGTATTTTCATCATTTTCAAATTAAGATCTCAATTTGAGCATAAATAAAAGAATTTAAGCTCTAAGATCGATCTCAATTCGCAATTCTCCTTCTCAAATTAAGATAGGATGAGGCGGAGAGCCGGAGAACTGTGAATTGAGATCGATCTTAAGGCTTAGAATTGAAGATAGACTTTAATTTTTCAACTTAGCTCTTGATGCATTCTCATTTGTGCATATTTTCTTCTTATTTTTAGTTAAACGTGTGGGCTTTAGTGCATTAAATTAAATTACTATCTTCAATACTTATTCCCTTGCTTTCTTATTTAAGCATGATTTAATGCTTGATAATTTGAGTGCTTTTATTGTGTATATTAGTGCTTTGAAACCATTAAAGTGCAAATGTCATATGAGATCCTCCAAGTAAGTGATTTTGCCACGTTTAATCCTAAATCTTTAAATTAATCAATCGTGATCCTTCAACTTTCAAATTGTTATCATCCATGGTTCTTCTAGAAGGACCACGACTAAAAAGTTTAGGATCAGTTTACATTAATTTTTCAATTTTTTATTTATCTAATTTTAAATTGGATAACTAATTAACTATACATGTAAACATATTTTCTATTTTTTTTTTTTTTTTTTTACCTTCAGTTTTCAATTTTCCCAGTTAATAGATGTACCCAAGTTAAAGAAACAGTACAACTGTACGAGATGATACAAAGTGTTACATTTTGTTTTTTTAATACAGGTGAGGACATCCTTAAGTAGTATGCCATTATAATATCTCTCAAAAGTTATACTTGTTTCTTAGACAATACTCCCATCCTTATACCATAAATCAGGGTTCATATATAATTGTTTTGTGTTACAACTTTTTGTGTCTTGGGTTATGAAATTCTGTATCTTAAGAGTATAAATTTTGTACCTGAAACAATTAGTAATTGTGTCTTATGTTATGAATTTATGTATCTTGTGTTGTGAAATTCTGTGCATATGAACACAAATTGTGTACTTAAATTATATTTGAAAAATAATCAAATATATAATATGTGTATGTGTTTTGTGTTATGATTTTTTGTGTCTTGTGTTATTAAATTATGTACCTTACGAGTATGAATTTTGTACCTCGTCTTTTCAATCCAGTTGGGTCCATGATGCTATTCTATGTCTTGTGTTGTGATTTTTGTGTTTTGTATTGTGAAATTATGTGCCTCGTTATTTTAATTCATG
The DNA here is from genome assembly GCF_001879475.1 of Ipomoea nil. Taxonomy (NCBI): domain Eukaryota; kingdom Viridiplantae; phylum Streptophyta; class Magnoliopsida; order Solanales; family Convolvulaceae; genus Ipomoea; species Ipomoea nil. The sequence continues at coordinate 1,703,911 of NW_017618364.1, read as the reverse complement.
GTCCAAAATCCTATGTGAATCCTGGTCCATAATATAAATCGCCACAATCCTCTGTATATTCAAATTCAAGTTTCTGCACTAAGTGTTGTATCGTTGATCAAAGGGAAAATAGCACTATTTTTCTCTGAATTATATACTTATAGCAATTTCCCCCCCTAAATTATTCAAGTGGTTGTTTTTCCCCTGAAATAATAAATGGACATATTTACCCTTAAAATAAATATTTCATTTACCTAAAAAGGGTGCCTAAGTGGTGGAGCATAATTATTGTACATAAAACTTATGAGTTTAATTATTGCTAACATTCTTTCAGTCGAGTTCGTTGCACAAATTTTTTTTAGTATGGTTAATTTACACGGTGCATACTTTCGGATAAGTGTCTCGTTCTCACCGCTCTTGCCTTGAATATTAGTGGATAAAATAAATTGAACGTTCCTCTTTAATTATCACTTATCATCATCTATTCATCTCTCTCTCTCTCTAACTTGCCTTTTATTAAACTTTTTATAATAGAGATTACGAGTTTCAAATTGTTAAATTGTCAGATTGTGTTAAGAATTAACATCAATGTAAAGCATGATTATTGTATCAGAACATTACATGTTTGATTCTTGTAAATATTCTTTTATCGCATAGATTTTCTCCCAACGAGTTATATATCTATCCTGTGTAATTTGCGGACTATTATTACTAGAGCTGGATTTACCAAGTATATACCTTTGAAATTTGGATAGTGACAAAGAGTTTCCCTCGTCATCCAAAAAAAAAAAAAAAAATTAACATCAATTAAATACTCCGTAAAATTTATAGGCACTATTTGGTAAAATAGTTAGCCTATAAGTTAATTTTGGTTTATTTAACCACTATTAGCTGTTTGACTTGGTTAAACAATGAATATGAGTGGTTAACTAATTAGCTTTTAGTAACAACTTATTGTTTCAAAATGCTAAAATTTAAATAGCTGTTCAAAGTAGTTTTTTCGATTAGTTTTTTGAGAAAGTCATTTTGCATGTAATCATCTATCAACTAACAACTAATTTACCAAACACTTTTGTACAATCAACTAATGTTATCAACTAGTCAAACTCACTAACACAATCAGCTATTAGCTAAATGTTATCAAACAATATTTAAGATTCAACAAGTTAAGTAATAAAAATCTCATTTAACACCGATAATTAGTTAACTATCTAACCAAGGCATCATATGATTTGATAACAACTAATCAATTACAAGAAATCACATTCAACCTAACATATTTCACTCACTTTTTAAAGTTTGGCAAAGCAGTAAAAAACCATGTTTAAACCGATAATTAGTTAACAATTTAATAAAACAATTATATAACTTAACAACCAACCAATCATAATATGCCAACAAGTCAAATGTGATATTTTTTTGCCCAGAATAATTTAATTATTTTCTAGTTTGTAAAAAAATACTACTGTTAATGGACTGTCCACCCTTGACCCTTCTTGCTTTCTTTCTCTTATGCCATTATTAGTTGGCCTTGGGAATTGTAATCACAGTCCACATAAAGATCTAAGCTTCATAGTAATGGAATCTCATGCTTTACAGATTCCTAATATAATATGCGTTAAAGATTATGTGTAATCTGTAAGAGGTGAAAAATGATTTGTATTGATTGGGTTGGTTTTACTATGTGCTTTCAACAATTTTTTTTATAATAATAATAATTATTATTACTTGTTTAATAGTCAATGATCTTGTGATTTAGTGACATTAAGTGTCTCTTTTAAATGGAACATTATGAGTTTGAATTTCATGAGACACTATTGATTCTTTATGCTTTAGTAAATTGACAAAGTAATTATGAATAGATATTACATGGTAAGAGGGTCAATACTATTAAAAAAATACTTGTTTAATAAGTCCGTAACATAATACATACTTGGTACGACCTCCCAGATATACAAGAATCCATAAACAAAAATTCATACGAGAATAGTCCAAGGAGATTATATTCCTTGATGCTTTTTCTTCCAATCACAAAACCGCGACCCCAAACACCACTACAAATCGGGTGTTGCCACGTCGAAGGACGTGTCATTTTTAGCCAATCTGTATGCATGCTATAAGTCTGGGCAAATATATATTGAGTTAATATCTAAACTAGTAAGTGACTATAATGGTTTTTCTCAATTTCATTATAATCGATTTTGGTGACCTAATATAGTCTCAGATTTGTGGTGTTAAATAAAGAGAAAATTTTCAACCCTGCAAAGTGCGCAAGGAGCCAACCCAAACCCAAATGCTCAATATTCGTGGTAGAAATAGAACTCACACTCTACCATTGGGAGAAAGTCTTAATTAAGTGAGACTTCACATCCACTAGACCAATGCTCTGATCTGGGGCGGGTGAGACTTAATTTATTGTCGACATACATGCAATGTTATATTACTCATACAGTTCCCGGAAATGTCATTCCATTCTAGGCCTGTTATGCGAACCAAACATGCTAATAATATTAAATCTTTGATGTTATGAAACAGATAAACTAGTTTATCAAAAAAAAAAAAAGAAGTTAATAGCTTAGTTTCGTTGATAGTCGTAACTTAACTTTTCGAATTGAGATGTAATTCTTCAAATAATTGGATACATATTCCATTACTCGTTGATTATATATGTAAACTTTTTCTCGTTCCTTTGCTACGATGGGATTTACAGAATCAATCAAATTAGATAGACATCTCTTCAGCATAGATTATGAAAAGGATCTCACATACATACCCACCAAAGTACAACAAAAGTCAATCCTGATCTTTCCACAAATTTAAAAAAAAAAAAAAAAAAAATCTTATTAAACGAGTGCATAATCGCATAGATAAGTTCACTACTGATCTATCATCAATTTAAGATCCATATTCAAGATTTTCCTTAGAAGGTATTAAGAAGCAATCGAAATGAAAGAATTGATAAGGTTAATTGTCGATTATTATTATTATTATTATTATTATTATTATTGTTGTTGTTGTTATGTAAAGTCCAAACATGTAATTTTGAGTACAAAATAAAATTTAGTGCACAAAATTTTGTTGGTTCAGGAGGTCAGAATTCTCTTCGCAGACTAAGAAGTACTAAGGATATAATCTTGTCACTCGTCAATAAAAAAAAATTATTTTTGGTTACGAATGAATTCGCAACCACTATTCAAAATTATGTGACAAAATTGATCAAGAAGGTAATTAACAAGAATTGAACTCATGACTTTCAAGCATGAAAATCATTCCCCCCTCCTCCCCCTTTGCACATGTTAGATGAGATTTCTTTATATTTTTTTATTTTTTTATAACCCAGTTTCTCGGCTTTACCTGTAGCTAATGAGGAGGTAAATTGAATTAATCTAAGTTCAAAATTCAATACCAAATTGTATACCTTTGTGAACATGGAGACCGGCAAGGAACTCAATCCAAACCTAACTCAAATGCTCACTATTCGTGGCAAGAATCAAACCCCACTCTACCATTGTAAACATGTCTTAAGTGAGACTTCACATCCGCTAGACCAACGCTCTAGGGGCAAGACTTAATTTATTGTTGATATACATGTAATGATATATTACTCATACAATCAGGGACGGACCTACCGTGGGGGCAGGTGCCCCCACTCACCCCACCCCCACCGCATATATAACCCTTGTACGTATATGTGTATGTATATATAGTACAAGATTTAGTATAAGTAATAGTAAACAACCAAAGTTAACAAAATAGTAGTTAGCTTATATGGTAGTGCATACGCCTTTGCCTAAGGAAGTGTATGGGTTTGAAACCTCCTTATGACTTGTCTTGAACGCATCTCTATTTTAATGAGTAATTTATAATGTGTTTTCCATTCGAACTATTTTATCTAATTAATTATGTTTTATATTTTGTTTTAAATATTTTTCATTGTGATGTATTTTTAAGTTTTACCTTTATTTATGGCTAGGTCTCTAAGTGTTTTATTTTTTTATTTTTCAAAATATCTCGTTAGTAAAATTCTCGCCCCCACTGAAGAAGATTTTTGGGTCCGCCACAGCATACAATGGAATAAGCTTGTTCCTGAGAATGTTATTTCATTCCACGCATATTCCACGAATCAAACATGGTGATAATATTAAATATTTGTTGTTATGACACAAGTAAACTTAGTTATTACGAAAAAAAGAAAAAAAAAAAAAAGAAGAAGTTAATAGGTCTTGATAGTCGTAACCTAATTTTTCGAATTGAGGTTTAATACTGTAATTCTTCAAATAATTGGATATATATTCTATTACTCGTAGATTATGAATACTTTTTCTTGTTCCTTTGCTACCATGAGATTTACACAATCAATCAAATTAGATAGAGATCTCTTCAGCATGGATTATGAAAAGGATCCCAATACTCACCAAAGTACAACAAAAGTCCTGATCTTTCAAAAGAAAAAAAAAAAAAAAAAAAAAAAAAAAGAGAAAAGAAAAATATGTTGTTGTTAATATTGGATTATGTTTAATTGGAAAATATAAAGTTTACTTGTAAAGAGTAAAGCTTTTATCGCATGATTAAATTTTATTAGAGGAAGAAAAATGAAAGAAATAAAAATTATGATATACTCTTTTTTATGAACTGTTGAAAAATTAAATTTATCAATGCAAAAATTCATAGATAAATTACTCAAATATGTACAAATTTAATTTATCAATGAATTTTTTGTTGGTAGAATACTGAATATTTATTGATTTTTAAACTATAATTATTTAATCCGTTGTTAAATCTATATATATTTTGTTGTGTTTCTTAGCTTGTAGTGAATTAAAATATGCTATTGCATATATAATTATATATTAACATAGAGCAAACAATAGAGTAAAAGATAGGATATAGTTTATGTAGTACTCTTGCTTCATTTTTCATGTCGTATTTACTATTTATTGATTAATTTCTAATTCATTCTTCTTTATTTATTTTCTTGGGTTGCTGTTTGATGAGCAATTATATTTATAATGTCGTATTTACTATTTATAATTATATATTAACATAGAGCAAACAATAGAGTAAAGCTTTTCTTGGGTTGCTGTTTTAGAGATAACATCTACTGTTGCTGTTTGATTAATTTCTAATTCATTCTTCTTTATTTATCAATCAAGTTATCTATTCCTCTCTCTTTCTCTTCTCAATATATAAATATAATATATAGATATATTATATTTAATATATATTATAGATATATTATATTATATTTAATATATATTATATTAAATATATTATATTTAATATATCTAACATTTGGTATCAAAGCCAGTCAACCTTTCAACCCCGAGATATTGTTCGTAGTGAAATATGGCTGCAAATTTCAATATTGTATGGACGGGTCCCAAATTGGACGGGAAACTCGATTACAATTATTGGCAAATTATGACGTCCACACATTTGCAAGCTCAAAATCTTTGGAGCTTTGTTGATCCCGGTCTACCCGAAGGAGCTGAAGCAGGTGCTATACGGCGAGATAAATTGGCCTTGGGTCAGATTCACCAAGGTGTTCATTATTCCATTTTTGGGCAATTAGCTCGTGCTCAAACAGCAAAACAAGCTTGGGACATCTTAAAGGTGTCACACAAAGGAGTCGATCGGGCACAGAAGTCTAAGTTGCAGTCGTTGAGAAGGTTGTACGATAATTGTGAGATGACCTCTACAGAAACAGTAGATGCGTATTTCACTCGTCTTATTGATATGGTGAATAAGATGAGCCTATATGGAGATACGATTGAAGATGGTGCAGTGGTTGAAAAAGTTCTTCGAACTATGCCGATGAAGTATGACCATGTGGTGGCTTCAATAACAGAGTCACACAAAAGGAAGAGGTGGAGGTAACACCAAACAAGGTAAATTTCCATTTCATTGCTACAATTGTGGCAAGTATGGGCACAAGATTGCAGATTGTTGGTATAATGAGGACAACAATCGTGGAAATCAAGCAAACATTGCTGAAAATACTACTGAAAAGTCTGGTGAGAATTCTGAAACCTTACTTTTGGCCAGTGATAGTTTTTCTGCTGATAAGAACATATGGTTCTTGGATACTGGGTGTAGTAACCATATGTGTGGGAAGAAAGAATTGTTTTCCGAACTAGATGAATCAGTCCGGTCTGAAGTAACGTTTGGCAATAAGTCAAAGGTGCAAATTTTGAGAAAAGGTAAAATCTCTATTCAGTTGAAGGATGGTACTCACAATTTTATATCCGATGTGTTCTATGTTCCTGAACTACACCAAAATTTGTTGAGTATGGGTCAGTTGTCAGAAAAAGGATATAAGATACATATTGCTCAGGGGTGTTGTACCATTGAAGATGCCAAAGGAGTTTTGATTGCAAAGGTAAATATGTCCCAAAATCGACTATTTCCTTTGAAAATTAAGCATACTCTCCTTGATTGCTTTAATTCTGAAGTTTGTGATGATAATTGGTTATGGCATATGCGGTTTGGGCATTTTCATTTCTCTGGATTAAACTATCTTGCGAGAAAGGAACTTGTTTCTGATTTACCTGTTGTGAATGTCCCTGATCGTATCTGTGAGATTTGTGTGATTGGGAAGAAGCATAGAGATCCCTTTCCCGTGGGCAAGTCAAGGAGAGCTACAAAACAGTTGGAGATTATTCACTCAGACCTATGTTCGTTGGAGGTTCCCTCACATGGAGGTTGTAAGTACTTTATTACTTTCATTGATGATTTCAGTAGGAAAACATGGGTTTACTTTCTGAAGCAAAAGTCTGAAGCATGTGATGTTTTCAAACAATTTAAGGCTTTTGTTGAAAAGCAAAGTGGTTATGAGATTAAAATCTTGAGAACTGATAGAGGTACAGAATATATTGCTTGTGATAATTTTCTAAAAGAAAAGGGTATTCAGCACCAAATGACAGCTAGATACACTCCACAACAAAACGGAGTGGCTGAGAGGAAGAATAGGTCTATCATGGATATGGTAAGGTGCATGTTGAAATCCAAGGATCTGCCTAAACCTTTTTGGGCAGAAGCTGTTGCTTGTGCTGTCTATGTGTTGAATAGGTGTCCAACTAAAAGTGTCCGTGATAAGACGCCCGAAGAAGCTTGGAGTGGGAGAAAACCCTCTATCAAATATCTCAAGGTTTTTGGATGTTTGGCATATGCACATGTGCCAGATCCATTGAGAAAGAAGTTGGATGATAAAGGTGAGAAATGCATATTCATTGGTTATAGTGACGCTTCAAAGGCTTATAAACTATACAATCCTGAAACTAAAAAGGTTGTTATAAGTCGTGATGTCACTTTTGATGAATATAGTGCTTGGGATTGGTTAGCTAAAGATGAAAGTTCAGTTGTTATTCCTGTTGTTGAAAATATTGTTGAAGAGCAACCGATTCCAGATAATGTCCAGTCTCCTTCACAGCCAGAATCGTCAGTTCGGCGATCTCAGCGCGAGCGCCACTTACCAGCTCGCTTGCAAGATTATGTTTTGGGTCATGATAATGACCTGTCTGATGAAGAGATTGTTCAATTTGCTCTCTTTGCAGATTGTGATCCTTTAACTTTTGAGGAGGCTGCTACAGAAACTCATTGGCTTAAGGCGATGGATGAGGAGATACGTGCCATTGAGAAGAATGGTACCTGGGAGTTAACAGATTTACCTCCTGGAAAGAAGCCAATTGGAGTGAAGTGGGTTTACAGAACGAAGTACAAGTCAAATTGAGAGATTGACCGTTTTAAGACACGGTTAGTAGCAAAGGGTTACAAGCAAAAACCAGGTATTGATTATTTTGAGGTTTTTGCTCCTGTAAGTAGACTTGATACAGTTCGAATGGTTATTTCTCTTGCTGCTCAAAATGATTGGAAATTGCATCAAATGGATGTCAAGTCTGCTTTTTTGAATGGTTTTCTTGAAGAAGAAATATATGTTGAACAACCTGCAGGATTTCTGAAGAAAGGGGAGGAAAATAAAGTGTACAGGTTGAGAAAAGCTTTGTATGGCTTAAAGCAAGCGCCTAGGGCGTGGTATGGTTGCATTGATTCATATTTTGTTGAAAGTGGTTTTATGAGATGTCCTCATGAACACACTTTGTATGTCAAATGCACGGATTCTGGTGATATTGTTCTAATCTGTCTGTATGTTGATGATCTGGTTTTTACTGGAAATAACTTGAAGTTAATCTCAGAATTCAGGGAGGCACTCATTAAGAGGTTTGAAATGACCGATATGGGCCTTATGGCTTACTTTCTTGGCCTTGAGGTTATTCAGATGGATGGTGGAATCTTTATTTCACAGAAGAAGTATGCTGCTGATATTTTGAAAAAGTTCAAAATGGAAAACTCCAAACCAGTTTTGACTCCGTTAGCTGAAAAGTTAAAGGTGTCCAAAGATGAGTTTATTAAGAATGTGAATGTTACAGCTTATAAAAGTTTAATTGGAAGTCTAAGGTATCTGGTGGCAACAAGGCCAGATATTTCTTTTGGAGTTGGAATTCTTAGCAGATTCATGGAGGAGCCAAAAGAATCACATTGGGCTGCAGCAAAGCGAATTCTGAGATATGTCAAAGGTACAAGTAATGATGGACTTTTTTACTCTACTAATGAAGCTGTGGAACTTGTTGGGTACACAGACAGTGATTGGGCTGGAGATGTTGAGACTAGAAGAAGCACGTCAGGGTATGCCTTCTATCTTGGTTCGGCCATATTTTCTTGGTCTTCAAAGAAGCAACAGATTGTAGCACTTTCAACCGCAGAAGCAGAATATATTGCAGCAGCAAACTGTGCTACTCAAGCAGTTTGGCTGAGGAGAATTTTGGAATTTCTACAACACAACCAAGAAGCACCTACAACTATTTTTTGTGACAACAAATCAGCAATATCGTTGTCCAAAAATCCAGTCTTTCATGGTCGCAGCAAACACATTGATATCAAGTATCACAAAATCAGAGAGTTGGTTGCTGAAAAGCAAATCAGCATTGAGTATTGTTCAAGTGAATGTCAAGTTGCAGATATCTTTACGAAGCCGCTGAAGACAGAGACATTTCTCAAATTGAAGAAGGAAATTGGAATGACCAATATATCCAACTTGGTTTAAAGGAGGCAATGTTATAATAATAATATTATTATAATTATTAAACCAAGCAAGTAATTAATAATTAGTTAATTTGTTAGAAATAATGGGTGTGGGTCATGCATTGTATGTGAAGAGTGGCCTAAATTATAGCATTAGTACATGGAGCATTAGCTTCCTGATTAGTAGCTTTCATTTAGTATAAATATGTGGTTTGTATTCATTTGTTAATCATCCCTTCAAATAACATTATTCATTCCTCTCTCTTCTCTCTCAATATATAAATATAATATATTGATATATTATATTTAATATATATTATAGATATATTATATTATATTTAATATACATTATATTAAATATATTATATTTAATATATCTAACATTATTTTAAATTTATTTTTTTATTTTTAATAATAATTTTTTGGGATAATGAGAAAACTTACAACCACTATCTGATGGTGTGCGCTAGGTAAACCTAGCTTTAGTGATGAATATATAAATTTTATATACTAATATTAAACTTAATATTATGAAATATTGGATTGTAAATATAGAATAATTTCAGTTGAATATCGTTAATTGATTCAGACACATAAAATAAGATGAATATAATTGAAGAAAATATTATTCTTAAATTTGTTACAATCAACTATTCAAGAAGAAAAATAATTGACCTAATTATTGAGAAGACAAACATACTGTGGATGTCTAATCACATAGTTTTCAAGAACAATTCTCACTTTTGATGAAATGGATTAGTGTCTCATCAGTAATCACACTAGTTTTTCAAGAACAATAATTCTCACTTTTGTTGAGAAGGATTATCTTCATCTTTAATTTCTAGGATAATGCAAACTCTAAGATGCTCTTATACTTGGAAATTCCTATGACTAATCGATCTCCTATGTCATAAGCATTTGCCTTTCTTATCCTAGTAATAACCTTATCGTACAACTATTTATCATGTTTTTTTTTTTTTCTTGGATTTATCCAAACTTTTTTTTTTTCAAACAATAAAAATTATTTAGTACCATAATATTATTTTTTTTTTTTAAATACACATTATGTTGAGAAAAAAAGGTCAAGAGATCAATAACAGAAACCAAAATGAAGAAGATTTTACACGGTTCAGTTGAGAGTTTACGCCTACAAGAGCCAATGAAATTTTTTATTAATTGTGATGATAAAATATCTAAGTTACAAACATCATATTTGTAGACAATGCAAATAGTACATTTACAAAATTACCCATGTATCATATCATGGGGGTGCTGTCCCAATGCCCACGGGTCCGTTCTAACACATGTCATCTTCTAGTAACATATATATATACTAGTATTTGTCCCGTTCGATGCACGGGAAATATGTTATAAAAATATACCCTATATGAGATTTATTTGTATATAAATTTTTATTATTTAATAATTATGTGTGAACTGCTATGATAAAATTACGAACATATATAAATATATTTACAATTAAAATAAGAATTGATATTTAAGGTGGGTGATTACTACAAATCTTAAACTATATTAAAAATTTAGTACATAGTATTTAATATTACAAATTTTTAAGGACTTAGTAAACTACAATAGTACTCTAGAAATCTCAAAAGTCTAAAAATTTTGATCCGCGGTGACTCTGAAAATTGTAATTCAATTACTATTGTAGTTTACTAAGTTCTTAAAAATTTGTAATATTAAATATTATGTACTAAATTTATAAGATTGACCCCATTAGAATAATCTCAATTGAAGTTTATTTGTGAGTTTTTAGATGGATTGGATGAGGCAAGAGAGGTTAAAATGAATTAAGGTTAATTTGATTTTTATGCTCATGTAATAAGGGGGGTGTATTCAATCATGACTTTCATAGAGTTTTAAAGACTTTTATGAACTTTAAAAGTTTGGAGGTATTCAATTCAAACTTTTAGAGAGTCTTTAAAAGTCAGGCGGTATTCAATCAAGATTTTTAAAGAGTCTTTAAAAGTCGTGTGGTATTCGATTAAGACTTTTAAAGAGTCTTTAAAAGTTATGTGGTATTCAAAAAGTTATGAACTTTTGTAAACTTTTTAATTTTAAGACTTTTGTAGACTTTTCCTTCTCAAATATAAATAGTTGAAATCCAACCATCAACCCCAAGATTTCAAATTTTCATTCTAACAACTTTGAATGTTTTCTCTCTCTATTTAAACTCTATTTTTTCTCCATATTTAAACTCTATAAACCTATCTAAATTCACTAAAATTATTTTTTTTTTAATTTCTTCATTATCATATATTTTCCTCATACCTAAACTCTACCAATTTTTATCTCTCCTAAACTTTAGAATCTTCATCTAAAAATTTGAAATAATATTATTTTTACTTCATTATTGCTTGTTTATATTGATTTTTATTTTTTTTTCTATGAATTTTTTATCCCTAACTTTCTCTAATTCTCCTTAAATACATGAACAAAGCAAAATTTTCATCGTCAAATTTTAGTATATGTTTCATAATATTCATATAAATACTTATATATTTTGATTTTTATTTTTTTTATGTTTATATTCGTAATATATATATATATTTCTTTTTTTTTTTTAACAACAGGTTACTACGAATAGCGAATTACTGTTCGCAACAACAATTTGGAGTTGCAAACAGTAGCACCTTTTTGTTGTTTTCAATCTCGAATTGCTATTGCAAATAATAGTTCTTTGCGTGATACTTAGCAATATATCAAGTATAATTTTTATATATTTTGTTAATATTATATTTTATTTTTTTATTTTATGCAACTTTTGTAATTATATTTTTAAATATTTTATTTGATCAAGTCTTTTATTATAGATTTTATTGTTCAATATTGTTATGAATTTTTAATGAAATAGTTTTTTTTTATGTTTATTAATAATATATATATATATATATATATATATATATATATATATATATATATATATATATATATATAAATAATTAACATATAACTTTCAGTATACTATGGATAAAAATAATAATGTTGAGATTGTTCATGTGAGTGAAGAACTACATAATAAGAAGAATTTTATGATATATTATAAATGTTTTGTAAGAAAATTGTAAATGATAAGAATCAAAATCATTGAAAGTTTGTAAGGATGTATTCAATTTAGAATTTTAATGACTTTTGTAGACTTTTTAAAATAAAAAGTTATAAAAGTCTATGAATGTTTTTTATATGGACTTTTATAGAGTCTTATAAAGTTTTAACAAGTTTGGAACAACTCTATGAAAGTCAATCAAAGTTTATTAAAATCTACTCCGTATCATTTTAAAAGTCTTTAAAACTCTACAAAAGTCGTGATTGAATACACCCCCCTAAGTAAATAAATAAATCTTAACTATTATATAACCATATGGTTTCTTAACTATAATATAACCATATGGTTTGATGAGAAATTATTATTACAATAATTGCTCACCAAACCATATAGCTATGTTATAGTTAAGATATATATATATATATATATATATATATATATATATATATATATATATATATATATATATATATATATATATATATATATATATATATATATATATATATATATATATATATATATATATATAGACTTGCACTCGGGTGCGAACGACTCGCCCAGGCGCGAAATAGGAATGGATTCTGTTCGTCCACGTGTCCAGATCTAATGAATGAGAAACACTGATTTTTAAAAAAAATGCGGTGGCATTTTCGTAAATAATTGAACATCGAGGTGCAAGTAAAATGTATTACAAGTGCATGTAAAATGTATTATAGGTGCAAGTAAAAATTTACACTGAGCATCAATACTTAGTTGCACTTATAGTTCTAAGTAGTTGCACCAATAGTTCTAAGTAGTTGCACACATAGGTATAAGTAGTTGCATCTAGGTGTATGAATGTTTGCGAGTGGTTTTCAGGAGTATTACTACTCGCGAACTCAGATCAATGAATGTTAACAAGGCAAAATTACATGCACTTATAGGTGAAAGTAGGTGCACATATAGTTATAAGTAGTTGCACCTATAGTTATAAATAGTTGCACATATAGTTATAAGCACACCCAGGTGCATGAATGGTTGCGGAAAGTGAATGCTAACAAGGCAAAATTACATGCAGTAATAGGTGAAAATAGGTGCACTTATAAGAGATTTTACTTGCACTTCGATGTTCAATTATTTACGAAAATGCCACCGCATTTTTTTTTTAAGTTATTAGATCTGGACACGTGTCGCGCGCTGATTCGTTCGCATTTCCTTCCTGGGCACTTATTCGCACCTGAGTGCGTCCCTATATATATATATATATATATATATATATATATATATATATATATATATATATATATATATATATATATATATGAGACATCCACATCACATTATAAGTTCAATACAAACCGTCTTAAGAATTGAAAGTGATAATCATATTCAAACTGAAATAACAACCTACAAACTACATTATCATAAATTAAAATCAATCATATAAAAAAACACTAAAACCCTAGTAATAAAATTCTATTTGCTCATTTAATTTAATTAGCCACTACCATCCGGCATCGCCATCACTCCACTAAATTTCCCAACTCCCAACTTCAATTCAACCACCATCGCCGCCAACTCAAATCTCTAAAATCAGCTTCAATTAACCACTATCAAGTATCGTTGCCCATCAACTTGAATCTCCACCTAACCACCAACGCCAATTTGTTTACTATCAGTCATTCTAAACAAGAATTTTTTACCTACTCTTTAGTACACTAAGATCTCACACATCGAGACTATCAGTATGGGCCAAGTTAGATCTCAAAGCGTAAAAAAGTACCTTCTTATAACTTTTAAAGATAGATACATCTTCAGTGTTCAAACTCAAGACATCTAGTTAAAGTTAGATCAGAACTGAGATATCTATTTTGACATCAAATTAAAATATAAATTTCATTATAACGTAACTAAAATTAAAATTGTTAGCGAGATTTCATGTTTAATATGTTATCTTTACTCTCAAGAAACTAAACCATGTAACATAATGGTGTTCATATCAAAATTTCCAACTACTTGTCTTGGACGACGTATAATAGCGCACAATGTTATTTGTCCATTTATTAATTTGTTTATATATCCTATATAAATATTGTTGAGATTTATATATGTCACAGTCTCCCTAGCTAGCCAATTTTGTGGGGGGCATATTCTTGATGGTGATGTAAACCTAAGAATAGGATTTTAGGACCACATGGTCGGGTAACCAGACGAAAAGACAGCACTTCGCTTTGAGAAACCTAAGGTTTTTTTTTTTTTTTTTTTGATAAAATTAAAAAAGGTGATCGAGTTTCGCAATGAATGAGGCTAGCCAACACTAGAAAAATGCCAGCTCTAAAATGGTATTTTACACATAAAATATAATGTTAAAATTGTATATATGTTATTAAATCATGGATATGAGGCATGACTATGTCAGTAATGTCATATTTGAATATTTGAATATTTCTGTTGTCTATTCTTTAACAGATGGTAGAAATAGTTTGTTAGAGTTCTTGTGGCTGCTAATTGTTTTCCATGCTTATTTATTTTAGTTGCCTACGCAGTGCGTAATTGTATTCTTCCAGTTAGCTTTCATTCAATAAAGCTATTCTTCTTTTTCATGTTTCTCAAATTTCAATATGGTATCAAAGCAAGTTTAATTGCGCTTCTGTCATTATATTCATGGCTGCAGAAAATACAACACAAAGCCAACCAGAGAATGTTCTAGCCGTGGCAACAAATTTTGATCCAACAAACGTGAGTAGCCCTTTTTTCATACATTCTGGCGAAAATCCGTCTTTGGTGCTTGTTTCAGTTCTCCTATATGGCTATAACTATCATGCCTGGGGCCAAGCCATGAAAATGGCTTTATTGTCAAAGAACAAGCATGGTTTCATTGATGGTACAATTCTAATCCCAAAGAAAAACGAGGCTCATTATGCCGCATGGGAAAGGGCAAATAATATGGTCCTATCTTGGATTTTACACTCCGTGGTTCCGACTATTGCACAGAGTGTTCTATGGTTAGACACTGCAAAGGACGTTTGGGATGATCTAAAAGAGAGGTTTTATGAAGGTGATGTGTTTCGCATTTCTGATATTCGAGCATAAATTTATAACATCAAGCAAGGTGGTTTATCCATTAATGAGTATTTCACAAAGTTTAAGCTTCTGTGAGATGAGTTGTTAACTCTCAATCCATTACCAACTTGTGTCTGTGATCTAAGATGTAAGTGTGGATGTTTGGTGAACATTAAGCAACAACATCAAATGGAGCAGGTTACCACTTTTCTCCGAGGATTAAATGAGAATTATTCTGCAGTCAAATCACAAATTATGCTCATGAATCCGCTTCCAATTGTGGGCAAGGCATGCTCTCTTATACAACAACAAGAGCGTCAATTTGTTCGTATGACACATGAAGAAGGTGGAAACCAAAGTGTTTTTCTTGCGAGAAGCACCTACAATAATGGCATGAATAATGCTTCATCTCAACGCAGGTTCAATAATTGCGGAACAAAACCCGTTTGCAGCTATTGTAACTTTACGGGCCATACGTGGATAATTGTTACAAGAAACATGGGTATCCATCAGGATGGAAAGGAAAAAATAAACGCAACGGAGCAAGCTCATCTGCTAATAAATCTTTTGCCGCAACTGTAAGTGTGCAACCTAATTTGGTTGCGTCAAATCCATCTATTTCTAGTAGTCCTCTTGATGATGGGGTTCATGAGTCCATTGTTGTTGGAGAGTCTGTGGAGGCTAAGAGGTCAAATGCATTAGTGGCTACATTCAAAATAGCTGCTCATTAAGGTAATTCTTATCATACGCCTGAATGGATCATAGATACAGGTGCGACGGATCATATCGTTAATAACACTACATATTTTTCATATTTTCATGAGGTTAAAAATATGCACGATATGTTACCGAATGGATATAATGCTATGGGTACACATATTGGTTGTGTTCAATTATCTTCGCAGATTTATCTCCGAGATGTTCTATGTGTGCCACAATTTGATTTTAATTTGATTTCTGTTAGCAAGTTAACCAAGAGTTTGGCTTGTGGTTTATTTTTTTATGATGATGGCTGTGAAATTCAAATTGGGATGAACAAGAAGATTGGTTTTGCTAAGATACAAGACGGATTGTATCACTTTCAGAAGTTCGAGGCAGATCAGGGGAAAGAATTTCCTATTTCAAACAGTTTAGCTATGTCCTCCACTACTAATAAATTTGACATTTGGCATTTTAGATTGGGTCATGCTTCTTTTAATAGAATTAAAAAGTTCCAGAGCCTAGATAGTTCAATCAATGTTGAGCCTAACATCATTTGTGATATTTGTCATCTAGCAAAACAACGAAGGCTAATGTTTCCTGTTAGTGTCACTTCTACTAAAAATTGTTTTGATCTTATACATGTTGATATATGGGGTCCTTATGGAATTCCTTCATTTTATGGACACCGATATTTTCTCACCACCGTTGATGATTATAGTCGTGCAACCTGGGTGTTTTTTATGCAAGCTAAAACACAAGCACGCCAACTTTTGGAAAATTTCTATCAGTTTGTTTCTACGCAGTTTTTGGTGACTATAAAATGTATCCGGTCAGACAATGGGCAAGAATTTAAAATGGAAGATTTCTATAAATCACGTGGTGTTGAGCATCAAATGTCTTGTGTGGGTACGCCACAACAAAATAGTGTTGTTGAACATAAACACCAACACATTTTGAATGTGGCAAGAGCTTTAAAATTTCAGGCCTGTATACCAGAGGTTTTTTGGGCAGATTGCATTGCACATGCCGTTCATCTTATTAACCGGCTTCCATCCCCGGTTATTGGTAATAAGACACCATATGAAATTCTACTTGGCAAGTCACCCCAGTATAGTTTATTGAGAGTTTTTGGTTTGGCATATGCAACTACTTTGGCTTCTGGCCGAAAGAAGTTTTCTCCTCGTGCACGTAAATGTATTTTTCTTGGATTCCAGAAGGGAACCAAAGGATTCAAGTTATATGACTTACACACTAGAGATGTTTTTCTCTCTCGTGATGTTATTTTCCATGAGTCAGTTTTCCCATTTGCAGGGAAAAATAATACAGATAATTTGAAGTCGTGTGTTCCTCTTCCTAATGGGTGCAAAGGTGCTTTTTTTTTTTTAATTTTTCATAAACTGATTTTTCTGGTTTATCGACTGCACAGAGATGTTCTTTGCCACTTAATTCATCTGGTGATGTTAGTGATGGTCCTATATATACTTCCAGCCAACATCATGGTTTATCTAGTAGTGAGCCATATTTGGGAGATGCTTCGCCACCTAGTGTGCAGGGTTCCCAAAGCCATAATGATGAGGCTATTTCTTCACCTAGTCAATGCGTGTTGCCAGAGTTGGGTGATGCTTCGTCACCTGGTGTGCAGAGTTCACAAGATCATAGTGAGGAGGTTGTTTCTCCTCCAGTCTTGCGTCGATCAAAGCGTACCCGAGTACCACCCCGTTATTTACATGACTATCATTGCCAATTGTTAAATAATAAGACTTATAATTCTTGTGTTCAATTGGTTGGTACTCCGCATTCAATTTCAAAGGTTGTTTCATATGATGGTGTTTCACAGTCTCATAAAAAGTTTGTTTTATCAGTGTCTTGTTCTACTGAGCCAAAAAATTATGATGAGGCAATTCAGTCAGAGTCTTGGCGAATCGCAATACAAGAGGAATTAAAAGCTCTTGAGGCTAACCATACATGGGAGCTGGTTGATTTACCTTCTGGTAAGCAACCAATCGGATGTAAATGGGTCTATCGAATCAAGTTGAATATTGATGGTTCGATTGAACGGTATAAGGCTCGTTTGGTGGCTAAAGGCTACACACAAACTTTTGATTTGGATTATTTAAACACTTTTAGCCCAGTTGCAAAGGTGACAACCATACGAGTTTTGCTAGCTGTTGCAGCTATGAAAGGATGGCATTTACATCAGCTTGATGTTAATAATGCTTTCTTGCATGGGGATTTGCACGAGGAAGTTTACATGACTTTGCCACCTGGAGTTGAGTCCAAGAAGCCCAGCCAAGTTTGTAGGCTTGTTAAGTCATTATACGAGCTAAAGCAAGCAAGTTGACAATGGAATGCTAAGTTGACAACTGAGTTGTTTAAACAAGGGTTTAAATAGACCTCATCGGATCATTCCTTATTTACCAAAGGATTCGGAGCGTCATTTATTGCTTTGTTGGTCTATGTTGATGACATAGTGGTTGCAAGTGGAGATCTTGAGCAGGTTAAATTGATCAAGTCTCATCTTGATGCAACTTTTCGTATAAAAGACTTAGGACCTCTAAAGTATTTTTTTAGGATTGGAGGTGGCTAGGAACAAGAATGGAATTAATCTTTGTCAACGAAAATATGCTTTAGAACTTCTTGCAGACACAGGTTTTTTGGGAAGTCGGCCGGTGAATAGTCCCATGACTATTTCTTCAAAATCACTTCATGGCCATAGTCCTATTCTAGGTGATATTACTTCTTATAGGAGGATTGTTGGCAAACTTCTGTATTTGACGATTACTCGCCCAGATTTAGCTTATGTCACACAACAATTATCTCAGTTTGTTGATGCTCCAACTCAAGTCCATCTCCAAGCTGCTCATAGAGTTTTAAGGTATATTAAAAAATCTCCAGGGCAAGGTATTCTTTTTTCAGCTGAGTCAATTTTTGCCGTGAGGGGATTTTCCGACTCTGATTGGGCAGCTTGTCCAAAGACGAGGCGTTCACTTACCGGCTATTGTATTTTTCTTGGTGACTCTTTGATTTCTTGGAAGTCTAAGAAGCAAGCCACAGTTTCACGTTCTTCCTCTGAGGCAGAATATCGGGCCTTGGCAACAACAAGTTGCGAGATACAATGGTTGCTTTTCTTACTCGCAGATTTAGATGTGACTTTTACTTCACCTGCTGTGTTATTCTCAGATAGCCAATCGGCTCTTTCTATTGCAGAGAATCCCGTGTTTCATGAACGAACGAAGCACATCGAAATTGATTGTCATTTTGTTCGAGAAAGAATATAATTAAGAAAGGCATTATGAAGGTTATGCATGTTTCGACTATGAATCAGTTGGCCGATTTTTTTACTAAGCCACATGCGCCTGCTATGTGCAGTAAGTTTAAGTCCAAGCTGGGTGTACACTCTGTATACGATCCAGCTTGCAGGGGATATTAAATCATGGATATGAGGCATGACTATGTCAGTAATGTCATATTTGAATATTTGAATATTTTTGTTGTCTATTCTTTAGCAGATGATAGAAATAGTTTGTTAGAGTTCTTATGGCTGCTAATTGTTTTCCATGCTTATTTATTTTGGCTGCCTAGGCAATGTGTAATTGTATTCTTCCAGTTAGCTTTCATTCAATAAAGCTATTCTTCTTTTTCTTGTTTCTCAAATTTCAATATATGTTGCCACCAAAGGGAATCATAATTTTCGTACCAAAATATTACAAATTTATTAATACTTTTTATTTTTTATCAAACTTGTCATACAATATTTTCATAGCGTGGTTTACTTCTCATATGTAGTTTGAAGGCTATTATATTCTAGTGAGATTTACTTAGTGCACCTCATCAGATAGTGATTCCGAGTTCTTCTTGTCATAAAAAAATTTGTATGTATGATAATTGAAAAAGTTGGAGTATTTTTGGATGAAATAAATTAAAATGGAATGAGAAAAAAAAAAAGAAAAAGAAAGGTAAGCACTCTTTTTTAAAAAGAAAAATCTTTTTATTTGTTTTTTTACTTGTTTTAACTTTTTTTTTTTGTTTTTTTGTTTTTTTTTTTTAATTTGTTCAATATTATATGTATAAGAAAAATTAAATTTACATATCACAAAATTTGTAGGTATTCAGTTTAGGTATATTATTTTTTTTGGCTGATGATAAAATTAATAATGGTGATTGAGTTTCGCAATGAATGAGGTTACCAACGTTACTAGAAAAATGCTAGCTTTAAATTAATTTCTTTATGTTGTGAAAATTACCTCTAATGTAATATCAAAAACTTGTGATCTAAGTGGAAGGATTTTGGTTCTTCCCGTTAAGTAATGTTTAGTTTTGCACTTTGTAAATTAAATAAAGTAATGAACTTGAAAGAATTGAATATGAATATGAATATAAATATATATAAATATAAATAAATAAATAAATAAATAAATAAATAAATATATATATATATATATATATATATATATATATATATATATATATATATATATAGAGAGAGAGAGAGAGAGAGAGAGAGAGAATAAAGTTCAAATGCGGCGGGGTCTTCCCGTGCGGCGGTGCGGCGGAATTCCAGAATACACCAACAGTGTTAGAAAAACACACCACAATAAAATGCAATAAAACATCACAGAATACACAACAGACTCAAAAAAATACACCATATAACTCACCACCCCCAATGGTGTATTTCTGAACAGTGTATGGTGTTTTTACTCACACCTAATGGTGTGTGTTTGGTGATGCAGGGCTCTGTTTACTCTGTTTTTTGTGGTGTATTTTCCTAACGTTGATGGTGCATATTTGTTGAACTATTGGTGTTGCCGCACCGTAAGAAATCGCCGCACCGTAAGACACTACCGCACCTGAACTCGCCTATATATATATATATATATATATATATATATATATATATATATATATATATATATATGCATTGAATGAATTTGCACAAAGATTTTTTTTTTTAAAATGTATATTCCAGACAAGATTACTCTAATTGCTACTCAATATCTTCCAAATTGCATTATTAATTAATAAAAGTAATGTTATTCACCGTTACAATTTTTTCTATGATTCTTTACAATATAGTATCTGTTCTACATAATTTTTCAAACATTTTCAACCTAAAGAATCTTAACCCTTACCACTGGGATTCGTACCTTGAACCACCCATTTTAAAATAGTAACCACGTCATGCCGTAATTTATGAAAGAAAAAATTATAACAGATAAAAAATATTTTCGTATTAATAACGTGAAAGTGATCATCCTTATAATTTTCTACCTGCATGACACATGTACTAAGAAATTGTCGATTATCATTGTGAGAACAAAAATGCAATTAATTCTAGAGTACAACATCAATAAGTTTTGACCGGGGCTCTTTAAATGGACCACAGACACATCCATATGATTTAAGGCCAGCAAATTATTAATGGGAGATTTTTTTTTAAAAAATAAAAAATAAAAGAAAGAAAAGAAAAGAAGAAGCCATCAATGCATCATGCATGCAACAACACACAAGATCTTTTCAAAGACTAATATACCTAATAGCAGCCCCATAGCCAGCACTTTTTGGACCACTATAAGCTTCCATCTTTAGGCCAATGAAAATGGTGAGTTTACATGAAATGGCCCCCCTCCATAGCCCTATTGAGCAAGAAGATTATACAACACCAAACTTGTTTTTGGTGAATTTCTTGCCTGCATGCCTACCTACCCACCCTAGTACTTCTTATGCTCTTGTAGGACATCCCTACACCCTTGCTATTGTAACCTAGCTCTTCCCACATTTGTGAAGATGAACAACTAGCTTTTATGTCTTTGTGTATACATAATTTGGTACTTTCATATATATAAGAGGAATTTGATGCGATTCAAATTTTGTTATGTTATTTTTAAAATAGTATATTTTATTAACTTATTACGTATCTTGAGTTTTTTTTTTTTTTTTTTTTTTTTTTTAGAACACATATATATCTTGAGTTTTAATGTATTGCTTTAAAAAAAAAGTATGTTCATAAAATATGGGAAATTAAACATTTTTTTTAACATTAATATGAGGGGCGAATCCCATAGGAAAATGAAAAACTACAAAAGGATTACTCAACGTTGGAAACCACCATCCTTCTCCAGGGAATTCCACGAGGGTCGTTGTACAAAATGCTCTTTGAATTGAATATGACTTTAGGTCATCCCTAATAGTAATTTTTGGTGTAGTTTTTTAGAAAATAAAGCTTACTCGAAGCCCTCCAAAGTATTGATTTTTATAAAAAATGTGGGACTCACTAAAGAAAACATCAATTCGCGCCCTGGTCGAAGCGCAACACCGCGCCTAACCGGGAACGTTAATGCCACTTTTTCCTTCTTTTCTTTTTTTTTTTTTTTTTTTTTTCCTTCCGATCTTCTCTTTCGTACTCATACATACAAAAAAACTCCTCAAAACTACAACTATTGAGGATGCTCTTAAGTCCATTGTACTTTATACTTTATTATATTCCTTATTTAATTTAGATTTATGACTAATCAATAACGTTTTTTCTTCTTTTTTTTTTTTTTTTGAAAATACTACAGCTCCATTTACTTCAATATTCATCTTTCTTTTATGCAATTATCCATTGCACTAGTTTTCTATTCTCCATGCCCATGCATTCTCTATTTTTTTTTAATTGGAGAAATGTACGAGTAAACACATTTAATTTTGTTCTCCCATTTTCGTTTCTCTAGAAAAATATAAAAATTTTCCAATAGTAAACGCACCTACATGTTCTAAATTCATGAGTTAGTCATAAATTAATTGAACTTATTAGATAAAATCACATTATTTGAAAAAAAAAAATGGAGTATGGCACATTATTCTTTTAAAAATTTCTATATTTGGTTCAAAATTGATTTTGTCATTAAAATGATGTAGATATGAAGATTATTAGTGAAAAAAATCTAAACTTTTTCCATTTTGTGATGGTGATGTCAAAATTTTAAAATTGATAAATGAACACAAAAAAGTTGACACATTGATACCATTTAAGCCAAATTTGAACTTGAATGAAATAAAATGTGATCCACTTTGAACTGGTTTACATTTCCATTCAAGAAATGATAGTCATGTTCATTTTTTTAAAAAAATATTTTTTTCCTCATTGAATGCTAATTTCATTTTTTAAAGATCATTTAATTTCATATATAATGATTATTTATGCTTTGATGCATATGATTTGTTATATTAGTAAAATAATATATGTATTTTGTAGGGCCCGAGACAACCGGGAAGTTATGAGTGTGGATATTATGTCATGCAATACATATATGATATCGTGACAAAATATTCATCTGTTGATGATTTGGATGGAGTGAGTGAATCTAAATAGAACTATGTATAGTTAAGTTATATTTTATTAATTAACATATTTAATAATTTTATTAATTAAATTTTTTGTAGGCATTTGAAAGTGATAATCCGTATTCTATCGACGACATAAATGAGATTCGAGAGCACTGGTCAAAGTATTTCTTTTCCAAGTGCTTATAACTTTTGTTTTATTGATAAAAAGTATTTTGTTTTGATGATAGTATTAAGTTGGACATGTTTTGATGATATTATTGTATTAAAGTATGAGGATTTTAAATGCTATTGTGTTTTGATGATAGTATGCATTGTGTGTTAAAAGTATTGTGTTTAATTTGATGATAGTATTGTTTTAAAGTGTGTTGATAGATAAATTGTATTGTGGAGTATGTTGATATGGACTTTAAACTGTAACAGGTACATGAATTATAAAAAAAAAAAAAAAATTAGAGATTTTAATTAAAATAAATTAAATATTTAAAAAAATTAAAAACAAGTCATTTGCGACCATTCCTAGCTTAAAACGGTCGCAGATGACTGATTAATAAAAAAATAAAAAGGGAAAACGCAACCATTTCTATCTTCAAACGGTTACCTTAGAATTAAAAGAAAAAGAAAAATAAATAAATACAATACGCGACTATTCTTGGTCAAGAACGGTCGTATATTACTGAAAATGCGCGACTGTTGAGAAACGGTCGCGGCTCTGCAGTTCTGTATTAGTGTATCTCAAACATATAATTCAATTCAAATCATTGGATTAACAAATTTTGTTACAATGAATGTGTGAAGCATTTATAGTATATATTGAGTTGATTTCATTTTTTGTCCTAGATTTATAGGTGACTGTAACACCCTCGATTTTCACAACTTTTAAAAACCAATTAAAACTTAAGAAAGAGATAAAGACTACTCATTAAGATAAAACAAAGCGGAAGCTACTTAAATAAGTACGAGAGATGTTATGCCACACATATACATCTATAGGTGCACAGACTAAGTCTAAACAACACATCCAAGTCAAGCTTATACAAATCCATGGCTCACGGGCCAAAAGTCTAACAGAAACAGTCATAGGGAGCTACACTAACTAACGAACTGCTAGCGCGCTCTCCAAGTGCTACTCATAACCTGTAAAGCAACATAAAGATAGTGGATGACACCCGGTCAGCGAACATTGCTGGTAACCTATCAATACGCGTTAAATAGCATATATAGATAGTATAAGTCAAAATCATTTTCGAAACGGAATACAATATATATCATTTCAAAAGCCATAGAGAAAAGTCAACTTCAAAGACGCATTTTCACTCTCAAAGGAAAGAGGGAAATCAACATCCCACGACAACCAACAAGACAAGAATAACAACAATAAACAATACAACTCGAGATGTATTCTACTGATCACAAAGTAGAATACATCAAGACATGCTCATTAGCAAAGATTAGACATTCACACATTGGCAACTACATGCCACCATGACAACTACATGTCACAAGAACACAGTTCCAAGTTCCAACCTTATGCCATGTTCCAACCTAATGGCTACCCTCGGCCTTATTTCAGTTCCAACCATTACCTCCGAGTGCCACCATGTACTTCTGGGTCCAGCCTTATACCTCCAGGGACCATCGTCCCCCCTCTAACAACCTCCAACAGAGCCACCTACATATGGGTACTATTCATTTCATTCACACAACCACCTACATATGAGCCTACGCTCAGGTCACACCACCAATTTGAATCATGGCCACACGAGGACCGCATTAGTACCTTGAAGATTAAGGCCCCATAACCTTAATCGTGTAGTCAAGGTATAACGATTACATACGTTTTCATATCACAGGATTACAACAAAGATATGAAACCATACTCAACAAGAAAGGATCACAATCCGACACCAAAACGATGGTCAACGCCAGTTGCCAATCTCAATAGGAAAGAACAAACCGCACACACTAGCATTTCAACATCAAACTAGCATGCTTATATATCAAACGGGTAAACCAAAAGTAGTTCCATAGAACATACAAGACTCACCATAGTCCAACGAATCACAAAGTTGGACACTTAGCACGATTCAAGACACCAAATCCTACATGGATTCCTATCATACCATTCTAGACATACGAAACATCAAGAAGACACTCAAATAGCCCAATAAAACAACATCGGGAGGTCAAAACATCAATACCGAGTCAAAAGAATCACGGGGAACAAATCCCCGCACACCTTCAAACGTGTTCCCGCGGGTGGGGCCACGGGTGGACCTCCGCCCGTGGTTCCGCCCGCGGGTACCAATGCCCACACACATGTACCCCGCGGGTGGGGCGACGGGTGGTTCCCTGCCCGCTGTTCCGCCCGCGGGTACCGACCTGAACCCAAAGTAATCCCTTCGCGGATTTTCAATAACAAGTCCAAATTCAAGTCCAAAACGCCCAAAATCTCACATAATACAACAATATGACTTGAACCCAAGAAATTGCCAAGCAATGGCATACAAGAACCTTAATAACAAGCTCTAAACATGCATTACCACAAGACAATGCATCAAATCTCACATTTCATCACAAGAATCACAAGTAGAAGCCAAGAAATCATCATATAAGTAAGAAAATAGGTTTTGTAAAGCATGGGTTACCTTTGTAGCCTAACACTTCACTTTCTCACCCTTAAAAGCTTCTCCCAAAGCTCTTCTTCAACACCAACTTCATAAACATACCAAAAGACAACAAAGATTCTATTTTTATAAAAAAAAAAAAACATCTAAAAGGATGCTAAAAACACTAAGAGATTAAGGATCTTACCCTCCCCTATGCTCAAGATTAGGAAAGTATGAATCTTGGAAGCCAACTTGTAGGATCTAAGATGCCCAAATTTTGGCTTGGAGAAGAAGCTACCAAATTCTTAGAGAGAAGGTAGAGGTTTTTTGTTTTAGAGTGTTTTTGGATGAAATGAAGAATTGTTGCTAGCTTAGCTTGAAGTACAAACTTTAGGTAAAAAGACACCTTTGCCCTTACTAAAGTTAGAAGAATAAGGGAACAAGGGAACAACCCACTAAGCATAAGGTACAACTCTTTGACCTTGGTTGACTAGTCAAATTCTAGTCCTCGGACTATTGAATTTTCAGGATTTTAGGAATAAATTAGCAATAAGATTAGGATTAATTCTCTAATTAATCCTTAACTAGAGTTTGGATTTACGGGGTGTCACAGTGACAATCCACTTTTAGTCATTTTTATTAGAACATCCTCATTTGGTCATAGTATTATTGTAGAAAGAATGCCCATTTTTAATCCTCCATCAACAAAATCGTTGATATATCATTAAATACAAATACATTTTAATCTTTTTTTTTTTTTATAGAAAGTAAGTTGAACCACTATATTTTTTATGCTTATTTTTTAAAAAACATCTATAATTGAAGACCGAAATGTCCTTGTATTTAACGATATTTAAACTGTTTTGTTGATAAAGGACCAAAAGTAGTTATGCCACAATAATATTAGGACTAAAAGTGGATGTTCTAATAATAAAAAGACTTAAAGTAAACTGTCACGTATAAATTTATGACAAAAATATATTTAACTCTTATATATTAATCTATTTTGAAAATTTTAGGCGGACTATAGGGTCCGTTTACCAACAGAAAACTGTTTTCTGTTTTGTGTTTTCTAATTTTTCAGTTTTCATTCTCTGTTTTCCATTATCTGTTTTCTGTTTAGAAAACTTGTTTACTAACAGAAAACTGTTCTTTGTTTTCTGTTTTTTAATTTTTCAGTTTTCACATAAAATTTAGTTTAGATAATAATAATATTTTTTGAGATAATATTTAAAATATTTTTTTGGATTATTTATTTGAATGACATGTATAGGAATATATAACTTTTATTTTGAATTCTAATGTATATGAGATTTCAATATTTGATATCTGGATCGAACTTGTATTATGATGTAACATAATTAAAAATATTTGAACTAATAATCTATTGAGTTCAATCAAAATTTAAAACATTATATAGAGTTTAATTATTAATTTTGATAATGTAAATAATGTCTAACTTTAAAGTGTAAGCAAATAAATCATGTTTAAATTGTGTAAGCAAATAAATCATGTTTAAATAAGTAAAAAAAGATAAAAGATAGTGATAAGTAAAATAAGATGATAATGAATGTAATTATAGTAATGTGGTTATAGTGACATATAACTAAATAGATGATAGATGATAGATGATTATGTTTTATATTTCGAAAACAGTTTTTAAGTGTGTTCCAGTTTTCCAGAAATTATTTTCAGTTTTCAAAATGAAAATCTGTGTTAGTAAACATGTTTTCTGTTTTCTATTTTCCAGTTTTCAAAAATTTTCAAAAATTTCCAGTTAGTAAACTGCCCCTAAGTATTTGAGTTTTGGGTCTCCCAATAACTATCATGTCTTTAGTGGGCATTATACTCATACCCAATCCTACTGGCTACTGTTGAATCAAAACTTTTATGGTGACTCTTGAACTATTTATATGCACCCTAACCTCCAAACTTTACTCCTTAATTCAATTTGTACCTCCCTCTTCTTAGCCTTTTACACCCAACCTAATAGACATTTAGTATATTAAAAATGTACATTGTATTCATGGTCCACACAAAAATAAAATTTACTTTTTAAGCTTGAACTAGGCTCCTATCGACAAATTATTCTGTAGACCCAGATTCACCTTGTAAGGTGGACTCAGATCCAAACATTGACAATTTATATACTGAATATTCACAATATACATACTGAAAATTCACAATTTTTATATACTAAATGTTCGCAATTTATATACTGAATGTTCACAATTTTATATATTAAATATTTACAATTTGAATTATGAACATTAAATATGTAACATTCTATATATAAATTGCATTACTATTTTGACTCGGGTCTAACTTGCAAAGTGGACCCGGGTCCATGACATAACTATTGCCTCCTATATTTCTTGGTCCTAAAAAATACTTTCTCCAGAAAATATCTTAATATTTGGACTGGGCTTTTGGCATTTATAAACGGAAACTAAAGAGATGTGGCCCAATGAATGGGCCTATGAAATGCACAAGCCCTAATCCGTAAACACACTAAATCAGAAAACCTGATCAGAACCCTAAACCCTAACCCTATAAATGTCCTGCGACATCTCCGTCATACTTCGCAAAGTCTGGTTGGTTCACAACGCTCCTTTCTGCGATCTGGTAATGCATGTTTTCTGTGTTTACATTTAGTTGCTGTTTTAGTGCACCAAATAGCCCTTTGCAACTTTGAGTTCGTGGTTGTAAAGAAAGTTCGAGTAAAGGTAAAGGTGCAAAATGTACAGTACTTGGCAGATCTTTGGGCTGGCTTGTAGATTCTTGTTCAGTTTTGATCTGTCAAAGTAAACAGCTTTTGTGAAGTAGCTATCAACTTTGAATTCTTTTTAACGAGTATTTGTGAAGTTGCTGTTGAATTTCTGGGTTAAGCAAAGTGATGAGATCATAAATGAGCTGAATTTCTCAGTGTGGAAATAACTCAGATTATTGGCTTTCAAAGTTCTCTGATTGCTCTGTCTAGCCTTCAAGTGTGTCTATCATATATTTGTCGGTTTTGATATATTGAGTTCTGAAATATTGTTTTGACTTAGAATGTACAATTTCTGAAATAAGTGTGTCTAGCCTTCAAGTGGTGTTTGCATTAAAGAGGGCATTTTTTTAAGAGTTAGGTTCTAATCCTGATAAGTTATTGGTGTGGATTTTTTATTTTCAGATTATAGGTGGGTCATTTGTTAAATTCAGATTATAGGTGGGTCATTTGTTAAATTTGTTGCTAAAGAAACTGGAAGCATTATCTGTTGCTAAAGATACCCATTCTAAAAATAATGATTATTATGTTTGAGAAGTTACCTTTAACACATTAGCATCACCTCTTTAAAGTGGAATTATGGCACCAAAATACATGGTCTGTTTATTTATGGTTATCAGGCTATACGAGCATGGTGCTACATTAAATTTCTATATACTATTTGCCATTTGACCTTTATACGTCATTTGGCTTATGTATCAATGTATCATGTAATGAAGAAGTACAACTTGCTGTCAATATTTGAATGGGTTGCCTTTATTTGGGTACAAAGTCAACATATTCCACTCTTTTGGCCATGTGATTTTTTGATCAATATAAGATTCTTTAAATAATGCATTTGGTATTGGTTGTGATGCATGTTTTTAAATAATGCATTTATGTTTAAATACCTGAGTTCTCTCAGATTGTTCAGTACTGCACAACTTGTGTGTGTTTTAAGTTTTGTAATGTGTACTGTTTTTTTTTTGTATTATGTTTGTGCTTGTTTCAAATAAAGGGTTGTATCAATTTGAAATAATGTTGGGGAGAAATATATGAGCTCCAATATATAACATACTTGTTTGAATTCAAGTTATGAAATATTTGGAGGATTTGGACTTTGGAGGAGTTTGTAGTAATGTTTTCAAAGTAACTTTGACTTTTGTCAAATAAACTATTACATGTAAAAGATAATATCTATTTCATGTAGTTTCAGTGTTTTTTGGCAAGAGTCATAGTTACTTCGGTGATATCACTATTGTTTGTCTATATTGGAGCATTTGAACTGAGAAAATGGCTAATGAATGTGTCTTAGAGTTTCCTTGGGAGAGGATGGCACCAAGTGTCTCCTTGTGAATATAAATTTGGGTTATGCCTTAAACTTTCCACACCAGTTTGATGTGATTGTGGTATTGCAAATTATATATGTTTTTTATTTTTCATTTATAATTACACTTATTGCAAATTTGCAAATTTTGCAAAAAAAAAATTTGAAATTTGTTTGCAAATTTTGCAAGTTTTGCAATGGATGAATTATAAAATAAAAATAAAAAATTTCATTATTGCAGTAAATTGCAACCTATCTTTTTTCATGTTGGATTTAGCATTTCTTAATTTGGGCAGGATTAAACTCCCTAAGGTTTTGAACTGTGGATTTGCAATGTTGGTTGGAAATGAGAATTTGGCCTCTACATCATTAAGATAAGATTTTTGAGTTTCTAGTTCCAAGACGGGGGCTAAGAGTCCCAATTCTTTTAATATAAGATTGGTTTAAGCCTTAGATTTTAGTTTGATGTGGTTGTGGTAATGTAAATTATATATATTTTTTATTTTTTCATTTATAATTACACTTATTGAAAGCTTGCTACATTAGCAAAAAAATTGAAATTTGTTTGCTAATGTTGCAAGCTTTGCAATGGGTGAGTTATAAAATAAAAAAAATAAAAAATATAATTATTGAGAGCCTCAGGCTATCCACACCATTTTAGTTTGATTGCAAATTATTGAATATTGCAAATTATATATGTTTTATTTTTATTTTTTCGTTTATAATTACACTTATTGCAAGATTGTTGTATTAGCAAAAATTTTGAAATTTGTTTGCTAATTTTGTCAGCTTTGTGATGGGTGAATTATAAAATGAAAAATGAGAAATATCATTATTGAAGAGCCTTAGACAATCCACACCTCTAGATTTCGGTTTGATGTGGCTTGTGGGTATTGCAAATTATATTATGTTTTTTATTTTTTATTTATAATTATACTTATTGCAAGCTTTCTAAATTAGCAAAAATTTTGAAATTTGTTTGCTAATTTTGTGAGCTTTGCAATGGGTGAATTATAAAATAAAAAATAAAAAATATCATTATTGAAGAGCCTTAGGCTATCCACACCTCAGATTTCAGTTTGATGTGGTTGTGCGTACTGCAAATTATATATGTTTTTTATTTTTTCATTTATAATTGCACTTATTGTAAGTTTGCTAAATTAGCAAAAATTTAAAAATTTGTTTGCTAATTTTGCCAGTTTTGCAATGAGTGATTTACAAAATAAAAAATAAAAAATATCATTACTGAAGAGCCTTAGGCTATCGCACCTCTAGATTTCGGTTGGATGTGGCTGTGGGTACTGCAAATTATATATGTTTTTTATTTTTAGTTATAATTACACTTATAGCAAGCTTGCTGCATTAGCAAAAATTTTGAAATTTGTTTGCTAATGTTGCTAGTTTTGCTATGGGTGAATTATAAAATAGAAAATAAAAAATATCATTACTAAAGTAAATTGCATTCTAATTTTTTTTTTTTTTTTTTTTGGATTTACCATTTCTTAATTTGGGCATGGTTAAACTCGCCAAGGTTTTTGAACTGTGGATTTCCAATGTTGGTTGCAAATGAGAATTTAGCCTCTACATCATTAAGATGAAATTTTAGAGTTTCTAGTTCCTAGGTGGCCCCAAGAGTCTTGGTGAGCAGAGTTGGGGGCGGTAATTGCACTGCCTGTTTCTATATGCTCCCGCCTCATCTTACTTTGCTGGTTTATTAATTGCAAGTATAGTCCTGTAAATTAATTGCCTCACCTCCTGCCTCAATAATAATATCCTATAGAGTTTGAACTTAATAACAACATTACATAATTCTCCTTTAGGTCATGTTGGCATGTAACGCCTTGGATATATTTTAGTTGTAACTCATAATTCTCCTTTAGGTTTTGCAGGAACTCATACTGTTTCTAACTATTGCTTGATGTTGAGGTTATGGTGGATTGGTGGGGCTACCTTGTACCGTTGGATTAATACTTGAATTGGCGAAAGGTGCTTTTGGTTTGTTTGATGGGGTTGTATTTTGCTCCTTTTATATATCCGGAGAAACAAAAATAGCTATTGAAAACAGTTTATTGTTCTAAATTTAACCAAAGAGGCAAACTAACCTGTTTGCACCTTTATTGTTGATAAGATTGAATCCTTTAATGTCAAGGAACAGAATTTGCATTATTATTTTCCCTCAATATATGGATGAAAGTATGCTTTTTTTATGTGTTTTTTTCCTATATAACAATGTATCTTTGTGAGTTCCAGCATCATTTCATTTACCTAAACAAATTTGAAATGGTGAGAGCAGTTCTTGTGCTGTTTTTCATAGTCGCTGCTCTGACTAATGCTCATGGTAAGTGAACATGTTATTTCAGATTTTGTCAGAGATTATGGAGTTGTTTTTCTTTTGTTGACGTTGAACAATTGTTGCAGGAGTTTTGCCTGGTGGGGCTCCACCGCTCCCCTTCTGCAATGTGAATAGCGACTGCTTGCCTCTGTGCAGGCAGTGTGCGATCTGTGCTTGCTGTGATGGCGTTTGCTATCGTGGCTGCTCTCGAAAGGCGCTGGGGATTGATCTGTCGAGCAAAGCAAAGGTGATGAAGAACTGTTTGCCTGTTTGAACAACTCATTTGAAATAATATTATGTTGTCTTGTAAGCAGTGATGCAACTCTGTTTCTAGTGTTTTGCCTAAATAAAATGTGAGTTGAGTACCCAAGAACAAGTGTGTGCCTATGCTTCACCAATATAAAGAATAATATAAATGACAATTATACTTATCTTTTATGGCATGGGGATGCCTCTCTGCACTATGTTGGTAAAAATGTCTTGCAATAATGGTCTGGACTAACATGGAAACTTTTTGCCACATAATCTTTCATCACTATGGATATCATTTTACTGATGAATCTGGAAAAATGGTAGCCATATTAGGTTGCTGAATGTGCGGTTGATGGTTCAATCATGATAGGATTGTAAGCATAACCGTGCATGATTTTGGAATAAACAATGAAAAACAATTGCTCATTTTTTTCATGATGAATTAATAAAATTTGGATGAAAGTTTCTATTCGAGATAGAGATGCGATATGAAGTTGGCCAAGAAGGATTGAAGAATTGCTTTCTTGATAATAAATGAAATGAGATTTGTAAGAATAATTTATTTTGCTGTGAAGAGCAAATAAAACTTGAATGTTTAATCAGTTTTTAACAAAAGCATCATTGATGGAGAAAATTGATAAAGAAAAAAACAACCTTAGCTTTCATTTGGTTTCAGAAGGAAGATTTATGTTCATTAATTTTTTTTTTTTTATCACAACATAAATACATAAATTCATAACATAAGACAATTATTAATTTATTTTATATATAGAATTTATATTTTTAAAATATATAATCTAAAAACATAATAAGTGTCAATACAAGTTATGTCCTTGATTTTTGTCCCCTTTTTATATGCTAATAAATATATACATTTTGCTTTAATTGTTGTACATTCATTTGTATTGGACAAAATCACCCTTACACCGTTAGTTTTTAATATATCTACCAATCTTACTATACACTTACATCTATCATATCTTTTTCCAATTTTTAATTATCATTTTATTAAAATTATCATATAACAATTAATTTAATTATAAATTATATTTTAATTAAATATTAGTGTGAATTAAAGTTATACCCTTGATTTATGTCTGTTTTTTCCGTTAAGTTTTTTTGTACATTATGCTATAAAGGTTGTACATTAAAATATTTTGGACAAACATACCCCTACCGTTATAACTTCCGTTATCTTTTTCACTATTATTACCATGCACATGCATTCACCATATATTTTCTTATCTTCTTCATTAATAATAATATATAAACATTATATATTTGAGTTATATGTTAATTATTACATAAAATATAAATATCAAATTTATAAAAATGATTTACATTATTATTATTATTATTTAGAATAATTGTCAATTATTATTATATAAAAATATAATTTTTTTTTTTTGTTTTGATCACTATATTATTCAAATATATGATAATTCAAAAGTATCATCACTTTAAGAAATTGCAAAATATAATTTTAACTAATTTTTTAAATTTTGTTACTTACAAATATTTTAATATTAGGCATAAGTTTTCGCGCATCGTGCGTACAAAATGCTAGTTTTATAATACAAGAGATAAAAACTCACAATATAGGACACATACACATGCACCAGGATTATGGTTCACAATGTACTATGAACCCTAGTCCATAGTATAAGAATTGTGCTGAATACTTGAAAGGGCTTTTGGGATTTGTTGATTGATCTTCAGAGCTTTTGTATGATTTCTGGGTGATATCATTTTTCAAATGAGTGCATCTATTTATAGTGGTGAGTAACTTCTGTTAGAAAATTTTTGAATAATGGACATTATTACTCTTTAATTACTCTTTAATACCATTGATTAGCCATTAGTGTATTGCTTTGTAACTGTTATTCTTTTATAATATATAAAGTTTGATTCTCAATAATAAGATGATTGATTTTTGGAGTCTTTATCTTCTATCTACTTCCATACTATACTGTTATTGTTCCTGCAAATTCATCTACCGATTAGGAGCTAGCTAACGGGCCAACGGGCATCAACATCTTAACATGTTATCGGCACGCTCAATTCGGTGAACGGTAACTTTATGTGAATTTATATGTTTATTATATGTTCTAGTAGTATACATGCTTCGATAGTACATATTCATTAAACTGCAAAAAATCGTTTTGCGTTCATATGCTTTATTGAATATGTTTTATTTTATGTATATGTTCTGTTAATTTATAAACATATGCGTATATTTTTCTCTTGCAATAACTAAAACAAAAAAAATACATTGCTTTCAATATATTTTGACATACAGGCATGAAAAATATATATATCCTTTTACTGCCAGCGATATTATATAACGGAACGATGTGTCATCTAAGACAAGAGAGTAAGTTTGTTCAAAATCTATTCCGGGTGTTAAATAGTAGGTCCGTTGGTAGGCCTTAGCTCGTGAAGAACAACAAAAGTGTTATGATAATAATTATTGTGGCTCAAATTGAAGACAATTCCATGCAGCACTCTCTCCACTATCGCAATTGTCCGCGTCTCATGCAAGGCTTCACGTTACTACACAATTCTTCCGTGTTTAGCTCACATCCCTTTGCATCCCATTTTTTTTCTCTTCTTTTGAGTGTATAAATAGGCAGTAGTGTTTTCTTTGTACATTGCTCATTATTACATAAATAGAAAATTCTTTCTCTTTCTTTGTCCCCACGTTGACTTAATATATATATATATATATATATATATATATATATATATATATATATATATATATTCTTTTATTCCTAATTTCTTTGTCATTTATATTATTTTCCTATTATTTAACTTCTATAATTCTCAATTTTCGATTCTTCGCTTCCGCATTATTCCGCTATATTCCTAACAAGTGGTATCAGAGCGGTTTATTTGAGAATTATTTTCAAAGATGTCGACTGTCACTAAGTTCGATATCGAGAAGTTCGACGGGAAAATTAGCTTCTCTATCTGGAAGGTTCAGATGGAAGCCGTTCTAACCCAGAACGGTTTGAAGAAAGCGCTAGCTGGGAAGAAGAAGAAACCGGCCGCAATGACAGATGAAGATTGGGAAGATTTGGATGACAAGGCACGTTCAACCATTCAATTGTGCCTGTCTAAAGAGGTTCTACGTGAAGTGGTAAGTGAGAAGACTACGTCAGATTTATGGTCCGAGCTGGAGTCGCTTTATATGGCCAAGTCTCTGGCGAACAAGCTACGCCTGAAGGAGCGTCTGTACACAATCCGTATGACGGAAGGTACTTCGATTAAATCTCACTTGGATGAATTTAATTCTATTTTATTGGACTTGGAAAATATTGATGTCGTAATTGAAGATGAGGATCGTGCTGTTTTATTGCTTGTCTCTCTCCCTAAATCGTACAAGCATTTCAAAGAAATTATGTTGTATGGTAATAGTAGTGATACCCTTACTTTTGACAATGTTAAGTCAAACTTATTGTCCAAAGAAAAGTTTGACTCTGAAATTAAGTCTGAGGACAAAGGTGAAGGCTTGACTGTAAGGGGTCGTTCACTTGAAACAGAGAGTAGCAATAAAAAATCTAGATCCAAGTCCAAAGGACGTAAGTCCAACAAATCCTGTAAGTACTGCAGGAAGCAGGGTCACGATGTGACTGAATGCTTCAAGTTGAAAAACAAGCAAGAGAGAGAAAAGAAGTCTGCTGAAGCTAGTGTTGTTGAAAGTGATTCAGAAGGCGATGTTATGTTATCTGTTAGCTCCGGTGACAAACGGAGCAAGACTGAGTGGATTTTGGACTCTGGTTGTACGTTCCACATGTGTCCTCACAAAGACTGGTTCGTCTCTCTGGAACCAGTTGATGGTGGAGTTGTCTTGATGGGTAATGATACCCAATGCAAGGTTAGTGGAATTGGAAGTGTTCATATTAAAACTCATGATAATGTTGTCAGGACTCTTACCAATGTTCGGTATATTCCTGATTTGAAACGCAATCTGATATCCTTGGGCACCTTGGAATCTCTGGGGTGCAAGTACATAGCTGAAGGTGGAGTTCTGAAAGTCATAAAAGGCTCTCTTGTTCTCATGAAAGCTTCTCGTTCTGGAAGCTTGTACGTGTTGCATGGCAGTACTGTGACAGGTTTAGTAGCGGTATCCTCATCGATGTCTGATGCGGATCTCACTCAATTATGGCATATGCGTCTGGGGCATATGAGTGAGAAAGGCATGCATCTCCTGAGCAAAAAAGGCCTCCTTGGTGGTTCAGGTACGGGTAAATTACAATTTTGTGAGCATTGTATTTTTGGGAAACAAAAGAGGGTTAGTTTCTCTACTGCTACACACCGTACCAAAGATGTATTGGAATATATACATTCCGATTTATGGGGACCGACTAAATTCCAGTCTATGGGAGGCTGTAGATATTTTATGTCTATTATTGATGACTTTTCTCGCAAAGTCTGGGTCTATTTCCTGAAACACAAAAATCAGGCATTTTCTATTTTCAAGAAGTGGAAAATACTTGTTGAGACTCAGACAGGTAAAAAAGTCAAGAAGCTCAGGACAGACAATGGCTTGGAGTTCTGTGAGTCAGATTTCAATGACTTCTGTGCGGCAAATGGAATCGCCAGGCACAAGACCTTGCCTGGTAAACCCCAGCAAAATGGTGTTGCCGAACGTTTGAACAGGACTCTATTGGAAAGAGCTCGTTGTATGCTCTCTAATGCTGGGTTATGGAAACGGCGTGATTTTTGGGCCGAGGCCGTTTCTACTGCTTGCTATTTGGTAAATAGATCTCCACATTCATCCCTTGATTTCAAAATTCCAGAGGAAGTTTGGTCAGGTAATCCTGTTGATTACTCTATCTTAAGAGTTTTTGGATGTCCTGCTTATGCTCATTCCAGTACGGGTAAATTGAACCCGAGAGCTGTCAAATGCATTTTCCTTGGTTATGCCTCTGAGTCAAAAGGGTATCGTCTATGGTCTCCTGATTCTCGGAAAATCATTCTGAGTAGAGATATCACTTTTGATGAAAATGCACTACTTTCTTTTGGAAAAGTTCCCAGTACAGGTGAGACACAGAGTACTGGTGAGAAGGTGGAGTTTGAATTCAGGCCTATTGATAGTGTTACTACTGCTGATGGTACTACTAAAGATGATGCATCTACTAGCATCGCACCTCTCGTCCAGCCACAGCGAGAGTATTCCATTGCTATGGATCGTCCTAGGAGGACAATTAAAAAACCTGCTAGGTATGCTAGTGATGATGAAACCAATATGGTTGCTAATGCTCTTTCAGTCACATAGGAAGTTGATGGTGATCCATCCTGCTATTCTGAAGTTTTTCCTATTGCTAAGTTCAAACAGTGTTTGAGTTTAGTCGGCTGTTCCAGTTGTTAATTCCCACAGTGAATTTGATCCAAGGTGGAGATTGTTATGATAATAATTATTGTGGCTCAAATTGAAGACAATTCCATGCAGCACTCTCTCCACTATCGCAATTGTCCGCGTCTCATGCAAGGCTTCACGTTACTACACAATTCTTCCGTGTTTAGCTCACATCCCTTTGCATCCCATTTTTTTCTCTTCTTTTGAGTGTATAAATAGGCAGTAGTGTTTTCTTTGTACATTGCTAATTATTACATAAATAGAAAATTCTTTCTCTTTCTTTGTCCCCACGTTGACTTAATATATATATATATATATATATATATATATATATATATATATATATATATATATATATATATATTCTTTTATTCCTAATTTCTTTGTCATTTATATTATTTTCCTATTATTTAACTTCTATAATTCTCAATTTTCGATTCTTCGCTTCCGCATTATTCCGCTATATTCCTAACAAAAAGAACAGTAAATGAAGACAGAGAACTGGAGAAAAGTAGTAAGGGAAGAGTGTAATCTTTTATTTATTCAACATCACTCTTCTACAAGGGATTACAACATATATAGGCTACAAATGTAATTCTTACATAAATGTCAAAAAACCGTTTCAAACGTTACAAAAAACCATAATAATGTCCATTTAAGATTTGATTTATAACACTCCTCGGACATTATTTAACCATATTCATGCCTCGTTAAAAACTCACTAGAAAAACCTCATTGAAAAAATATATGTGAGAGAAGAGTACATGACATATGGGTAATGCATGTGTTGCTTCGGTTGCCTCATTCAAAACCTTACACTGAGAAACCCTGTGGAAAAAAAAACTCAGTAAAGGAAAAAAGAGTACAACTGTAAACCTTCTGGGTTTAGGTATAAATCATAAGAATATATCTTGATCTTCTGGATCAAAGTGAATAAGTTAATCTTCTAGACTAATAATTTCATTATATTTAAGATGCTGTTGCTCCCCCTGAAGACAACAACCTTCCTAATCTACGCATACCAATTTGATTACATACTTTTGAAAAGTAGATGTAGGCAAGGACTTAGTGAATAAATCTACTAGATTTTCACTTGATTGGATCTTTTGGACTCGTATTTCACCACTCTTCTGGAGTTCATGTGGATAAAGAATTTTGGTGCAATATGTTTGGTGAGATTACCTTTAACATATCCATTACTCATTTGTGCAACACATGTTGCATTGTCCTCATATAAGACATTGGGAATCTTTTCATTATTCATTATTCCACACGAGTCTTGAATATTGTGTATTAATGACCTCAACCATACACATTCTTTGGAGGTCTCGTATAAAGCAATAATCTCAGAATGGTTTGAGGAGGTAGCAACTAATGTTTGTTTAACTGATTTCCATGAAATAGCAGTACCTCCTGAAAGAAAAACATATCCAGTCTGAGATCTAGCATTGAGCGGATCAGGCATAAAACCAGCATCTGCATATCCCACTAATGTGGTGTCTTGGTCTCTTTTAAATAGAAGCCCAATATCTTTGTACCTTGCAAATATATGATGATATGTTTTATGTCATTCCAATGCCTTCTGGTTGGAGCAGCACTAAAATGAGCTAGCATGTTTACTGAAAATGCAATATCAGGTCTAGTGTAGTTGGTAAGATTTAGAAGTGCTCCAATGACACTTAAGTAAGGGACTTCTGGTCCTAAAATATCCTCATTATCTTCTTTAGGTATGTACAGGTCCTTATCAACTTCAAGTGATCGGACTACCATTGGAGTACTAAGTGGATGAGATTTATCCATGTAAAATTTTTCAAATAACTTCTGTGTATTTGGATTGGTGTATGAATATCCCTCCAGGGAGGTGCTCAATCTGCATGCCGAGACAGAACTTGGTTTTTCCCAAGTCTTTCATTTCGAATTCCTCTTTTAAACACAAGCTTGCCCTCTTGACATCCTTGCGTGTCCCTATGATGTTTATATCATCTACATAGATGGATATAATACAAAAACCATCAGTTGATTTCTTTATAAAGATGCAAGGTCTAATATCTTTATTTTCATATCCTTATTTTAAGTGGAATTCATTCAATCGACAAAACCACATTCTTCCCGATTGTTTTAAGCCATATAATGATTGTAGTTTTACGCTAAACATATTTTTATTTGTATTTCCTTTACATAAAGGATTTTGGATGCCCTCGGGTACTTTCATATATATGTCATCTAGTGATCCATATAAATATGCTGTCACAACATCCATTAACTGCATTTCTAACGATATTAGATAATGGAACGATGTGCCATCTAAGAGAGGAGAGTAAGTTTGTTCAAAATCTATTCCGGATCTCTGTGAGAACCCTTGAGCTAATAGTCTCGCTTTGTATCTGACCACCTCATTTTGTTCATTCCTCTTTCGTACAAATACACATTTGGATCCTACTGGGATCCACGCCTCTAGGGGTAAGTACTGGTGGACTAAACACTTTTCTTTTATTTAGCGAGTTGAGCTCAGCCTCAATTGCTTCTTTCCATTTCAACGAATCAGAGCGCTTCCGGCACTCCACTATAGTTTTTTGTTCTGGATCCAGATTATTGAAAGAAATGTGAAGAGCAATTGTAGAGGCGAATTGGTCGTCGACGACTGTTTCATTTCTATTAAAATTTTCTCCTGTTTCGAGAAAGTTTATGGCAGATTCTATATTTACTTCAACCAATTCTTTCTCATTTGCTATTATATCTTAGTGAAGGTGTTCCGTTTTCCCAGTGTTAGATTTATTTGTAGCACGTGCATTTACACTTGGTTTTTCGTTTTCAGGACGATTTTGGAGTAATTGTGATTGTTTATTGTTTTCCGCGAATTTAAATCTTTTGCACCAATTGGTCTTCCACGCTTCTGGTGTTGGATAGTGTCGATGTTAGTATTTGGTCCTTTGGGGACAATTATTCTTGATGGAGCATTTTCTGCAGGAATATGGGACCTAGTTACTCCTTTATAATCAGTAAACACATCTGGCAGATTATTTGCTAGTTTTTGCAAATTTATTATTTTCTGAACTTCAAGTTCAGTTTGATTAGTATGTGGGTCAAGATATTGAAGATCTTTTTCGTCCCATGAAATTTCGTGGCATTTTTTCAAAGCTGGACTTTTCTCTCCCCCTAATACCGAGAAATGATATTCATAAAAAATGCAGTCAGCAAACCGTGTAGTAAACAGATCTGCTGTCATGGGATCGAGGTATTTAATGATAGAAGGTGATTCATAGCCAACATAAATACCTAACCGACGCTGCGGGCCCATCGAAGTACGATGTGGAGGTGGTATAGGTACGTAAATCGCACAACCAAAGACACGCAAATGAGAAATGTCTAGCTCATTACCACGTATAAGTTGTAGAGGGGAAGAATCGTGATATGCAGTTGGCCGGAGTTGTATTAGATATGCAGCATGCCACACTACGTGTCCCCAACAAGTGACAGGTAGACTGGACCGTTGCAGTAATGGTCTAGCTATTAGTATAATTCTTTTGATAAGAGATTCAGCTAAACCATTCTGAGTGTGGACGTATGGTACAGGACGTTCCACCTTAATTCCCATGGCCATACAATAATCGTCAAAACCTGACGAGGTGAATTCACCAACATTATCCATTCTTATGTTCTTATTATATTAATAGGATAATCGAGGAACTGGGCATTCAACCTAATAATTTGGCTCATAAATTTTGCAAATGTCATATTTCTAGTGGACAACAAGCACACATGTGTCCATCGGGTGGAAGCATCAATAAGGATCATAAAATATCGGAATGGTCCGAATGAAGGATGAATTGGTCCACAAATATCACCATGTAACCTCTGTAGGAAGACAGGTGACTCAAAATCAATTTTAGGACGCGAGGGCCGAACAATAAGTTTTCCCTGTGCACATGGAACACATGTAATTTTTTTGTAGAAAGAATGTTTGTCCTAAGAAAGTTATGTCCAGTTGAATTTGAAAGTATCCAACCAATCATAGTTTGCCTAGGGTGACCTAAGCGGTCATGCCATAGACCGAAAGAATGTATATTTTTTATTTCACTGTTGGGGCCTGATATAGTAATAATATAGGCCTGAAGAAAAGGAAGGAAGTTCTTCGATTTCCTTTTTCTGGTTATTGACCGTTTTGATCAAGACAAGAAATTCGGTATTGTTTTTAGTTTTAGTTTCTATGTGGAAACTTAGCAAAATTCCTTTTGATTGAGGGAATAGGAGGGCTGCATCGATTATTAACTTTCTTTCCATTAGGAAGAATATGTGAAGCTCTGTCTGAACCCACAATAGGAATGTCATCATTCGCTATAGTTGAAAGGTTGCCTTTGTGTTCCTTGAACGTTTGGAAAAATCTTCGGTTTGTCAAAATAGTGTGCATAGTCGCACAATCAACCAAGCATATAGGGTTGATTCGTCTCCCATATCTCTAAAGAAAAAGAATGGGTATCAAGATAAAGTGTAAGAAGGATCCATTGTATTTATTCAAATAGAACATAAGTGTTCAAAAAATAGGATGCATTATTCATATAGGACAAAAGAGTTCAAATATAAACATGTTCGCAGGCATGAAGTAAAATGGATATCCATAAGGGAAAGAGAGAAAAAAAAAAATAGGAGTATCACTCCTGATCTCCATAATCAGCTAGTTCTTCGCCTAGCAGGTCATCATTCCCTAAGATGAGGGCATTTGCTTCAAGCAAAGATGACTACCCAGAATCTTTCTTCTTTTGTCCTT
The DNA here is from genome assembly GCF_001879475.1 of Ipomoea nil. NCBI lineage: Eukaryota > Viridiplantae > Streptophyta > Magnoliopsida > Solanales > Convolvulaceae > Ipomoea > Ipomoea nil. Next base: position 1,661,318 of record NW_017618364.1, on the reverse strand, counting down.
CTTCCTGCTGGAGTATCTTTTGGTAAGCCTCGACCAGGTGCTTTGCAGTCCTGCATGTTCTAGACTAATGCCCTTTGCAACCACATTTATGACATGACTGCGACTGACCGGAGTTCTGTTGGGGCATGCTTGGTCTATTTTTTTGAGTTTGATTGGGTTGCCTGTTCTGAGGACGAGAGTAACTGTTGCTAGCTCCCCCTCTACCACCTCGCTTTGGGCCTCTTCCTCGACCTCTCCCGCTTTTCCGACCTCGACCCCTCGGGTTGATGCTCTGCTGGGCAACAGTGTGTGCTTCAGGCACATGTGCAACGCCTGCTAGACACGCATTGTGATTACGCATCAATAACTGGTTATGCTTTTCAGCCACCAGTAAAGCCGTAATGTTCTCTGAATGCATGGTATAATTTTGATTCCTGTACTGCTGCTGGAGCACAAGGTTATTTGCATGGAACGTGGATAAAGTTTTTTTTCAATTAGATCCTCGTCCGTAATTGTCTGCTTACAGAGCTTCAGTTGTGACACAATTTTGTGTAAGGCGGAGTTGTATTTAGTCACAGACTTAAAGTCTTGAAATCGGAGGTTAAGCCAATCATATTGGGCCTGGGGTGGACCAATGACATCTGTTGGTCAAAGCGATCCTTAAGAGATTTCCAGAGGACATAAGGGTATTTTTTCTGTTAAGTATTCATTCTTGAGGTCGTGGTTAAGGTGGTGACGGAGGAAAATAAGCGCTTTAGCCTTTTGGGCCACAGTACTCGTATTTGTCTCATTAATGGTGTCCCACAGTTCTGTAGATTGGAGATATATCTCAACATCAAGCGCCCAATTGAGAAAATTGCTTCCATTGATGGCAAGTTCAGCGAATTCTCTTTTAGTGAGAGCAACCATTTCTATAGGAAAAATTTGAATGAGGACCATAGAAAATAGAATGTGGGACCAATTTAAAAAAAATTAAGGCCCAAAGGAATATATCACAAAAAAATGGTCCAACAAAATAGGGTTTGAGTTAGGATAAAAAATAGCTCATGAAAGATGGTCCATATAAATGATGGTGACCCAAAATAAAACAATGGCCCAAAAAGAATATCAATATTAGATTGATAAAGAGGAAAACCCTAAGTCAAAGCCATCCTAAGAAATAACGCTTCAGGCGTTAATTTATTTAGGAATAAAAGCTTATTAAAACCCTGCTGGTGTTATTTTAAGCAAACAGTTTTGATTAAACGAGGAAATCGTCGATCACCATTACCGCGGCAATCGTCTCCGCAAAACATCACCGGTCGCCGCTAGCTACCGTCGGTCGCCACTACCGCGGGAGGAAGTCGGCCGTCACCCGCCTCCTCCAGCAGCTGGTCGTCTTCGCCGCAGCAACGGCTCCGCCCACCTCAACTTCTGTCGATCCGTAGCACAGACGTCGTCCAGCGTACCATGTCGCCGCCACTATCTCTGATCGTGCGAAATTGTTGCCGATCGTCGTCGACCAGCGTCACCGCGAACAATCCGTCATTGCAGAACCAGGTATTACTTTGATTTTACTGCAGTAGTTTCAAAAATAGAGGGGAATAAAAAAATTCTAGTCTGTAAAAAAACAAAAATCTGAACTTTCAAAGCTTTGTTTTTCGAATTTTTTTTTCAAAACCCCTGGTGTTGAAAAATGTTGTTTTTGGAATCAGAAAAACTATAGATGGCTGTGACGAGAGGCGATGGAGGATGGCGACAACAAGCCTGGGTTTCTTGGCTTCCGATCTCTGTTGTCTCTCCTCTTTTCTCTGCGAAACCGATCTTCGGTGGAGAGACGCCGGCGACGGCGTGGCTGCCCAGATGCCGCTACTATTTTTCCTTCTTCCTCGATCCATCGGTTGGCGGTGATCTGTGCGTCGAGTGGCAACGCTGGTCTGCGATGGTGACTGCTACGGGCGGCGGACCGCTGGCCGAGGTAATGGCGATCGGCAGTGGTGTGGTCTGCGGCAATGGCAGAGCAGATGCATTTTTTTTCACCTCTTCGGTTCTCTCGCTTGAGTAAATGAGAATAATAACACCAGCAGCATTATTCTTTTCATTTAATATTCAGAGTCTTCTTCGCTTTAATTAAAAATAACGCCAGAAGCGTTAGAGTTTCTTTTAGCAATCTAATATTCATTGGTCCACCTTTTATTTGGACCACCTTTATTTATATGGATCATTGTTACATGGGCCATTTTATTTATCTTCACTCAAGCTCTATTTTGTTGGACCATTTTTTGTGATATATTATTTGTTCCTTTGGACCTTAATTTATTTAAATAGGTCCACAATCTATTTCTATGGTCCTCATTCAAATATTTTCCGGTAGAAATGGCTGTTCTCGCAAAAAGAGAATTCGTTGAACTCGCCCTCGGTGGAAGCAATTTCCTCATTTGGGGACTTGATGTTGAGATATATCTCCAATCTACAAAACTGTTGGATACCATTGAAGAGACATCTACGAGCACTGCAGCCCAGAAGGCAAAAGCGCTCATTTTCCTCCGCCACCATTTTAACCACGGCGTCAAGAATGAATACTTAACAGAAAAAAACCCCATATGTCCTCTGGAAATCTCTTAAGGAACGCTTTGACCAACAGACATCATTGGTCCACCCTCAGGCCCTACATGATTGGCTTAACCTCCGATTTCAAGACTTTAAGTCTGCGACTGAATACAACTCCGCCCTATACAAAATTGTGTCACAACTGAAGCTCTGTAAGCAGACAATTACGGACGAGGATCTGATTGAAAAAACTGTATCCACGTTCCATCCAAATAACCTTGTGCTCCAACAGCGGTACAGGAATACAAAGTACAGTCTGCATTCAGAGCTCATTACGGCTTTACTGGTGGCTGAAAAGCATAACCAGTTATTGATGTATAATCACAATGCGCGTCCAACCGACGCTGCACCTGTGCCTGAAGCACACACTGTTGCCCAGCAGAGCAACAATCGGCGGAGTCGAGGCCGGGGAAGGGGGAGAGGTCGTGGCAGGGGCCCAAAGCGAGGTGGCAGAGGGGGAGCTAGCAATAGTGACTCTCATTCTCAGAACAAGCAAACTCAAAGAAATAAACCAAGCAAGTCACAACATAACTCTGGTCAATCGCAGCCATGTTATAATTGTGGTTGCAAAGGACATTGGTCTAGGAAATGCAGGACTCCTAAGCATCTGGTCGAGGCTTACCAAAAGATGCTCCAACACGAAGAAAGACAAAAGAAGAAAGATTATGGGCAATCATCTTTGCTTGAAGCAAATGCTCTCATCTTAGGGAATGATGACCTGCTAGGCGAAGAACTAGTTGATTATGGAGATCAGGAGTGATACTCCTAATTTTTTCTCTCTTTCCCTTATGGACATCCATTTTACTTCATGTCTGCGAGCATATTTATATTTGAACTCTTTTGTCCTATATGAATAATGGATCATTTTTTGAACACTTTTGTTCTATTTGAATAAGTACAATGGATGCTTTTTACACATTATCTTGATACCTATTCCTTTTCTTTAGAGATATGGGAGACGAATAAACCCTATGCTTGGTTGATTGTGCAACTATGCACACTATTTTGACAGATCGAAGATTTTTCCAAACGTTCAAGGAACACAAAGGCGATCTTTCAACCACAGCGAATGATAACATTCCTATTGTGGGTTCCGGCAGAGCTTCGCTTATTCTTCCTAACGGAACAAAGTTGATAACTGATTCAGTCCTCCTATACCCTCAATCAAGAAGAACTTTGTTTAGTTTCAAGGATATTCAGTCCAGTGGTTTCCACATAGAAAATAAAAACTAAAAACAATACCGAATTCCTTGTTTGTCTAAAATGGTCAATAACCAGAAATTGAAGAATTTCCTTCCTTTTCTTCAGGCCTGTATTATTCCTATATCAAGTCCCAACACTCATGCGTTGGACTCGTAGTGAAATTTAAAAATACACATTCTTTCAGTATATGGCATGACCGCTTAGGTCACCCTGGGCAAACTATGATAGGCCGAATACTTTCAAATTCAACTGGACATAACCTTCTTAGGACAAACATCCTCTCTACAAAAGATTACACATGTGTTCCATGTGCACATGGAAAACTTATTGTTCGGCCCTCGCGTCCGAAGATTGGTTTTGAGTCACCTGTCTTCCTGCAGAGGCTTCAAGGTGATATTTGTGAACCAATTCATCCTTCATCCGGGCCATTCCGATATTTCATGGTTCTTATAGATGCTTCCACCCGATGGACACATTTCTGCTTGTTGTCCACTCGAAATATGACATTCACAAAATTCATGAGCCAAATCATTAGGTTGAATGCCTAATTCCCCGATTATCCTGTTAAGAACATAAGAATGGATAATTCTGGTGAATTCACCTCGTCAGCTTTTGACGATTATTGTATGGACATGGGGATTAAGGTGGAACATCCTGTACCATACGTCCACACCTAGAATGGTTAAGCTGAATCCCTTATCAAAAGAATTAAACTAATAGCTAGACCATTACTGCAACGGTCCAGTCTACCAGTAAATTGTTGGGGACACACAGTGTTGCATGCTGCAAATCTAATACAACTCCGGCCAACTGCATATCACGATTATTCCTCTCTACAACTTGTACGTGGTAATGAGCCAGACATTTCTCATTTGCGTGTCTTTGGTTGTGCGGTTTACGTACCTATACCACCTCCGCATCGTTCTTCCATGGGCCCGCAGCGTCGGTTAGGTATTTATGCTGGGTATGAATCACCTTCTATCATTAAATACCTCGAGCCTATGACAGCAGATCAGTTTACTGCACGGTTTGCTGACTGCATTTTTTATGAAGATCATTTCCCGGCATTAGGAGGAGAGAAAAGCCCAACTTTGAAAAAATGTCACGAAATTTCATGGGATGAAAAAGATCTTCAGTATCTTGACCCACGTACTAATCAAACTGAACTTGAAGTTCAGAAAATAATAAATTTGCAAAAACTAGCAAATAATCTGCCAGATGCGTTTATTGATTATAAAGGAGTAACTAGGTCTTATGTTCCTTCAAAAAATTGCCCCATCAAGAATAACTGTCCCCAAAGGACCAAATACTAACACTAGCACTATCCAATACTAGAAGCGTGGAAGACCAGTTGGTGCAAAAGATGTAAATCCGCAGAAAATTAAAAACAATAAACAATCACAATTACTCCAAAATCGTCCTGAAGATGAAAAACCCCGTGTAAGTGCACGTGCTATAAATAAATCTAACACTGGGAATACGGAACACCTTCACCAAGATATAATAGCAAATACGAAAGACTTGGTTGAAGTGAATATAGAATCTGCTATAAACTTTCTCGAAACAGGAGAAAATCTTAATAGAAATGTAACAATTGTCGACAACCAATTCGCCTCTACAATTGCTCTACACATTTCTTTCAATACTCTGGATCCAGAACCAAAAACTATAGTGGAGTGCCGGAAACGCTCCGATTGGTTGAAATGGAAAGAGGCAATTGAACCTGAGCTCTACTCACTAAATAAAAGAAAAGTGTTTAATCCCCGTGTACTTACCCCTAATGGCGGGATCCCAATAGGATCCAAATGGGTATTTGTACGAAAGAGGAATGAACAAAATGATGTGGTCAAATACAAAGCGAGACTGGTAGCTCAAGGGTTTTCACAGAGACCCGGAATAGATTTTGAACAAACTTACTCTCCTGTCTTAGATGACACATCGTTTCGTTATCTAATATCGCTGGCAGTAAAAATGAATTTAGAAATGCAGTTAATGGATGTGGATGTTGTGACTGCATATTTATATGGGTCACTAGACGGTGACATATTTATGAAAGTACCTAAGGGCATTCAAAATCCTTTATGTAAAGGAAATGCAAATAAAAATATGTTCAACGTAAAACTACAAAAGTCAATATATGGCTTAAAACAATCGGGAAGAATGTGATTTTGTTGATTGAGTGAATTCCTCTTAAAACAAAGATATGAAAATAAAGATATTAGTCCTTGCATCTTTACAAAGTGAATTCCTCTTAAAACAAAGATATGAAAATAAAGATATTAGTCCTTGCATCTTTACAAAGTGAATTCCTCTTAAAACAAAGATATGAAAATAAAGATATTAGTCCTTGCATCTTTACAAAGAAATCAACCGATGGTTTCTATATTATATCCATCTATGTAGATGATATAAACAGCATAAAGACACACAAGGATGTCAAGAGGGCATGCTTGTGATTAAAGGAGGAATTCGAAATGAAAGACTTGGAAAAAATCAAGTTCTGTCACGGCCTGCAGATCGAGCACCTCCCTGACGGAATATTCATACAACATTACTAATGGCTATGAAAGTTAACAGCATACAAATCACAATTTCGAATTGAAGTGCATGGAAAAAAAAATATGATTATATGAAGCGTTGAAATTGAATTCATGTTCAAAAAATAAAAGAAAAGCACACATTCGAAAAAGGAAATAGTAAACCAGATAGTATTTGTACTTTTAGAGTCAGGATTACCATGGGACCTGCCGACGTAGTGCGTAAACTTCTAGCTTTGCCTGCGCTCCCCTTGCAATCCGTTGTCCGGTGACATAACCTCGCAGAAGACATTTGGTAGAAGCATCTGTTATTTTCCGATTCATTTGATATCTGCTAGGGTTTGAATTCAACTAGGTTTTAGTTGCGCCGAAGGGACTGTAGATCGGAGGCAGACGCGATTTTGGGGCGAATGGAACGAAAAATCTTCACCGGCTTTTGGGGCAAAAATAAATAATGGAGATGAAAACCCTAAAGTGTTGAACAACGAATCGAGTTGAAGAAGCATTGTTGGGCGAATTGTTACACGAAGGGAAGAAGCTATATGTATCTAGATTTAACCACTGATCTCGGTAAAAAAAATGGAGAAAAATCCAAATGTCTGGAACAATTGAGAGAAGATAAGGAGCTGTCTTGTAGGAATTCGTCATGAAATGAGGAAGATGAAACGATTTGCATATTAAATACTTATGCTTAGGTTTATCATTTGGATTGGGTTGCGTTTTAAAATGAGATGGGCTACACAATCCTATTTGCCAATTAATATTATTTTTGTATAGAATGTAGTTTGGGTCGTTATATCGTGCACTGCGGTGCATAATCGATTATGCACTGCGCGCGCAGGGTTAATGGAGTGATACTACATTGTATTTAAATCGACACTGCTTTATGTATTATTTTTATATTATCAATTGAAACTGCAGTTATATCAAAATGATACTGTAGTTGTGGTAAAATGAAACTGCAATATATATAAAATGAAACTGAATAACATTTCACATATTTGAGTATATATTGTACAATAAAGCTGTAATTATATCAAAATGGTCATGTAGTTGTGTTTTAATGAAACTATAATGTATATAAAATAAAATTAAATAACATTTTCACATATTTGAGTATAAATATTGAATGAAACTGTAGTTATATCGAAATGAAACTGTAGTTGTGTTAAACACTGAAACTGCAGTGTATACAAAATGAAACTGAAGAACAGAGTTATTTTTTTGCAAATTCCGTTTCTTTTCCATTAAATAAAACGGCGTCATTTTGATGCGCGGTGCATAATCGCCGCGATATAATTTGCCATGTAGTTTGGATTGGACTGGTTTCGTTAGTAATGTATTTCGGGCTAAATATGTTATATGTTGTATATTTAATTTTGAATTTTGTATTTCTATATTTATTTGTTTATCGTATATGGTACTAGGTATTAATTGTATAGTATCAGCATGTATATAGGTTTATTAAAGAGATTTATATGTTATCGCAATTGTTTTAATGATTTGTTTACTTCTTTTTTTTTTTTTTTTTTTTTTTTTCACGTAGAAAATGTTGACCTCTCATAAAATAGGAATTGTAATGTTGACTAAAAATTATTATATATATATATATATATATATATATATATATAATATGTATGTATTTGAAGCAATATATATTATTTGTATAACATAAAATTAGCAAATTAATATATACGTGCAATTTTAGATAATTATTGTATTTTAATTAGGGTAGTAGCAAGGTGTGTGGACAGAGGGTAGATTAGAAATCGAAGAAGTTAGGGTAGTTGCAAGGTGTTCGGATAGAGTAGATCAGCTTAGATCGAAATGAGGGTAGAACGAAGGTGTTCGAACAAAATAGATCAGTGATCGTGTCCTTGCTGGGAGTCGAGAGAGAAGATGAAGGGTCGGGTGGGTATAATTAGCGCACGCATTGTTTTATCCCTACATTTATTGAAGGTAATGTTAGTATAACTTTAAGTAGCCGTAACAACGAACAAGAGACATCTTCAAATTAATGGAAAGTCTAATCAAATGGTAATGTATTATTAAATTACTTTATCCTTTGTAAGTGGGGATAATGTACCATCTGAAAGTACGACTATGTTTGTCGTATACAAAGAAATTTTCAATAATGTATAATACAATTGCAATTTTCTACGTTTTTCATTAAGTAATTCATATACTATTATAGTATTTATTTTATCATTACTGTTAATTGTACTACTATATCATATGTCCATGCATCGCACGGGTACAACTACTAGTAAAATCATAGAGACACATAAGGATGTCAAGAGGGCATGCTTGTGATTAAAGGAGGAATTCGAAATGAAAGACTTGGGAAAGACCAAGTTCTGTCTTGGCCTGCAGATCGAGCACCTCCCTGAAGGGATATTCATACACCAATCCAAATACACAGACAAATTATTGGAGAAATTCTACATGGATAAGTCACATCCACTTAGTACTCCAACGGTAGTCCGATCACTTGAAGTTGATAAGGACCCGTACAGACCTAAAGAGGATAATGACGATATTCTAGGACCAGAAGTCCCTTAATTAAGTGCCATTGGAGCACTTTTATATCTCGCCAACTGCACTAGACCTGATATTGCATTTTCAGTAAACATGCTAGCTCGATTTAGTGATGCTCCAACCAGAAGGCATTGGAATGACATAAAAAATATCCTCAGATATTTACAAGGTACAAAAGGATCTTGGGCTTCTATTTAAAAGAGACCAAGACACCACGTTAGTGGGATATGCGGATGCTGGTTTTATGTCTGATCCGCATAATGCTAGATCTCAGACTGGATATGTGTTTCTTTCAGGTGGTACTGTTATTTCATGGAAATCAGTTAAACAAACATTAGTAGCTACCTCGTCAAACCACTCTGAGATTATTGCTTTATACGAGACCTCCAAAGAATGTGTATGGTTGAGGTCATTAATACACAATATTCAAGACACGTGTGGAATAACGAATAATGGAAAGATCCCACTGTCCTGTATGAGGACAATGCAGCATGTGTTGCACAAATGAGCTGAGTAATGGATATGTTAAAGGTAATCTCACAAAACATATTGCACCAACTTTTTTTTTATCCACATGAACTCCAAAAGAGTGGTGAAATACGAGTCCAAAAGATCCAATCAAGTGAAAATCTAGCAGATTTATTCACTAAGTCCTTACCTACATCTACTTTAGAAGAGTATGTATATAAAATTGGTATGTGTAGATTAGGAAAGCTGTTGTCTTCAAGGGGGCAACAACATCTTAAATATAATGAAGTTATTAGTCCAGAATATTAACTCATTCACTTTGATCCAGAAGATCAAGATATATTATTATTATTTATACCTAAACCCAGAAGGTTTACGGTTGTACTCTTTTTCCCTTACTGAGTTTTTTTCCACAGGGTTTTCTCAGTGTAAGGTTTTTAATGAGGCAACCGAAACGACACATGCATTACCCATATGCCGTGTACTCTTTTCTCACATAGATTTTTTCCACAGGGTTTTTTTTAGTGAGTTTTTAACGAGGCATGAATATGGTTAAATAATGTCCAAGGGGGAGTGTTACAAAATATTTGAATAATGGACATTATTACTCTTTAATACCATTGATTAGCCATTACTGTATTGCTTTGTAACTGTTATTCCTTTGTATTATATAAAGTTGATTCTCAATAATAAGATGGCTGATTTTTGGAGTCTTCATCTTCTCTCTACTTCTATACTATACTGTTATTGTTCCTGCAAATTCATCTACCGGTTAGGAGCTAACGGGCCAACGGGCATCAACATCTTAACAACTTCTACTAGAATTCAAGCTCTTCAATATTATTCTTATATTATTAATTATTTAATTAGTATTTAAGATAATATGAATATAATGTTTATCCAAAATGTATGTAACTACAATTTCATCCAGGTTCATGATCTTATCATATTATAATTTAAATAGAGTTAATTCATTTTTGGTCCTATATTTATAGGTGACAATTCACTTTTAGTTTTTTTTTTTTTTTTTTTTTTTTAATATTAAAACATTCGTTTGGTCCTAGTATTATTATGATATGACCATTTTTAGGCCTCTATCAATTTTTATTTTTATTTTTATACAAAGTAGGTTGAATCACTATTTTTTATTTAAAACATCTATAATTGAAAACTGAAATGTCCTTGTATTTAACGATATTTAAACTGTTTTTTTGATAAAGGACAAAAAATGGTCATTCCACAATAACACTAGGACCAAAAGTGGATGTTCTAATACATCTATAAACTGAAATGTCCTTGGAGTTCTTGCACTAAAGTGGTTGGTCAGCAAAGGCTCAGACAATGTCAGAATGTTTTGAAATGGAGTAAGTCGAGACAGGAGTGGTTTAAGCTCAATGTCGACGCAGCTTTAGATGTTAATTTCGGCAAGATGGGACTTGGCTGGGTTCTTCGTGACCATCACGGCATAATTTTTGCAGCAGCCAGCTATCCTTGGAATGGTGTCTTTTCTCCCAAAGAAGTCGAAGCCTTAGCTATCCGGGAAGCTCTCAGTTGGACCAAACGGCATAATATCCAATACATTCATGTGGAATCTAACTCTTTATTGGTTGTTCGAGAGCTTTCGTCTCCTACTTTTGTCACCTCGTTTGATTTACTTCTAGCTGATATTAAAGATATGTTGAGCACTTTTGCTCATTGTTGTATCTCTTTTGTTAAACATTCTGCAAATCGGACAGCCCATCTCCTCGCGAGGGAGTCTGTTTCTATGTCTGAACGTATGGAGTGGTTTTCCACCCCTCCTTCCTTCATCTGTAATACTTTTTCATTTGATTTAATATAAGCTTGTTATGGTTTCAAAAAAAAAAAAAAAAAAAACTCATTTAAATATATGAATATTTTCTTATTAGGCAAAACATCACTTTGAACCTATTAGCCCGTATACATTATTTGTTGGATTTCAATTAACAAGTCCAATCAACATAATTTGAACCCATCAGCTTTCCATTAATTCAGTTCAATCGTTATGCTATGGACCCGTGTGCAGCATGCATATGCTGGACACGGGTAACAGTACCGTTAGGCACTGTTCATAATTTTATTACTATATGTTAATAACTGTACATTCATAACTCCATAACTGTACGTTCATAACTCTATAACTGTACATTCATAACTCCATAACTGTACATTCATAACTCCATAATTGTACATTCATAATTTTCGAAGCTCTATGTTCACAATTTTAGAGTTCTATGTTCATAATTTTATCACTATATGTTCATAATTGTAAGTTCATAATGTCAGAGCTCTTTGTTTATAATTCGATCAATAACTGTACATTCATAATTCCATAGCTGTAGATTCATAATCTCATAACTGTAGATTCATAACTCCATAACAGTAGATTCATAACTCCATAACTGTACATTCATAACTCGATAACTGTACATTCATAATCTTCGAAGCCCTATATTCACAATTTTAAAGCTCCATGGTCATAATTTTATCACTATATGTTCATAATGTTAGAGTTCTGTGTTCATAATTTCATAATTGCATAACTGTACATTCATAATGGCATAACTGTACATTCATAATCAAAAAAAAAAATAACGCCGTTAACGGTAAAACAAGCGCGATTTTTTTTAAAAAACTAAATGACGCGTTTTTTTTTGAAAAACGACATCGTTTTGGCCCCGTGTCCACAATTGATTGTGGTCACGGGTCTTGGGCATAATTTGCCAATTCAGTTGAGCAATTCGGTCAATTTAATTGGACAATTCATTTAACCCAAATAAATAAATAAAAATTGGTCAAATTACATCAGGCCCAAAACATATAAATCGTTCATTCTTGGCCATTAAATTTTCACTTTCTACACCCACATTAAGGAATCTTTTTTTTTTTTTTGAATGCTACTAGCTCTATTACATTGTAGTATCTGTTCGTATACTTTCTCAACCTACTGAAACACAGAGAGCTAATAACGCCTCCACTGAGGCTCGAACTTACAACCTTCCAAATGGAAGTCCAACCCGGATACCATTAGACCACATAATATTGGAACTTTTAGTGTAAAGTCACTAAGTTTCATCATAACCTTTCCCTTAGTATATGGATTAAAGTATGCTTTGATAAGTCTCGAAAATAGTGATCGAGCGAGTGAAGTATAAAAGTTATGAATTTTATTCTTGTTAACACTTTCTCGATTGATACTGTCACGCAAGGCATTTTCTATACGATTTATCCCTCCTATTTGGTTTGTCCTCGGATAGTCATAGTGGGTTCATCTCCTCACCAAAAAAAAAAAGTATACATTGATTAGACTAATGTATTTGTGGTTTTCAGCATTTCATTTATATAACAAATTAGAAATGGCGAAAACAGTTTTTATATTGTTTTTTGTATAGTCACACTTTTATAACTCAATAATTTCTTTATCTTAATTTTTTTTTCTATCGTCACTAATTAAAAGCATGTGCTGATAAATCGTGCTCCTAGGTAATAAGTTTAAAATTTTTCATCAATGCACTTATAAATTTTGTCCACACATCAGTCTACTAACAATTGCACAATATTTAATTAGATGCTTGCCTCTAGTTAGATTCTTGTCTCCATTTGGTCAATGCATGCACTCCTTTCACACTTCACAACTCTCCTTCCTAATTCTTCTCTTTCACACTTCACATCTTTCCTTCGTATTTCACTTAGGAAAATGGCATTTCTACTAAAATTTGGTATCAATTATCGTATATATAAAACAATAATACAATTTATAAAATGTTGTTATAATTTTTTTAAAAATATTTATTAATTACTCTAATTTAGTTACCTTACAACAAGTTAATTCGATAAAGTCAATTTTAAGATACTAATTTGATTACTTTTTCAGTAAATTAATTCAATGAAGTCGATTATAAGATACTCAATTTATAATTATAACAATATATATAATTATAATAGCTTTGTATTAACTATATATAACTTAATACTATTAACTATGGTGGCTAGGATAACGTAACAAATATATTTTGTACTAGTAACGTAAGTTGTGAGAATTCAATTCTAGTCAGTAATATTGAATAATGAAATAAATAATTGAATAAAACACGTATAGAGAGAACACAATAGAGTGACAAAAATATTTACTAAATTATATTCTTGTTGTATTTTCAAGGGCATGCAACTATTTGAAGAGCAGCCTCCTCAGTCTTCCAATATGCTCTGATCAAGAGGATGATATATGTTTGGAATCACTCGACCGAGCAGAGTCTTATGTAGTGATAGAAAGTTTATATATATATATATATATATATATATATATATATATATATATTCTTTCAAGTGGTCCCTCCATCATATTCAATTCCAAGTAAATAGTAAATAAATAAATAATCAAGTCGATAACACTTCATTATAAGACCGTTTAATGACTTATCTCAATTTTGCATGTTAATCTTAGGTTGCAGGCAATAGTTTAAGTATATTTAGTTCTTACTTCCTAATTAAGCTAGTATTTCATACTTTTGACTATTTCAATTTACATGAGAATATTATTGTTTAATTCTATGAAAAAAGGACCAAAGATTCAATGAATATGCCACTGTAGGTCTGGTCAACTTTATAAGAATGCCACATTAGAACTGTAATCGTACTCATCAGTCAACATTTTTCTAGATAAGTTTGTATGTCTCTATTCACTGATATTGATATATGTTTTTTTTTTTTTTTTGAGAATTGATATTGATATATGTTAAGAAATGGCCTGGCTTTTATTGTACAATGCAAAAGGATGGAGATTCAAATTGGATCAAGAGGAATGTACAAATAGAAAATATTAGAGTATCTTTCGTAAAGTATTTATGTCACAAATTAGAAAGTGAAACGCATTTACAAATTATTGTAAAAGTGGGATTTTTTTGTCTTATGGTGTGTTTCATTCAAGAAAAAAAAGAGAAAATTTTAGTTGGTGCGGTTAGTATGCACCTACCGCGCCAGTAGGTGCGTGCATTTTATCGCTTTTCGCGATTTTTATTTTTTTGTTTTTACCAATTTTTTTCTTTCATCTTTTTTCTCCATCTCTATCACTTAGCAAGAAAAAAAAAAAAAAAAAAAAAAAAACTACAAAGGTTGGGGCTACTCTTAGAGCCACATAGAACCTTACTTCTTGTTTTTTTTTTTTTTTTTTTTTTTTTTTTTTGAATGCTACCGACTCTATCACATCATAGTATCTCTTCAAACATACTTTCTCAATCTATCGAAACACAAAGAGTCAATACATGCCATGCATAAGGTGCCCTTACTTCTTGTTTAGTGACAAGAGTTTAGATTATTTGTAAGAGGTTTTGAAATCGATTAAAAATGTACAACTAGATGTAGCAAACAATGATAAGTTACTTTCTTCATGCCATCCTAATACAAGTGTCTACTATTTTTGTGTGTGGAGTAAAAATTGTGAATAAAATATGAGAATACATATATTAGTTTCCGCTTCAATAATACTCCATGATGATCAGATCATATGTTTATATGGTGCAAGCAACGTCTTCTTCCTTTACGCCGTCTTCACCTGTGCTTCCGCCGGGGGTTGCAGCCATGAAAAATGGGAGCACAGAGAAAAACAAGCAGACCGCCGGGACAAGGCGGAGCTCCGGCGGGAGGAAATTCCAGACCAACATGTGGAAGCCAAGGAACACCAAAACCACACCCACCTGCTCCACCGCACCGGCGATCCTCGGCCACGTCTTGCGGAGCAACAGGCCGTTCCAGATGGCGGCGGACCCCACCGCGATGGCTACTAGGCTAAAATGCACCGCCGCCGGCGACAGCGTGCCGCTCTTTAAAAACATAAGCCCGGTGATCATCGGAAGAGCTAGGACAAACATAGATTTACCCAGCTCCTGCTCTTTCATCATGGCAATAATGGGCTTTTCCTTCCAACACTCCTCGTCGGAGCCTCCTGGGGCATCCTCTCGTGGTGGCGCCGCCTGCTTGTTCCGGCCACTCTTGATGCCTTTGAAGAAATTCACGACGTTCTGTTTTGTGGGCATTTTGGAGGACCAAACACCGCCACCAGAGGAGGAGGTTTTAGGCGCGGTGTCTTCGTCTCCACCCATCACCACTGCTAGATGGTTCATCTCACCGGCGGCCATGGAGTCTAGTGTAAGGTCAAAGGTGTAGTGTACTCCGAGAGAAAGAGTGCGAATACTAGGACTCATACAGAAGCTTATATATAAGAGAGGGAAAATACTCCACTACTCTTATTTTCTGTACACTTGTATTGGGACCCACATGAAAAAATAGTATCAGTCAAAGTATGATTTGAGAGTTTATAGTAGAACTTAAGAGAGAACGTACAAATGATCAAAATTACTTTTGACTCAAGTATGCATCAATAAATTTTATATTATCTTCGATTAATCGTGAAAGTTTGCAACAGTTATTCGAATGAATAATTTGAGTCAAAATTTTTTTAATGACCTATCATAAGGAATAAAACAACTTAAATTATTCATTATAGTTAACCGATTCAAACTAAGAATGTTGGACAATAGATAACTACCATGGAAAGTTATCTTTATATTAAAAAAAAAAATACCGTAATACTTTGTAGACTCTGTACTATGCCGAGTAGTAAAAACTAGTAGCTAGACAATTATTGATTTAAAATTGATCTATTATATGTGTTTTGATCGAAAGGGGTGAGCAGATTGAATTGATAGAGTATATATAATTTTTGTAC
Organism: Ipomoea nil; assembly: GCF_001879475.1. Lineage (NCBI taxonomy): Eukaryota > Viridiplantae > Streptophyta > Magnoliopsida > Solanales > Convolvulaceae > Ipomoea > Ipomoea nil. The sequence continues at coordinate 1,645,262 of NW_017618364.1, read as the reverse complement.
TAGAAAGTCGTAACCTTGATTAGATTTTTTTCGTTATCTTTAAAAAAAAAAAAAACTACAAAATATTATTTTATATATATACAAACATGTTAATGTCTATTGGTTTTTTTTTTTTTTTTTTTTTTTAAAGAAGATAATAGTTCATTTTTGTATTTCGTACTGTAAAATTACCAAATAATCAACAAATTAAATTAAACTGTTGAAGGCCAATGATCTTATGGGCTACTGGCATGAAATGGATGGCTCTCCAAATTTGAGGTTGTGAGTTTGAGTCCCAGTAAACAGTATACTACAATATTACATTGAAATAGAGTCAACAGTTCTAAAAAAAAAAAAAAAAAAAAAAAAAAAAAAAAGTGAAGCAACTCAATTGGAAGCTTCCATAGTACGTCACTACAATTACATCAGAATGTTGACGCAAGCATTATTATTTTCTGGAAGTATATATAGGATAGATTTACTTGGTTGCTAAGCAACATTCTATAGAAACTCTAGAGATTATCATTTTCATGTTTCAGAGATAACGTTCCCTCTAAAAAATTTTAAAGAAGCTTTATACAAGAGCAAATACTAATTTTGGTCTCAAAAGTATTAATAAAATGACAGTTTTAGTCTATATGTCTAATTCTACCAATTTTTATTTACAATTATTATTTTAATATCAATTTTTATCAACAACTATTGTTTTAGTGTCAAAACTATTGTTTTATCCACAATTACCTTAATTTGAATAGGAAAATTGTGAACTGAGATCGATCTTAAGGCTTAAGTCCTTTTATTCATGCTCAAATTGAGATCTTAATTTGAAAAGGACAAAAATACGGTTAGTTAATTATTATTATTATTATTATTATTATTATTATTATTATATTTGTATTTTATCATATCTCTATGTTTGGACCGTATTTTCGTTCTTTTGTCCTATGTGGTAAATAGCTCATGTTTGGACCAAACCAATTTTTATCCACTATATTCTTTTTGAGTCATAATTATTATTATTTATATAATAATAATAATATTGGAAGTTGGGGAAGTAGAAGAGTATTGCATGTGAAGAGGTGAAGAAATTAATTTCATTTATTCCTCTTCATAAATTGCCATCTCAAGTGAAGCTATATATAATGGAGCTTATTCATTCTTCTACTCACACACATATATGAGAGTGATTCGGCAGTGAGGCCAAAGAAAAGAAAAGAAACATTTTGTCTTCTTCTGGCATTAGCAAGTAGAGAGAAGAAAAACATCTTCTTCCCTTATTTTGGTAGTGGAGAAAACTATCAGTGTTGCCATGAGTTTGCCGAACTTGTTGGGTACAATCTTCATCAAATGTTTTGAAGGTCAGCTTGTATTTATTCCAGGCATCTTTTGGGTAATCTCGTACTACTTATATTCATTTTATCTTGTTCGTAGTAGTTGAATATTTTGAGTACGTATGAGATATTATTCCTATTTAGCCTGTGAATTTTAAAGGATGTATTTGGCCTAGAATTGGTGTATTTGATGATTTGTGGATGTATGGCTCGTGTGGTAGCTTGAACCTGTGTACCCGAGATTTGTTATAGTGGAATTGTTGGTGGTGGTGGTCCCGTGGTTTTGGGGTTTCCACGTAAATCTTGTGTTCATTGCTTTGTTATTTATTTTTGGATATTGTGTATCATCTTGTGTTTGTGCTCCTGTCGGTTCTGTGATTTTTCATTGTCACAGGAAGTGAGAATTTTCCCAACACGTTTGCCTATCTATCTATATATTTATTATATACATTCTTATGGGGTTTAGTAATTCGGTTCACCCCGGATAATTAAATCCATCAAATATTATTATTATTATTATTATTATTATTATTATTATTATTATGTACCTGGTGCTGTGAGATAGTTCAGATTTCATAAATTATTCTACTTTAATTTCATACTGATATATTGATGATTTTATTAGATTAAATCCATCATGAAGTTCAATAATTAAGATATTTTAGGCAACGGGTACAATAATTTAATAAATAGGATGTTGGGTCACAGATACCCTCATTTGGTCTCTAATAGAATAAAATTGAGCTCAACATACAAGTTTAGAGCTATATCGTGGACCAGAATTCACATAGTATTATAGATTCAGGATCAAAATGAAGTCTGGCATGTATTTGCAGAACTTTTTAACCTTCTTTCCCATGTATAAAAGGAAATTTTTTTTTTTTTTTTTTTTTTGATCTCCTTATAATTCTTTACTAGGTAGATTAGAAGGTAAAATTTTTTTGGGAGAAGTGACCAAGGTTTGAATCTCGGCGGCAGCAGTGCGGGAATTATGTTTAAAGTGAGTAGATCTGAACCATTGAGTCACCTTGATTTACATCGTCCCAAATGCTATGTCGGACCGGGGTGTGGAGGGCTATTAGGGTTGAAGATTCAACCTTTTGGGAGAAGAAGAAGGTAAAATTTTATTGGCTAAGTGATTAAACAATCGTTATGCCATGGAACCGTGTTCACCATCCATGGTGAACACGGTCTCAACGGTGTTAGTGCACCGTTATTTTTTTTTTTTTTTTCTTAATTAATCGCGTGACTTTTCTTCTTCATTTTCACATTTCGCGGTTTCACTTTAATTTGAGGTCAATGATTTAGGACATTCATAAATTATGAATCCATGCCTGCACATTCACCTGTTCGAAACCATGACTACTGCCTGCACATTCACTTTGGACTCGTGCCTACACATTCCCGTCCGAAACCATGACTGCTCCTCTGTAGCGCAAGCTTCTTCAACATTCATAAATTATGAATTTTCTGTTATGCAATTATGAATTTTCTAGATTATGAATGAGGGCATAATTTGCAGTGATTAAAAAGGCCAAGATTCCTTTTATGGTTGGGAGTTTACCATAGTGATAAAAAAACGCCAAGATTCCACGAGTCAAACTTCACACAACAAGGCAATTTCTCTCCACCTTCATCTGCAAGATTCTATGTGCACAAATTCTGGGAAATTTCCTCTATTTGTTTCCTATAAAATTTCCAGAACACACACATATGGAGAGAACTCATACCCAAGAACGCCGGCGAGATGCCCACGCCATACTCCGAAGACGTAATATTTAGGATAGCATTTGCGGCGGCGTTTCTACTCCTGCCGTTGCCGTACGAAAAGATCGGCGGAAATCCGGTTCCCACCGTCATCTTCAAGGGAAGCCCGGCTTTGTTTCACGTATTTTTAATGTCCCTCGCTTTTGCGTTTTCCGGCGCCTTCGTGACGATGTCTTTCCGGGAAAGACACCCAAGGCTCGCCGGATTTTGCCGCTGTCTTGCTCTGTGTTCTACTGCGACGGCCGCCGGAGTTTTGACGATGTCTCTGCTGTTGCCTTCATCGCCGATTTCGGGATAGATGCCCAACTTAAATTCTTAATTTTAAAGCTTGACTTTGTAATGAGTTAATTAAACTCGGCTTTCATATAATAGTTAGAACTATAATTCTATAAAGTTTATGTGTAAATTAGGTTAGACTATATCTTGAATTTTATGAATCCATTTTTAAGTTACGTTCATCCAAACTTAAACTCTTAATATTTGTAGTAGAACGAATCTTACTATATACTACGAGAAACAAGTTTTATGTAGAGTAAATATCCAAAATGATCCCTCGACTATAGCTAAATTCATAAATTGATCCTCGACTTTCATTTAAGTCTTTAACTTTGTAATTTTGACACGATTTGGTCCCCCATCTATTTGACCGTTTGTTGATCGTGATCTTTGAGGATATATATGTAATTTCACGTGCAAAGCTCAATCTCATGTGGAGGCTTCCAGGATGACGTTGCACCGATTCAGAAACACGTCGTCTTCTTCACTCTGGTACGAACTCAACTACATTGAATCCAAAGGGAGGATGAAGAAAGGCGACCGGAGTTGGTAGATTGCTTTCGGCAGTGAATTCAAATGTAACAGTGCGGTCTGAAAATGCAGTCGGACCATGAAATTACATATATATCCTCAAAAATCACAGTCAACAAACAGTCAAATAGACAGAGGGCCAAATTGTGTTAAAATGACAAAGTTAAGGACTTAATTGGTTGAAATTAAAAGTCGAGGGTCAATTTGTGAATTTAGCTATAGTCGAGGGACTATTTTAAGTATTTACTCTTTTATGTATGTGCGAAATCAAACACCCATCAGGTTGTTGAAAACAATTTCAAATTACATAGGAATATTCTTCTCCCGAAATGTTAAATCTCCAACCCTAAGAGCTCTCCATATCTTAATTCAACAGAACATTTAGAAGAATATAAATCAGTGTGACCTAATGGTTCAATTGCATACGAATATTGTTGATTCTTCTTTAATTCTGTGATATATATTCAGTCAACATTTTCTAGATAAGTTTGTATGACCATATTCATGAGGCTGTATGTCAAGTTGTCTAAATACATTCTCAGTCATTAGAATTAAACCTCAGATCAGTGGTTGATGGAAGATTTTTGAATTCAACCCACTTCTAGAGTAGCACATTTTTTTAGTACGTGGCCTTATTAATTACAATGTGACAAATCCCAAGGAAATATTTTTCAAAAGATTATTGAAAGTGAAACATATTTACAATTTATGCAAAATTAGCTAGACCATCCTTATCCCTAAAAAGGATCAAGATGGCAAATCTGGCGTGGCTTTCTTTTTAATTTTTTTTAAATTTCAAACAATATAATTTCTTTGACTTTTTTAAAATTGTGCACTTTTTTTTTTTCATTTTTAATAATAAATTTAAATATTATTATCATAGGGATCGAAAAGCTTTTGTATCAATTTGCATCATGCTTCATTGTACCTAGTGCAATATTAAAGTTTTGGATTTGTACCGAATATTATTTGGTACAAACTCAATATCTTTATTATGGTTCATACCAGATATAAAGAGTAATCATACGGATCGATATGGTAGAATTTTTTTATTATAATATTATATTTTAAGAGTAAAAAATTATATGTATATAGAGAAAATAATATTAGTAAATTATTGATATGACTACATTTAAAGGTGAAATTGAAATATAGAATTACAAAATAAAGGTAAGCATCCCCAATATGAGTAGCTTTTTTATTTTTTGATAGTTTTTGAAGTGTCAATTAAGAGAGAGATGAGTGGAAAAAAAAAAAAAAAAAAAAGAGGAAAAAGCTGATCTGACCCAAAAAGGAGAGAGAAAAAATAAAATAAAATAAAGTACGTATTCACGCCAGCCGGTGCATACACCGCGCCCGGCTGGGCACTGTATGTGCGAGAAACACGCACAATTGCGCCTTTTCTTTGACTTTTCTATCTTGCGGGGCCCAAAAAAAAAAAACAAATGCTTGCAAGAAGACTAAATATATTCTCTCTCCTTCTTCTCTATCATCCATTCATCCCCTCCATAAAAAATTGAGCAAATTCCAGTGATGGAGATGCTCTTATAATACTATTGTGAAATTAAAGTATTTTTTTATTTTATTTTATTACAAAGCGGAATATATACATCAATACATGGTATGTACAAGAACAAAATGAATATATACAATAATTTTTCCTAAATAGCATAGTGAAATTGTGTACATAATATTGTGTAATAACAGGCAAACCTATACAATCAATATCTAATCCTTATAATAAATCTATACAATCAAATAATATAATTAATCCTATAATTGTGAATCTTGATCTGTTTCCTTATCAGAAACACATTCACCCTGTCACCCTGAAGAGTCACACAGGGCAGACATCATCTTGATTTACGCCATCTTGATCTGCGCCGCCACCGGAGGGAATTGCAGCGGCGACAAAAGGCAGCACGGAGAAACCCCAGCAGATCGCCGGGAAGAAGCGGAGCTCCGGCGAGAGGTAATTCGCGACCAGCATGTGCAAACCTAGGAACACCGAACCCATTCCGGCCTGTTCCACGACACTCGCGACCCTCGGCCACGTCTTTCGGAGCAATATTCCGTTCCAGATGGCCGTGGCCCCGACGGCGTTGGCTACTAAAGCGCAACGGGCCACCGCCGGCGACAGTGTGTCGGGCTGCAAGAACATAAGCCCCGTGGTCATCGGAACGGCGAGCATAAGCACCGCTTTACCCAGCTCCTGCTTCTCCGTCATGGCGATAATTGGGTTCTCCGGAGGTTTCTCATCGCCGGCGCCTGAGATTTCCTCGCTTGGTGGCGCCCCCTGCCGGTTCTCGCCGGTGTTGAGACCACAAATAGTGATGATAATATTCAAGACGGCGTTCTTGCCTTTTTTGAACACTTTTGACAAAAAACCGCCACCATAGTGGGCGGTGGGTTCGGTGTCCTCACCACCGTTGTTCACCACCGGTAGAGTGGTTTCACCGCCGCCGGCCATGGTGTCTGGACTGGGATCAGGAAGAAGGACGAATCTGAATACTCTACAGTCTACACATATATAGGAGCACTGAAATTTTGACTTGTTGACCCTAATGCCAGTATGTAGTACGGAGTATATAACAAATTTAGGATCTCTTTGGTAAAATAATCTTGAAAAATGTTTTCTGAAAAATAAGTTATTTTTAAAAAATATTTTTCTTTTTTGTATTTAATTGTATTTTTAAAAATTTGGTGCGTTTAGTTTATTTTTTGGTAAAATAAGTAGAATTATATGTTTAAATATTTTGACAAAAAATGACTTTCTTCAAATTTTAACAGAAATTATTTCTTGTCAAAATGATTTTATTTTCTCCGATTAACAGAAAATGTTTTATGACTTCCACACTAAAAAGTTAGTTTTATTATTGCCAAACATCTTTCGTAGTGAACTAACTTAGGCTTTTTTTTTTTTTTTTTTTGACAACATCTATCAACTAAATTGTTGAACAAGTTAGATATGGATAACATATGTTAATTTACCTCTTTATAATCTTTTACTAGTTAGATTCACAAAACAAATTTTACTTAAAATGTATTTTTAGATGTCACTTGTAGATTTTTTTCCTTTTTTATTTTTATTTTTAAAGGAAGTAAAATGGAATCTTAATTGAATTGTTTTATTGCCACTTGTAGCAAGACCAAGTTAACAACCAACGAGGCAACGACCAATGACCAATATGGTTTCCTAGAAATTGGCGGTGCATAAACGTTGCGTGTCTCCTTTGTATCTCACAAAAGAGTTCTTTTTCAATTTCGATTAATAATTTGATTACATTTTTAAAAAAAAATTATATTGATAACAAAATGTCGCAGAATGCGCTAAGTTTTAGTCGGGCGTCTGGAGGTGTCAAGCGCTTAGAGCGCCTAGACATTTCAGTAATTTGAGTATAGCGTTTTCATTTTTCTATTTAGAGTCGGAAGTTAATTGAGTATAGTGGATTACATATATTATATGGTTAGTTAAGTACATGGCTGAAAGAATATAAAAAAAAGAATACGTAGTTTAAAAAAATCACTCGGCGCAAGTTGGACACTGACTCAGCCAAGTTAGGCGGCCGCCTAGACCAATTTTTACAACACAGATTGATAATAATTTTAAATTTAGACTTTTATTTTGTTTTTTTGTTTTTTTTTTTTTTTTTGTTTTTTTTTTTTTTTTTGAAACCACTTCTAATTTGTTTTTAATTTCATTTCGTTTGTAAAACAAAATGGGTTTTATTTAGCAATAGCGGATCTACTGTAGTCATCTACTCATCTCCACCCATCACCAGTACTACTGCATCTCACTGGCGGTCATCTAGCTAAATATTTATTTAATAACATTAAATTTAAGAATAATAATGTAAAAATTAAAGTCGATGGTGAAAATTGATAAATGATACTAATAAATGAACCATTTATAATATGATTCAAGTAAAAGTCGATGATAAAAATTGGTAAATTGCAATAGTCAAAAAATCACCCGTAGAGTAAACTTTGTTAAGAAAATAATACTCCGTACGAAGTAGAAACGTATAAATTTATATAGTTTTAGGTTACTTCGTTTAATAAATTTTAGAAAACTTTACAAATTACTATGACCAAAAAATAAAAAACGTTGAGTTGATTATAGTCTCAAAATAATGAAAGTATCTTTCTAGTATAGATTAATTACTTCTTATGTTTTATTTTGAAGTTATTAAATATAAGTAGAGTTATTGAGTGCATACTCTCGGATAGTAGTTACATATTTTTTTCGTCACTAACAAAGTAAATTATCATTATTTTAATAAAAATATTAATGTTTTTTTATTTATTTATACATAATTTTTAATCAATATAATTAAATATGTTTAAAGTATTATTATATATTATTATTTTACAATTTCCATACAAGGGTTAATGAGAGTCGTTTCAATAAAACTTGTATATAAAATTTTGTGTCTACGTCACGAAATATAAAGTCTTTGGCATTATTTATTTATTTGTGTTCATACTTGACATTAAGGACCAGCGAGCCAACTCAGCCAAATTGTTTTGTGGTCGGTCTTAGGTAGGAAAATAGAGGCTTAATGATCTCCACTTGCTGCTAAGGAAAATGATATGTGGATTTTAAAAAAGTAAGTAAAACCTTCGTCATGTTTTATTAGAAGAAAAAAAAAAAGTAATCAAAATTGTAGTTTTTTTTTTTGAATGAATTAAAATATGATATGTAAGGAAGAAATAAAAAAAATATAGTATAAAGTAAAAATATGTGTAATGCAATTCTGCTATGTTTGACGCACGTGCATACCTATATATATGACGCACCATAAATAAATGGGAAAGTATAGTATCATTTTCTTTAAATAGTATACATATATTAGACTGTCATATCCCATTTGTTATCTTTATATATATATATATATATATATATATATATATATATATATATATATATAAAGGTGCATTTAGGTGATGGAAGTGTATGATTGTAAAGTGTGAACGAGAAAGTAGATACTCAAAATTATAAAGTGCATTTAATGATATTGTAAAAGTACAAATAAAAATGTATAATTTACCTTTTTAGCGTAGTTCGCGAGCTATTAAATATGAGTAATACTCATTGCACACCATCGAATATTGGATATGAATTTTTTTTATTATCAAAATAAATAATGGGCAACTCAAGAAACATACAATATGAAAAGGTATAGCATTCAAAAGTATAAAATGTATGTGTTATTCAGTTTCATATTTATATATCACTGAGTGTACATGTTTTTAAGTGCAATTTTACATAATACAATTAAAATTACAAGCTATTCTCTCTCCCTATTAGGGTTTTGTTTATGCTCTTTCTCCCTTTTAGGGTTACCGGCGTTTTCCGACAGTTCGTATCCGTGCGACGACGACGCAGTCCATCTGCATGGCTTCGACGGAGCGACAGCAACAAGACGATGGCGTACAGGCAATCACCGAACGCTGGGGAGATATGGTTCTGGAAGACGAGGAAGATGGGGTTGATGCGGGCGGTGCGTATGAGCCGGCGCCGGGAGATGGGGGTGGTTTATTCGGTAGTTGGCCGTTTTTTGACCAAGAAACTGATAAAAGTGGAGTATATGCGGCAGGTTTTAGCATCGGTATGGCAGCCGGTGTTTGGAATGCGGGTGACGGAATTGCACTCGAATTTGTTCTTGTTTGCTTTTTATCATGAAACGGATATGGTGCGAGTATTGGAGGAGGGGCCGTGGTCCTTCGATAATCATACGTTGGTGTGCCGCCGGGTTCCTGACGGTTATCTCCCGGGGGAGGTTAAATTGGATACTCTGGATATGTGGATACAAGTGTATGACTTGCCGTTGGGTTATACGTCTAATGTGGTTCTTGAGCAAGTTGGGAACATCGTGGGAACGTTTATCCGTTGTGATGACCGCCGTGTTGGGGGACCGGTCAAGACTTTCTACCGGGTACGGGTCGCAGTTCCGATTGACAAGCCGTTGAAGCGGTGTATGAAACTCATATGGCGGGATAGGACATGGGGCTGAGTTAATTTGAAGTATAAACGCCTACATAATTTCTGCTTCTATTATGGCATATTGGGACATCTTGAAAAATTTTGTGCGAAGGCAAGGGTTTCGGGAGTCAACCGGGAGCATTACCCGTATGGCGAGTGGATGAGGGCGGGCCAAGCTAGGGGACCGAGGCAAGTGGGCGCTGCCTGGCTGCTCCCGCCGGTGGATGCCATACCACAACGACCGAACCGACTACCTACGGTGGTGGAAAGTGCCGTGTCGTCGGATGACTCCCAGGGAGATGTTCGGATGATGGGGACGCAGTGTGAGCCGGAGGAGGGTGTGGAGGCCTCGTCAAAACGCCGTCGTGCGGCTACGAATGGTGATGCAGATGAGGTTAATAAGCCGAATGATATGGGGGAAGACAGTGGTTCAAAAAACTTGTTTATGGCGGGTCTAGGTTCCCAGACTCGCCCGATCCAATGAGTACACTAAGCTGGAACTGCTGTGGCTTGGGTAATCCACGGACAGTTCGTGAAGTTGTGGACCTTACGTCCCGTAAGAAACCCGATTTTATTTTCTTGATGGAAACGATGGTGGTGAGAATACATGCTGAGCGTATTCGTGTGAAGCTTGGCTTTGAAGGTTTGTTCTATGTTGATAGCAGAGGTACGAGTGGTGGGCTAGCTTTGTTGTGGCGGAAAAACAATACGGCAAGATTATTGAGTTACTCGAAGAATTATGTTGATATAGTAGTTACTATGGCTGGTTTCCCAGACTGGCGTATGACGTGTTACTATGGCTTCTCACAGCGGGATAGGCGTGTGGAGTCGTGGGATTTACTAAGATCCCTGTCGGGTAAGTCAGATCTCCCGTGAATTGTTGTGGGGGATTTTAATGACTTGCTCTATCAGCATGAGAAAAGAGGAGGACGCTGCATCCGAATAGTCTATTACGTGGTTTTTGGGAGGCACTGGAGGACTGTGGTTTAACCCAAATGCCAATGGATGGGTATCAGTTTACCTGGGAAAAGAGTAAGGGCACGACCAACTGGATCGAGGAAAGGCTAGACAAGGTGCTTGTCACTGAAAGCTGGCGTAGTACAGTGATGGGAGCCAGGGTGACAAATCTTATCACTAGGAAATCGGATCATACTGCTCTGTTTCTAGGGATCCATGACTCCGTAGGGAGGGGTGGAACTACTAGGAGGGGCTTCCGGTTTGAGATGCCATGGTTGCACGATGAGGGGTGTAGAGGTGTGGTGGAGCAGGCTTGGGAGGAAGCGAGAATTAGAGGGCTGCAGGACTGTATTGAGTTTTGTGGTGCTCGTTTGTCAAAATGGGGTGGCGATCAACATCATAAGTATGGGGAGCAGATTGTGTCCCTACGAAAGGAGCAGCAACGTATAAGGGGGAGCACTGACCCGGTTTCTTTAGCTGAGTTTCAAAGGATAGAAAGCCTACTAACCCGCCTTGAGACTCAGGAAGATGCGTACTGGAGACAGAGAGCCAAACAACACTGGCTCAGAGGTGCAGATGCCAACACTAAATTTTTCCACAGGTATGCCTCTCATCGTAAAAAGAAAAATACTTTGTCTAGATTAAAGAATGATATTGGGGATTAGGTGGAAGGAGATGCTATGAAAGGGGTTATTATGAGCTATTTTGACCATATTTTCTGCACTGAACATCCGGGAGAAGATGTGAACTTTTTTGAGGGTGTGAACCCACGAGTAACTCAACAGCATAATGACTAGCTGCTTAGACCCTTTGAGTGCGAGGAAGTGAAAACAACGTTGTTTGCAATGTTCCCGGATAAGGCACCGGGACCGGATGGAATGAATCCGGGATTTTATCAACAATTTTGGGATGTAGTGGGGGGGGAGGGGGGGGGGGATGTTTTGAGTTTTGTAATTGGATGTCTGCAGTCTCGGGAATTCCCGCCTGGATTGAATGATACAGATGTGGTTTTGATAAAAAAGAGTGCTCCTGAATTAGTCACTGATCTCAGGCCCATAGCCCTCAGCAATGTGGTGTATAGGATAATGGCGAAGGTAATAGCCAACAGAATGAAACCCATAATGGATGAATTGATATCGGCTTCGCAGAGTGCTTTTATACCCGATAGGCTCATTACAGATAATATATTGATAGCTGCGGAGGTAGGTCATTACTTGAACCGGAAGCAGTGTGGAAAAGTGGGGTGGGGTGCTCTCAAGTTAGATATGGCCAAGGCCTATGACAGAATGGAGTGGTCTTTCCTGCGCAACATGCTTGTAGCGCTGGGATTTGACAATATGTGGGTGGAGTTGATTATGTTATGTGTAACCTCGGTGTCCTATAATTTTTTGATTAATGGTTCCCGTAGTGACACGATTATGCCTACTCGTGGATTAAGACAGGGGATCCTTTGTCTCCTTATCTTTTTATTATCTGTGCAGAAGGTTGTCTTTGTTATTACAGCAGGCACAGGCTAGGGGTTCTATTCATGGTTGCAGAGTTGCAAGGGGTGCCCCCCAATATCTCATTTGTTTTTCGCTGATGATAGTCTGCTCTTTTTCAAAGCCAATGCCTAGGAAGCCAGTGAGATTTAAAATTGCTTATCTGTATATGAAAATTTATCTGGACAGGTGGTTAACTATCACAAGTCAAGTATATGCTACAGCAAGAATACTGGCGAGGTTGATAGGAATGATGTGGCACAAATTTTGGGTGTGGTCGAGGCTCCTAATTTTGGAAAATATTTGGGGCTCCCATCATTTGTAGGGAGGAATAAAAAAGCAGCATTTGCATATATTGAGGACAAAATCAGACACATGATTGGATCATGGAATAAGAAGTTGCTATCACAGGCTGGTAAAGAAATCTTGTTGAAAAGTGTAGCACAATCTATGCCTACTTTTTCAATGAGTGTTTTTTTATTACCTGCGACTATGTGTACGGCAATTGAGAGAGTTATGAACCGTTATTGGTGGGGAACTGGTAATAGTCAAGGAATACATTGGCAAGCATGGGACAGGTTGTGTATCCCAAAGAAGCATGGGGGACTGGGCTTTAAAGACCTGCGGGCGTTCAATTTAGCCATGCTAGGGAAACAAGTATGGCGCCTACGTACCAAGCTAGAATCTTTGGTGGCAGCTGTTTATAAAGCTAGATATTACCCCAAGAATTCGTTTTATGAGGCAGAAATGGGAAATAACCCTAGTTTTTGCTGGCGAAGTATTATGGCAGCAAAGAGCCTGGTCTGTAGTGGTGTAAGGCGCAGGATTGGGAATGGTAACGCCACATCTATATGGGCACATCCATGGATACAGGATGAACACGAACCTATGATATAAACGGAGATGCCTGTGCAACTAGCAGATGCGAAAGTTGTGGGGTTGATTGATCAGGATACTGGTACGTGGGATCACTCAATTCTTACTGATTTGTTCCAACCTATAGATGTGGAGAATATAAAGAGGATACCTATTTCTCCAGAATATGACGATTCATGGTATTGGCATGGGGATCCAAAAGGGATCTATTCAGTCAAGAATGGGTATAGACGCATTGTGGAAATTATGAGCCTAACAATGGATCTTTTGATAAATGGCTCGCCCTATGGAGCCTAAAAATCCCACCCAAATGGAAAACCTTTCTATGGAGAGCAATTAGTGATATCCTCCCGACCACTACAAATTTGATTATAAAGAGAGTGGAAGTGGACCCAATTTGTGCTATGTGTGGAAATGTTCAAGAAGATACTATGCATGCCTTGGTGTTGTGTGACTTTGCGAAAGCCATTTGGGAACGATCTAGCCTTCCAATCCCCAATATTGTGACGAATATTTTTCATATTTGGTTCTCTGATCTCCTAAATATTCTAGACTCTAATAGAATATTATATGCAACAGCAATCCTATATCATATTTGGAGAGCACGGAATGGAGCGGTATGGGATGCCGTTATGCCACGACCCACGAAACTCCTCGCCACAGTCACGGCAACCATGGAAGCTTGGCGCAACACACGGCTGCCGCCCCAGGCCGTAACACAGCCGTAACAGCATGCTCTCACGGCGGCTATATCCCCCAACACGGCGACGCTACTAGGCAGGAAATGCAACGGTGGGGGCAATCTTACTCGATGCGGATGGCGGATACGTGGCAGCATTCAATGCCCCCCTTCCAACTTGTTTTTCACCACTCATGGCAGAGGCGTTTGCGTGCAAAGAAGCGTTATCATGGCTTAAGAACCGGGGTGAGACATCAGTACATCTATACACAGATTGACTATCGTTGCAACAATATTTTATTGCACCCTCATCTTCAGTTCGTTCGTATGTTGGTTATGCCCTTGATAGCTGTAGGTCCATTGCAGCTTCATTTAATTCTTGTTCTTTTAATTTCATACATAGATCAGATAATTATTTAGCTCATGCGCTAGCATCTGCTGCGTTCCAGCAGCCTACTACTTTGTATTGGGATCTATCCCCACCTGACATTATTGCAGCATTTTTCTAATGAAAGCACCATGAAAATTTCAAAAAAAAAAGTACAATTTCACATATTTGAGTGTACCGAATTCATAAATACAACTTTATATATAATTAGGTGCACTTAATAATATCATAGGAAACACAAAATGATGAGAGACTTTTTTTTTTTTTTTTAATATCTTTCAATGTGGCTATTGTTTTATGGATATTATTAAATAAATAAATAATTAATTAATTATTAATTATATATCCTTAAACTTATAGCCACATAAAGAAGAAAAAGTCTCTCAAACTTTTACTTTTCCTACGAGCATGTCATTAGCTATATATCACGCGGTAAAAATGGCGTCTTCTCTTACGTATTTGGCATATATACAAGAGTACGTCCAAATTAAACACAAGACAATGCGGGTGTTTGGTAATGTTGGTAAATGGTGTTAGCTGTTAGCTGATTGAGTTAATTAAGGATATAACTAGTTGATAATATTAGCTTATTATAAAAAAAGTGTTTGGTAAATTAGTTGTTAGCGGATAGCTGTTTGATATAATTTCTTTTCTAAAAAAATTAATTGAAAAAGTTACTTTAAGTAGCTTTTTGAATTTTAGTATTTTGGAGTTACAAAAAAATTAATTAATCAAATACTTATATTGATTTTTTTAAACCAAATTAAAGAGTTTATAGTGGTCAAATAAGTCAAAATTGACCTATAGACTAACTATTTTACTAAACAGGACATCATATTTGTTGTTTAACTAAATCATATAATTAATAGTGGTCAAACAAGCCAAAACAAGTCCAATCCCATTATATTCAAGTAGAACACGCAATCGCGGGCATGCATTGACCAAACATATACATCATTGATGTTATATAACTAATTGTGTACCTTTTGTGAGGTAGCTAGGATTTCATAAATTATCTTTATTTAGTTTCTTACTAATTTAATGTATGATCTTGTACATATATACGTCATTTATGAATGATCACATAATGAGGTGAAAGTTGGAAAGAATAAATAATGATGACATAATTAAATATATAAGTTAAACATTCATTAATTACAATCCTTTCATTTATGATCTTGTACTTGCCTTATAAATATATATGATATATATTAGAGATGAAAAGCTACTGAAATTCCTTTGTTTTTCACTGTGTATAAAATGCTACTGCTCTACCTCTCTTTATATAGGGATGTTGGAGTGATAGCATTCAACATGGCCATTAAATTGGTGTTAAAACCAATTGTGTAACACCTGTAACGGTCACCACTAAGTAGGATTAAACTCAGAATTAAAATTGGAATTAAAACAGTATTAATTCCGTAACAGATGAGTTTAATCTGTACAACAGGCTGAACTTTCGGGTTTCAGACCGTTGGGGTGCAGGTTCACACGAGAGCACACGGATCAGTCAACACGAGAGTACATCTCTCGTGTGCACTGTGGTGCAACCCGAGAGTGCACTACTCTCGTGGTCACAGATGCACGAGAGTTGTGCTCTCGGTTCGGTTTTGACCGAACCAAGTGACTATATCAGATGGAAAATGATACCGAAGTTAGGCATAACTTATGCCCATTTCCGGACGACATTCGTGCCCGCAGGTGCCGGCGCACGCGAGCTCGGGCTTGATTTCAAACTTTTTGGATGTCCTCTAGTTGGATTTCGATTTGCACCCACCCCCCCCCCCCCCCCCCCCCCCCCCCCCCCCCCCCCCCGCGCGAGAGAGCCTCTATGCTACACAATTCTACAAGCTTGAAAAGAGCTCATGTATATAAGGGGGGCAAATCTTGTTTCCAAACCAATGTGGGACAAAGTCCTACATTTTCCCTTCATTTCCCAACTTAAATGGGTCTACTTTGAGAATCAATATCTCATTCACCCATTATCCGTTTTGAGCGTACAATATATCAATCTCTTCGTCTCACTACGAAGAACCCGAATCCACTTTGACCCGACCCAAATCAGAAGTGGACCCCACTGATAATTGTACCACAAAATAGCCACTTAATATGCCATTTTATGCCATTTTAAGCTAATTTTTCCAACAATTAAAACACAAAGAGTCAACAATGTCTCCATTGAGGTTCAATCTCATGACCTCCCATATGGGAGATGTCACTACATGCCATATGAGCAAAAGGTGCTTTGACAAATTTATCTTTTCTTCTTCCTAGATGATTGCAATATATTTCTCAAACAAATAATTACCCGAAGTATCGGGTTATCAATCCAAAAGCGGAGTGTATCAAACACTAGTTACTAATTTATTATTGTGAAACTAATCCTAACGAAAATCATGGGTGGTTGATTAATTATAAAACTAATTTAAAGAATAAAGTAGCACGTTTGTGAAAACAATAGAGAGAGAGAGTGAGATTCCTGGGATTCAAGTGTTTAATCACTGATAGTACTAATTCTCGCATATGTAGAATGTATGTATCGTATGTAATATGTATGAACAATGTAGTAGACAAGAGGATGTAGAGCAAAGTGAACTTCTTTTATTCATTATTGTTCTTATGCTTTTAGAGAGGGGAGAGGATCAAGTCTTCTAGAGAGAGAGAGGAAGGGGAAGAAGACGGAAGACCCCTAATTTGAAGGGCTAAAAGCCTTTTTATAGGCATAAGGTATGGCGGGTTTGACCCGCCATCTTTGACCTTGACTCGTAGGCCGAGATTCGAACTGCTTGACCCCGACGTGATTATAAATGAGAGCGTGGACGTACAAGGGTATATATCCTATTAAGTAGTTAGCCCCCAATTCGTGCCCTGACGACGAGTTAATGAGGAAGGATTCGGGCTAAAAGAACTGGTTACACGAGTCTAGCCTTACGTACAAAACTTTGATGTAGAGTGTAGACACTTATATTAAGACCCACATAAAAAAATAACTTATCCAAACGCGTCACATTAGAAAATGCATTCGGGGAACTTTGTGTTTAATTACCACGTATTATTTACCGTTTCAGTATTATTTTTCATGTGGGAAACGAAGCTTACTAGTTAAGATTGGTGTGGTCAAAGTCATCGATCAATGGAGGCTTCGATTTTGACGACCCTACATGATCGAGTAAATGCTGTCATGCTGGCAATGTGTTGACGACAGAAGGGCGCGGGTAAATACTTGGACGACAAGTTCAGGATAATCCTTTGATTCTATGTTTTTTCAATTCATGAATTAAAATTTGATTTGTTTCAACTTCAATTCAATTTGCATCTCAGCCTATAAACATTCATTTGATTTGAGTTGATAAGATCAAATATATATGACGATGACCGATGAGGACCAGGGCCGGATTTTAGGCTGTGCAAGCTGGGCTACCGCACAGGGCCCCCAATTTTAGAGGGGCCCCAAAATTTAGAGGTTCAATATTTAATTTTTACCTAGCTAGTTTAAAAATAAAAATTAAAAAGTTTTCAATTAAACTTTAAAGGTTTTATGAAGAGATGGTAAGAATGTGTATTTATTGTATTTTAACTTGGAGGTCAAAGGTTCGAAACTTGCATGTATTAGTTTTAAAAATTATGATTTTGGTAGGGCCACATTTATTTACTAGAACAGGGCCACCAAAACTTAAAATACGGCCCTGATGAGGACGACTTAAAATCAACCCATCGACTAAACACTTCTAGTACTTTTTGTGGCATGGAAATCAGGCCAATAACAGTCTCGGAGAGAATTAAAATTTTAATGGGAGAAGAGGATTAAAATTTTAACCTTAATAGCGACATAATGAAAAAATATTTTTTCATCAATAACGATGGTATAGTTTTATAATAACTATTAGTTTTTTCACGCCCATTACGCGATTGTAATAATGCCTAATGTTTATTTTCAAATAAATACTTTAAATTATATCAATGTAATATTATATTAGAGAGTTTTCATTCATAGATAATTGAATGTTGAATTTGCGTATTTAAATAGGTAATTTTTATAAGTTTACAAATGCAAGATAATATAGTCAACATTGGTTATAATTGTAATAAAATAATTGTATGATTATGGTTGAGACCAAATACTATATGGGACATAAGGGAGAGCAAATAAAGATTAGGGCATAAAATATTAAATATATACTAATATATATAGTTTGAGGGGATTCTGGGCGAAGGTTGAGTTTGAGGGGGTGCCGGGCCTCCGGCATAGTGCAGCGACAATTTGTTTATACAAATAATATTATAGAAACATAATACGAGATAAATGTTGTTAAACATGATGCATCTATAATAATATTTATATACATGCATTAAACTTTGTTTTTATGAACATTATAAATCTACTGTAGAGTGAATGTAAATACATATGATGTATATTTAGTTTAGTGTTTATGAACATTAATGTTTATGGACATATAGAACAAATTAAATATTATGGGTATAACACACAATGAATATTACTAAACATGATGCATTCATAATATAGTGTCTATGTACATTAAGCTTTATTTTTTTTTTTTTTTTTTTGAACATATAGAATGAATGTTATGAACCTACTATAGAAGAATGAAAATGCAATTTGACTACTAAACTAAAAAAGGTATAATTAGATCATTCAAAATTGTAAAATCATACAATTTGTCTTAAGTAACATGCAATGAAGGCAGGTGCCAAGGCAGTGGCCACGGCTGCCTTCATCTCTTTGAATAAAAGAAACCCCTCATCAGTTTTCATGGATCACGTACGGTCAAACTCTTTTTTTTGTGGGCATGTTGGTAACCTACAACGGTAAGTCACTTAAGAAAAGTTACATAATTTTACAATGTTGAATTTTCTAATTACAATTTTTTAGTTGAGTGACCAAATTACATTTTTACATTAAATTCAATGGTTAATTTGACCCTTACTCCACAATGAAACTTTGCTTAAGAATTAATCCCATTGATTTTTCAAATAAATGGTTTTTATTGTTCCAATCTAGGGGTATTCCATATGGTGGATATCATACAATGGGGTGAACCGTAACCCAACCAATAAAAGAAAAAGAAAAAATTACAAACTGAAAAATCAGAAATAATAATAGTACATGAACATTGGGTTACATAAGAATGAACCAAGCTATCACTGAGAGTCTACACTGGGCAAATATCTTCCTCCTTTACCCCTTGTAAATCTGTGCCGCCGCCGCCGCCGGGAACCGCAGCCATGAAAAAAGGCAGCAGGGAGAAACCCCAGCAGATGGCCGGAACGAAGCGGAGCTCCGGCGGGAGGTAATTCCCGACCAAGACGTTGAAGCCAAGGAACACCGACCCCACGCCCGCCTGCTCCACAACAGCGGCGATCCTCGGGCACGTCTTGCGGAGCAACAAGCCGTTCCAGATGGCCGTGCACCCCGCCACGTTTGCCACCAGAGTGAAATGCACCGCCGTCGGCGACAGCGTGGCGCTCTAGAAGAACACAAGCCCCGTGCTCATCGGAACCGCTAGCATGAACACCGCTTTTCCCAGCTCCTGCTTTTCCATCATCTCCACAATCGGCTTCTCTTCCTCGCCGTAGCCTGGTGGCGCCGCCTCCCGGTTCCGGCCACTCTTGAGGCCTCTGATGAAACTCATGACGTTCATAACTTTTCTGGACACTTTACACCAAACACCGCCGCCAGAGAGGGTGGTTTTGGGCACGGTGTCCTCTTCACCGATCACCACCGCTAGACTCATCTCACCGGCCATGGATTCTGTCAAAGGTCAAAGGATGTTGGGCGTGAAGAATACTCTACTCTGAGAGAAAAATGAAAGCATAGTATGAAATTGTGAAGATTATATACACACACTTATATATACAACTATAAAAGAAAATAAGGGATAAAATTGACTTTTAACACTTTCATTCTCTAGTCTTAATTTGTATTCTCGCATTTAAAATCTTGAATATAAATATTTTATTGGGACTTATATAAAAAAATAGTAGTTGTCACATCTTGAGTAAAAGTGAGGGGTGTTCACCCTTGAGTAAGAGGATATATTTGATATATTATAAGTTCAAAATAAATACTAGTAATAGGGTAATGAGAAATGGATTACCAAAATATATCAATTTGATTTTAACAAATAATAATAATAATATGACGTTAGGAATACTTTTAAGTAACATTTGTCTCACATTGAAAATGAGTTAAATATAATATAACTTTTTAAAAAGTTTAATTTTGTGCACAAGAAAAGTTGGGACACCCTAAACCCAAATAATTAACAAATTAAGGGTATGTTTGGTTCATGAGTTTACACACTGGGAACGAGAATTAAAATTATAATTAGTGTGTTGTTGATAACTTTTTAAAAACACAACTATAAGATTTGATTACTCTTCGATTAAAAACATCATTACCTAATTAAAAAAGAGTATCTTTTCATCTCATCAATAATATGATTTTTTAGTTTGGATTAGTACGTTCGTTTAGATTTTTTTTTTCATATCGGTGCTTTGGATTTCATTATATTAGGATCAATTGCCTTAATTTTTAAAACATTTATTCCCATTATAAAGTCATACATAACCAAAATTTAAATTTCACCCTACTACCAAACATGCAAAATATGTTCACGAAAATCCATTATCATTATCAAGTATTTAATTCTTATTCTGATTCAAATTCTCTTGTGTGAACCAAACACACCCAGGCACCCTAAATCATATCAAGCCGGACTAATGGAAGCTTCGATTGTGCAACCTTACAACAATTAGACAAAAATACTGACGCAATAACAAGAAATGCTGATGCTGCAGGTGTTGACGTAAGCGTTGGCATGGTTTCTGGATCTACTTGGACGCCAAGTTTAGGATAATACTCCCCATTCGTATCTGATCTTTTAATTTAAATTGCATCTGATCTCTTGTTGCCGGCGAAGGCTTAGTTGTAAATTGTAATGATAAATATTTTTTTTTATCTATACATAAAAATTTAAAATCTTTTAAATTTGCTCATAATTTTTTGTAATTATTTTCAGAAGATAAATGGGAATGGTTTTCAGTTTTCAAAACTTTCTGTATCCAATCTTATGCTTATGTCATAATAATTTATTTATTTGTTTGTTCACACTTGACTGATGACCAGCCGGCCAAGATGTTTTGTCGGTCCTACGTAGGAAAATGGTGGCTTTGTGATATCCACTTGATTAATGACTGATCCACGTGAAAGACTACTATACGTCATGCATATGCCCAAAAATTGACACAACATATATATAAATAAATGGATACCGTATACTTCAGTATATAGTAGTAGTCGGATGATATTAGGAAATATGATTCAAAGAACAACTTAGAACAACTATAACATAAAAGAAAGAGTAAAAGATATTTTTGGTCCTAGGCTTATAGTGGCTTGGACAATTTTAATCCTTCATAAAAAATTTTGTCATTTTTTGGACAGACTTATTGTGACGAAGACAATTTTAGTTTCTGTCTATTATGTGGTTAGTTGACCGTTTAAATGAGAGGTATTTGTGTCAATTCAATTTATTCTCCTTCAGATGAGATGAAAATATCTATCTCTATCAAATCCTAAATACTACAGGCAGTAAGTTTCTGAGCATTGCAACAGCATGAATATGAGCCGTTTAATCCCAGAGAAACAGAAAATAAACTAAGATAAAGCCTGAGCATTACTTCTCCATGAGGATATTATGCCGTGTCAGTCATATACATCACAGAAGTTCTTTCGAAAACCAAATCAAGTTGGAAAGCTAAAACCTGCGTTTTGGACGTTGGTGGATAAGGCAAGGAATCAAGGGGTCAGTTTTCTCAAGATTTCTTCCCACAGAAAATTACAATGACGTTTTGAAGTTTTTGGATGTAAAGTATGTAGAAGACGAGTGGTATTCGAGGTGCATTCAGAGTTCTAATCTTGTCTTGGGTGTCTTAGAGGATTTATACCTGGAACTTTTGTTATTTGTTGCTGACAACTGGGGGTCATTTTCAAACACGAGTATGGTGAACGTACCATTGTTGAAGTATAATGACAGTAATCTGTATGTGGCATTGAGTAGCGTTAATTCTGCTTCAACAGGAAATCATCTAACGCTGTTTCTGTGCAGTGGCTTAGGTGTAGTATCATGGCTGATAAGTTGGAATTGGGAGTTTCGTTGCATTGGGAGATATTTCATTGCTGAATCAACATAGGAAGCACTTCACAGTAGACCTTCTAAGTGGTAGAAAGTGTTTGATTGGCTTTGCAGTAAGGCGGGTGTGGAGTCTGTAGATGTGTACAACTATGCTCATTTCCTGTATCACCCATTTTTGTATGTCTGCAACACAAAATCGTTCGCTTGTTGATGACTATGGGCTGATAGTCACTAAAAGGAACCGTTGAGTTGGGCGGAGAATATTTGCATGCTCAAAGTTATGCTGGTGCGTCTACCAAGAAAGAAGGGTTCCTTCAATTTCTTAAGGATGATGCTGGTGTTTTGGATATTCTCAATTTGCCCCTCCAGATGTTTCACTATCCAGTATGGCTTCCCCACTAACCAGGGATAATGCATTCATGCTTTTAGGTTAGATCGATAAAATGAAAAAGAATGAGATTCCAGAGAAATTCTTGAAATGCATAAGGGAAGGAAGTTGGCTTAGAGTCCATGTATGTGGTAATCCTGGCTACAGGTCCCCATCACAATCCTTCTTACCTTCGTCGTCCTGGGGAGAAAATTTGCAGAATAGATCTTTGCCTATTGATATTCCATTAGTTGATCAGGAGTTTTATGGTGATGAGATTTCTGAGGAGTATAAAGAAGCTCTGAGAAGCTGGTGTTATGTCTGAGCTAAAGGAAGCCAGTGAATTTATTGGGAAGCACTTTATGTCTCTTTAACTCAATTGACACAAATACCCTTCATTTAAACAGTCAACTAACCACATAATAGACGGAGGATCAAAATTGTCCTCGTCACACTAAGTCTGTCCAAAAAATGGCAAATTTTTTTTTATAAAGGACTAAAATTGTCCAAGCCACTATAAATCTACGATAACAAATGTCTTTTACTAAAAAAAAATGAATTGGAGTTTTATGAGCATCTCATAAGGAAAAAAAATCCCAGTGACTCCCAATTGGCGACAATCCTAATGCACCTAGCGGGCGTTACTAGTGCACGTAACGCACACGACCACTGCTGGAATTTCGCGATTTTCTGACCACATGTCCGACCACTCCAAAATTTGGCCTCAAATAGTGAATTTTTTATATTTTTCCGACGGAAGGTTGTAGTGGTCGGAAAGTGGTCGGAACCATTTTGCCAAAATTAATTTTTGGGAAAAGGGTCAAATAGACCCCTGAACATTACTCAAGGAGTCAATTAGGTCCTTGAACTTTCAAAATGTGCAATTAAGCCCTTAAACATATTATTTTAGAGCAATTGGGCCCTAAAACCGGTTGGTTACCTACAATTACAGGTCAAAACGATTCCGGCGAACTTCCGGCGAACCTCCGACAACATTCCAGCCAAAAAACCGGCGAACGTCGCGTTATTTGCTGCCATCTCCGGCGAAGGAGAAGCCTTCTCCGGCAACTGGAGAAGGCAACCAACTCGTTGCCTTCTCCGGCAACTAGAGAAGGCGAGCAGATGGGTCGCCTTCTCCAGTCGCCGGAGAAGGGGTTGCCTTCTCCCGTGAAGGAGAAGGCAACCCAGTCCTTCGCCGGATCTGGTTCGCGAAGGAGAAGGCGAACCAGATCCGGCGAAGGAGAAGGCAACCTTGCCTTCTCTTTCACGGCTCCTTCTCTAGCTGCCGGAGAAGGGTTGGGTTGCCTTCTCCGGCGAAGGAGTTCGCCGGAGATGGCAGCAAATGACGCCGTCGAACTATTCGCCGGTTTTTTTGGCCGAAATATTGTCGGAGGTTCGCCGGAATCATTTTGACCGGTAATTGTAGGTAACCAACCGGTTTTAGGGCCCAATTGCTCTAAAATAATATGTTTAAGGGCTTAATTGCACATTTTGAAAGTTCAAGGGCCTAATTGACTCTTTGAGTAATGTTCAGGGGTCTATTTGACCCTTTTCCCTTAATTTTTTAAATTAGAGTTTATTTGCGACCACCCTAGTCGTCGGAAATGTTTTGAAAGTTTAAATTTATATACTAAACTTGTTTTTGACCACACGAAATCCTCCTTTTTTTTTTTGTTGTTGTTGTGGTTCAATGGTATGAAGGCCATGTGATTTTTTTTAATAATTGATTATTTCATTTATACTTTTTTTTTCTCGATTTCATTCGACCATGACGTAGAGTGTTTACTAGTAGATACCAACTCACCATTCTTGCTATGAAAAATAAGACCATGCTAATCATTCCATATAGATACATGAAATCATTTTCTAACTTCAACTCTTTAAAACCTTTATTCTTGTTAGTGGTCAGAAACTTCACCCCAAAAATAATACAGAGGTGAAAAATTCCGACCATTAGTGGTCGGAAACTACGGAACACAACATTTGGACTCATGACCAAAATGGTGATTTTCGATCACTTTTTGGTGGTCGGAAATCTGAAGATTTCCAGCAGTGGACTCTCTCTGTTTCATTTTTCCTTGCGTGACACACAAGAAATTCATTGTTTTTGTCAAAATATTTTTTTTAAATAAAATAAAAAATCTACTGCAAATGCCTTTATACTATACATACATTAAATAATACCGAAAATTATAAAGTATAGACATAATATTGTGCCAATTTGCCTCGCGTATTTATATCTACTATATCTACTATCTACTTCTACTATATATATATATACTAATAAGAGGCCAAGAGAGTTAGGCCTATAATGGGTAGAAAAAATGGCGGTCAAGTTTTTTAATCAAATGAATGGCTCAGATTGATCAGATTTTAATTTTTTCTTAAGATTTACTAATTTATCCTTAATGAATATGATTATCCGTTAACTTTTCCGTTAAATATTATCTTTTCCGTTAATTTCTGTTAGTTCACCGTTAACTTATTCATTGATTTCAATAAGAAAGGTATTAAGTTTGAAGTTCGAACCTCATCCCAATCAAAGTTGGCATATTTAGTACTCTATTTTAGTTTTATTAAATTAAATAATAATAATTTAGTAGTTACAACAAAATATAATACATATGCATTTTGATCTTTAATTTAGAATTATGTATCTACCATGTTTTTATTCAAAAAAATTATTCATTATCAATAAATTAAATAAGAGAAATAATTTCATTAGTTATATTGTCTTTATTTTTCTCCAATATAAAAATTCTTTACATTCAAATTCATCAATTGATTATATTCGCTACATTGTCCCTACAATGTCTTTATTAAAAATATATATATATTCATTATCAATAAATTAATTAAGAGAAATAATTTTATTATATTATATTGTCTTTATTTTTCGCCAATGTAAAAATTCTTTACATTCAAATTCATCAATTGATTATATTTACTACATTGTCTATTATCTTTTTTGTGCACTATTTTTTTTAATTAAATATCAAAGTTATAATACAAAATAATGTTATATATTTATTTACCAAGTATTTTATTAATACCATGAAAAAATTAAGAAAAATATAATTAATAAAGCCAATCATATTAGCTACTTGAGGAATTTGTTGACAAAGAGAGTATTCAAATCACACAACAAATTGAAGTGAGAACTATCTCGTAATGTCCTTGTTTGACAATCAGTAATTAGCGGTTAGCGTTAGCGGATTATATTAGCTGATTTGACCAGCGAATTATATCAACGGTTGGTAATAAGATATTTGAAAAAATTAGCTTTTTAGATTAACATGTAAAATGACCTAAGGGTATACATATATTTAATAATAATAATAATAATAATAATAATAATAATAATAATAATAATAATAATAATAATAATAATAATAATTGTTTTAAAAATAAAAAAAATTAAAAAATATAATTAAGCCAATCATATTAACTACTTGGGGGATTTATTTACAAAAAGAGTATTCAAATTACACAACAAATTGAAGTGGAAAACTACCTCGCAATGTCCTTGTTTGAGAATCAACAATTAGTTCTTCAATATTAGTATATATTTAAAATTTTATGCCCTAATTTTTATTTGCTCTCCCTTTATGTCCCGTATTTGGTTTCAATTATTTATGCATGAACAATTCTAATATAATCCTGCCTTGATATACTTTAAAGTACTTATTAAAAAAAAATATTGGGCATTATCTCAATCGCGCAATGCGCATAAAAAACTAGTATAACTATATAAGTAGAACACGTAATCACGCTCATGTGTTGACCAACATATATTCCACTATAACTAATTAGGTAACTTTTGTGAACTAGCTCGGGTTTCATAAATTATCCTATTTTAATTTTATACTAATTTAATGTTGTATGATCTTGTTACATCATTATCACCAAAAAAAAAAAAAAAAAAATCTTGTTACATCATTGACGAATGAGGACATAATTATTGGAGTACAATTTAGCATTCATTAATTGCCTAGAACATATATATACTTAGGGTGTTAAATCGGTTAACTGAACCATTTTAACGGATGTTTTTAAAACTTTAACCATTAACTGAACCGAACTTTGTATTACCATATTAATCAAATCAAAGTTTTTTTCAATTAAATCAAACTTTTTTAAACTAAAGTTTGAAATCCTAAAAATAATACCTATAATAATAAATTCATAAGAAAATACACAAAAAACAATATCATAACAACATTACAAAATTATAGGGATTTTACATTATATATATATATATATATATATATATATATATATATATATATATATATATATATATATATATATATATCTACAATCTACAAATTTAATAAGAGCGAATAATGTTAGGCCCTTAACTGGAACAAAAAAAATGTCGGTACTAATTGTTTCTTAAAATGAATGGTTCATATTATTTTGATTTTAGTATCTTTTAATGATTTTCCTTATTTACCCTCTATTATATTATTTTCTTCCCTTAAATAACCCTAAATTCCGTTAGTTTAAACTTTAGTAACGGAATATTCCGTTAACTATTTATTATTCTTAACATACTCTTAATTTATATAAGGTCTTAGGTTCGAACCCCATCCCAAGTATAGTTGGCATAATTGTTAAACATATATTATGAATTATGAATATTATATTTGTATAAAGTACTTGAAAAATAAATAAATAAATAAATATGTTATTTATTTATTTATTTATCAAGTATTTTATACAAATATAATAAATATTAATATTTTGTTCAATACTTTCACATGATTACCTACGACACACATCTCACAACACATGAAACATGTAGGGAAAAAACTACCACTACTAAATATCAATAGGTGTTTGTACGTTAAAGAGTTCATATTACAACTAAAATCTCAGTCATATACACAGCAAAGACAAATCTAAAACTTCCTACACCCTAATCTCATTGCATGATGAATCCCTATATGTTTCTACCAGTAACCTAATTGCACATGACACACTACCAATAAAAATAAAATAAAAAAATAAAAATAAAAAGAGGACATGTACTGAACTCTATGTTCATAATTACTGAACTTCATATTCATAATTATTGAATTCTATATTCACAATTACAGAACTCTATGTTCATAATTACTGAACTATATGTTCATAATTATAAAGGTATATATTCATAATTTTTTTACTTCATATTCACAATTATTGAATCTCTATATTCATAATTACAGAACTATATGTTCATAATTATGTTCACAACTCTATGTTCATAATTATAGAACTATATGTTTATAATTTTTGAACTATATATTCATAATTATGGACAATTTTAGAACTGTGTCCACCTTGCAAGGTGGACACGGTTCCACAACATAATTTGCCCACTTTATTGCTCTTATTACTTAAATTAAAAAAATAAATTAGTAACTACAACAACAAAAAAATACATACACATTTAATTAATTTAGAATTAGATGTCTCACAACACATGAAACATGTAGGGGAAAACTACTACTACCAAATATCAACATGTGTTTGTAAGATAAATAGTTCATAGCACAACTAAGATCTCAGTCATATACACAACAAAACAAATCTAAAACTTCATACTCCATAATCTCATTGCATGATGAATCCTTCTATGATACCACCAATAACCCAATTGCACATGACACACTACCAATAACAAAAAAAATAATAATAATAATAAAGACATGTACTGAAGATGAAAACAATAACAATGCTACCCAAAAGAGAATTAGAAAAATTTAAACCAAAAAGAGTATTTATTTAGACTATCGCTTTTAGACTTAGTACTTAGATTAGCGTTATTACAAAGTTGCAAACATGTATTTTTGTGACAGTTATATATAATCAACCTCTCATATATTATCTTGCATTTATATACTTTAAATTACCGATTTAAATAAACAAATTCAACATTTATTTACTTATGCATGAACATCTTCTATATAATATTTCATTAATATACTTTGAAATACTTATTTAAAAATAAGTATTGGGCATTATCCTATTCGCGCAAAGCGCGTAGAAAAACTAGTATAATTCTAATAAGCGTCAATAATGTTAGGTCCTTAACTAGAACAAAAAAATGTCGATAATTTTGTTTCTTAAAATGAATGGTACATAATATTTTGATTTTAGTAGTTTTTCTAATGATTTCCCTATTTACCCTCTATTATATTATTTTCTTCCCTTAAATAACCTAAATTTCGTTAGTATAAACTTTAGTAACGGAATATTCAATTAACTATTTATTATTTTTAACTTACTCATTAATTTCTATAAGAAAGTCTTAGGTTCGAACCTCATCCCAATAATAATAATAATAATAATAATAATAATAATAATAATAATAAGTAAATCTAAGTCTCTTGATGCCTCCTTTACCGTTTAGCTCATATTCTCACGGGTATCTCTCGTATAAATCCAAAGCCTAATATATAACAAAGCCAACTGATGTTTACTATTTTTTTATAAAACATTTACGAGAGATACCAGTGACAATATGAGCTGAACAGCAGAGCAGGCAGCAAGGGACTTGGATTTACTTTATTATTATTATTATTATTATTATTATTATTATTATTATTATTATTATTATTCGGTATTCGGCTCGATACAATTTTTTACCCAATAATTCGGTTCGGTTTAATTTTTTACCAAACCATTTGGTATATAAGAATCTATTACCATTCGGTTGTTCGATTCGGTTTGGTACAGTTCAGTTCAGGAAAACCGAACCAAATTACCACCCCTAAAGTTAATTACTGAAATAATCCCTTAACTATAGCAAAATTACCAATTTACTCCCAAATTAACAGAAGTCTAGCGGCAAAATTAACGGAGAATCAAATTGGTTAAGATTTTTAAAGTTGAGGGACTTAATTGGTCAAAAAAATACTCGAGAACTAAATTAGTAATTTTGCTATAGTCAAAGGACCATTTTGGTAATTAACTCTAATAAAAATAAAAATCAATGATGTTTAAGTTGGTTAATGCATGCCCTGAGTTACGTATTTACGTGTTCTACTTGAATGGATACATGCTATTCGAGAATGTGCACGGGATATCACTCATATTTAATAGTGGGCGAACCACGCTAGTAAAGTAAATTACACTTTTTTAATTGCAATTTTACATGCATCATTGAATGCATTCACACAGGTATATATGGCGACCCTTATATTTTTATTATGACCAGTTAGTTATGAGAAAAAAGATAAATATTAAATACCTTCTTTCTACTTTTTGACTAAATCAATAAGCTAAATTTGATATTAAAAAAAAAAAAAACTAAAACTAAAACTAAAAATTGACCAATAAACAATTTTCCAAACACACGCAGTATGAAATTTCCCAGAAGCAGCAAAGAAACCTTAGAAAGTGCTTCCCGTCAAAGTCGAAGCTAAGGTATGTACTTGGTAGTTTCTCTTCTCCTTCCTCGCCCGCCAGTTGTCTGTATAAAAGTGGCGGAAAACCCACAAAAACATGTAAGAAACGCCGGCCAGGACATACTCGATCGGAACGAAGATGCATGTAATATTTAAAGTAGCATTAGCGGCTGCGTTTCTGCTCCTGCCGCCGTTGCCATACGAAAAGATATCAGGCGGAAATCCAGTTCCCACAGTCATCTTCAAGGGAAGGTCGGCTTTGTTTCACTTTGTATTTTTTATGTCACTCGCTTTTGCGTTTTCCGGCGCCTTCTTGACGACGTGTTTCCGGGAAACACACCCAAAGTTCGCCGGATGTTGCCGCTGGCTAGCTCTGTGTTCTACTGCAATGACCGCCGGAGTCTTGACGTTGTCTCTGTTGTTGCCCTCGTCGCGGATTACGTTTGATATTCATATAGTAATGAGTATTTAAGGTACTAGAATTTTTTTTTATTATTTTTTTTTTTTTGAGGGGCAAGGTAATAGAATTAATTATTGGTAGATTTAAAGCAAATTCTAAGGTCTCAATTATAACCAGTAATCTCATGTATTTCATACATAATTGCATCACATATATAACACAATTATACATTATATTATTGTATATAATATATGTTGGCCAACCTCTCCGAGTTGAATTCGAAACGTTGTATGTATTTACTGATGACATGGTGTGGGACTCGACTCTCCAAGCGTCAACCCAACATTTACACAAAAATATTCATGTTAAATTCTATAAATAAACAACAAAAGATTCGATGAATATGCCAGCCTGGTCAATTTTTTGTGGATAAGTTTCTATGACTTGATGATTGTTTTATAGGCTTTTTAAGTTTATATAAAATAGTATTACTATCAGTTACTTTTTTTTTTTTTTAAGCAACAACTATAAGTTACATTTTTAGTAAAATTATATTATAAGTTGAGTTCGAGCCTCAGTGGAGGCGTTATTAGCTTTTTGTGTTTCAATAGGTTGAGAAAAGTATATGAACAGATACTACATTGTAATAGAGCTAGTAGCATTCAAAAAAAATATTATAAGTTGAGTTGTCACTAAAACATGCATGCATTAATATTAATGATCACTTCTTGTTTCGAAAAAATGGTAAGGGAGGTCAATCATAATTCTAGTACTTTTTTGACTTTTTGCCATGATTTTTTTCATTGAGTTAATTCTATTTTTTGTCCTAGATTCAGAGGTGACATTTCATTTTTAATCAAAACATCCTTATTTGGTCCTACTATTAGTGTGGCATGATCATTTTTGTCCTCCGTCAAGAAAATCATTGAAATGTCGTTAAATACAGAAACATTTCAATCTTTTTTTTTTTTTCATACAAAATAGATTGACCCGCTATATTTTTTATGTTTTTTTTTTTTTTTTGAAAAAAATCAGAATTAAAGACCGAAATGCTCCCGTATTTAACAAAATTTAAACTGTTTTGTTGACGAATAACAAAAAATGATTATGGCACAATAATATTAGGACCAAAATGATATATTTTGAAAAAAAAAAAAAAAACTAAAAACTAAAACTACCACCAATAAATGTAGGACAAAAATGAAATTTACTCTTTTTCCATTCAACCCATAACTAGTGGAATTTATCAAACATTAATACATTATTGTCAATTGGCAATTTTATCAAATATAATTTAACCCCCCCCCCCCCCCCCAACCCACCCACCCAAAAAAACATCCATCCTGAATATAGCAATAGTTACACAGGGTCAGGGCAGACATCTTCTTGCTTTGCTTCGTGATGATCTTTGCCGCCGCCGCCGGGAATTGCAGAGACGACAAAAGGGAGCACGGAGAAACCCAAGCAGATCGCCGGAAAGAAGCGGAGCTCCGGCGAAAGGTAATTCGCGACCAGCATGTGAAAACCTAGGAATACCGAACTCATGCCGGCCTGTTCCGCGACGCTCGCGATCCTCGGCCACCTCTTGCGGAGCAATATTCCGTTCCAAATGGCGGCGCTCCCCACCGCGTTCGCCACTAAAGTGAAACGGACCGCCGTCGGCGACACCGAATCGGTCTTTACGAACATAAGCCCCGTGCTCATCGGAACAGCTAGCATAAACACCGCTTTACCCAGCTCTTGCTTTTCCATCGTGGCGATAATAGGCTTCACCCGGGATCCCTCGTCGTCGGAGCCTGAAATGTCCGTTCTTTGTGGCGCCGCGTGCCGGGACCCGCCACTGTTGATGAAATTCAAGACTACGCTCTTGCCTTTCCTGAACGCTTTGCATAAAAAGCCGCCACCGCAGTGGGCGGTGGGTCCGGTGTCCTCGCCATCTTTCATCACTGGTAGAGTGGTTTCACCGGCGGCCATGGTGTGTGGACTCGGATCCGTAAGGACGGCTGCAAATACTCCACATATATATATAGGACAAGTCAAATTTTGACTTGTTGACCTAATACAGGGCTTTGAGTGAAACCAGTTTAGTTTGCATGTAAATCCGCTCAAACTAATAAAGTCAATAAATAACTCTTATAGTAATTAAATTAAAAATTTTATGTTTAAAAGGTATAAGAATTTTTCATATACGGGTCCCATTTTAAACCAATGTCATTCCCTCTTTATTTCTTTTCAAAACTTGCATTGATTTGTCATTTCTTTCCATGTTCAGCGAACCAGTTAGCTCACACTCTAGCTAGGAGCACTGACTCTTAGTCTATTCGTTGTTCGTTATTCTTGGGAGACTTCTCCCCTTGATTGTTTGCTACAGTTTATGAGTAAATTAATGCTATTTCTATTTTTTTTAATTAACTTTTTGACCAACTTGACTGGTTTGTTTTAATGGAATATAATTTTGATGGCAAAAACTTGTGTAAGACCGTCTCACCGTGAGACCGGTCGGGTCAAGAGGAAAATGTAATACTTACACACACAAATGTAATACTAATTAAAAATAAAGTGTTTATTACTTATATGAGAAAATATTATACTTTGGAAAAATGTAGAGTGAATTCCATTTTTGGTCCTATTATTATAGGTACTTTTCCAATTTTAGTCCACCATAATTATTTTTGTCACAATGTGTCCACTATAATTAAAAGTGTTCCAATTTTAGTTCACTTTAAGATTTTTCATGAGACGTTCCGTTATAAAACTAAGCACCCAAGCGTGTATTACAACCTACTAAAACACAAAAAACTAATAACATCTCCACTAAGGCTTGAACTCACAGCCTTCCAAATGAAAATCCAACTTGGATACCATTAAACCACATAGTCTTGATTATACTACATATATTTTTCCTTGTAACTAACAAACATTTGTCAACATTACTTATTAGAGAAAATGTAATACTTTTGATAGAAAATATAATATTTTTACATCAAAATGTAAAAGTATTACATTTTTCCTCACAAGTATTGCATTTTCTCTTATAAGTAACAAACACTTTAGTTTTAATTAGTATTACATTTTAACATATAAGTATGGCATTTGAATGTTGTTCTGACCCGACCTGTTTCACACCAAATTTTGATTTATCTTCTAATTCTTTTTTTTTTTTCCAATACCGAGACTAACCCTCCCTAATGGATTTTAAGATAGGTGCATTATAGGGGCTTGAACTTGAAGCCTTATTAAGAGGGAGAAGACTTGAACCATCTTATCCATATACCTTTATGCTAAATTTAAATTGAACTTTTAACGTCATAATTAGGGAAAATGGTAATTTATACTCTTCACAAATATATCAATTATCAATGTTATCTCTAAGTTATTAGTGGTGTAAATGTTACCCATCAATTTTCAAAACGTAACATATAATATCCCTCCCCTGAATTATTAGTGGTGTAAATGTGGTTACCCGCCGTTTTTTATGTTCAAAAAAATCACATTTTTTCTCTCCATTTTTCTCCTTTCGCCGACAATAATGTTTCTCCTTCTTCCAATTAGGGGAGAGCAATATATGTCATGTTTTAAAAATTGAAGAACAATATTTACACTAATAATTCAATAGTGACATTGATAATTGACATATTCGTGAGGGACATAAATTACGATTTCTCTCATAAATCATAATTATGTTAGACGAATTGAAACCTATTTATCACTACTTATATATTATATATAACTAGAAATAATCTTAATTCCGATCACATTGTACGAGGATTTTCAGTAAGAAACTAGCATTTATACCACTTTTCGAATCTATAATTGTTAAATCGAATTAGCTATCAAGAAGTCAGAATTTCTGACTACTTTTCTTGGCTTTGGTTACATAAGTGTTGAGGGTAAAATGCGGTGTCTAACTTCCATTTTTAACTTAAAATTTTTATTTTTACATACAAAATTTTGATATAAATACTTATATTGAGACTTACATAAAAAATAAATAAATAAATAAATAAATCTGTACTATATTCAGTAAGATTTAAAAATAAATGTAATAAAATTGACGTAAACCGTAATATTCCGAGAACTTTGTGTTTAATTACCACGTATTATTTACCGTTTCAGTGATTATTTTTTGTTGTGAGAAATGAAGCTTACTAGTTAAGATTGTGGTCAAAGTCATCGATCAATGGAGGCTTCGATTTTGACGACCCTACATGATCGAGTAAACGCTGTCATGCTGGCAATTAATGTGTTGACGACAGAAGGGCGCACGTAAATACTTGGACGACAAGTTCTTCAGGATAATCCTTTGATTCCATGTGTTTCAATTCATGAATTAAAATTTGATTTGTTTCAACTTCAATTTGCATCTCAGCCTATAAACATTCATTTGAGTTGATAAGATCAAATATATATATGACGATGACCGACCATGACAACTTAAAATCAAACCAACGACTAAACTTCATTTTAGTACTTTTGGTAGAAATCAGGCCAATAATATTTTCGGTGAGAATTAAAATTTTAACCTTGATAGCGAGATGATTAATATTTTTTACATCAATAACGATTGTATAGTTTTATAATAATTATATCGTCGCCAAAACATAAATTTTTAGTTAGAGAAATTTTTTATCTTCACAATAATTATTTAATTAGTAGGAAAAAATCGTTGCAACATTGACATTTAGTGAAAACACTAATACAAACAACATCATTCGCATTTGTAATAGCAAACAGTACGTAGGTGTTTGTACTATTACAAACGCATAAGGCTTAGACGTAAAAAGTACAACCTTTACATATACATATGATGTAGAAGTATAGTCAGTAGAGTCATAAAGTTTTTTTTTTTTTTTTTGGGATAAGGGTCAAATAGGCCCTCAAACTCTACTCAAAACAGCAATTAGGTCCTCAATCTATAAAAAGCTCCAATTGAACCCTTCAACTTGTTCAATTAGTGCAATTCAATCAATTTGCCTGTAAGCTTCAAGTCAATGCTGACATAAGCAACCATGTGGATTAAAAAAAAAAAAAAAAAAACCTAAATAACCTACGTGTATGCCAACAAAGAAATAACATTTTATTTTAGTTATAAAACAAAAACAAAATAACTATAATTATAAATAAAACCCTAATCTGTACTAAACCCCAAATCCCAAATGAATTCCACCCCCTCTGTACGTACATGTTCATCTCACGACACCATTTTCGACTCCAAGAATTCTGCTAGTGGACGCCAATCACACCAAAAGCCTTGTTCATATTCACGACACCATTTTTGACATCATTAACGACTTCAAAAGCTATATTGGAAGGCACCATTAACGACTCTAAAAGCTCGGTTGGTAGACTTACTGAGTACTCCAAAAGCTCTGTTGGTAGACACCATTGACGACGACGGAAGAAGAGGGTGATAAAGGAGGTGCTCAGAAATCTCATACAACATTGGCGTAGGTAATTAATATGCTGACTCAATCAATTTTTTGTCTGGCAGTGATTTTTTTTTTCTACTTTTATCAATGTTGGATGGCTTTCTAATATGGGTCCCCACCTTGTAGTCAATAATGGAGACATTTTGGATTATTGTGGTCCTCGAATACATTTATAATTGTTATACATAGTTGTTAGTATAATTTAACCAAATTTATTGTATGTTGTCAGTAGCTTTTTCTTTTATGTTGGTACTATAGCTTGTTTATTGTGGGGTATAGATTGTGTAAAAAATGTATAGTTTTACCTTTGTTTTAAACTTTACTGATTTCAGTGTGATGGTTCATAGTTTTCTTAAATGTTTCTTTGTTGTTACGTTGTTTTTGTTGTAGAATGCATTTGGAAGCAGAATTAAGAGTACATCATGGGGGGCATTTTATGAACTCTCCCGTAGTGAA
Source organism: Ipomoea nil (assembly GCF_001879475.1). Classification (NCBI taxonomy): domain Eukaryota; kingdom Viridiplantae; phylum Streptophyta; class Magnoliopsida; order Solanales; family Convolvulaceae; genus Ipomoea; species Ipomoea nil. Next base: position 1,608,806 of record NW_017618364.1, on the reverse strand, counting down.
ATACATAAATGGAAGGGTGGAAAAGGTGAAAATTGACCCTGATTTAATATCATATTATCACCTATTGAATTATATTACAGTTGAGAGGTATGGTAAAATAGAATCTTTGTCTTTTAAATTGCCCCATGAGGATATGAAGAAACTACAATTGTTGAATAATGATGCTAGTACACTTCTGCTAATTAACTTGGCTCGTAAATGGGGTAAAGTTGACATCTTTGTTGAGCATGTGGTTGATGATGCAGAAATAGTTTCAAATTTAGCTTTACCAATGGTAGAGCAAAGTGTTGTGCATGCCCAATCGGAATTTGAATTAGATGGGGGTGTGATTACTCAACCAACATGTAGTTCACATGCTCAAGTTGATGATTTAGTAGATGAACTACAAGATGAAGGTGATGAAGATGGTGTTAGTGGTGATAGTTCAAAAAGGGTTGATGACGATGAAGAAGAGGGATTAGTTGGTGAGGATTACAACTTTGTTGATGTTGTTAGTGCATATGATGTTGAGTGGACTAGAGTTGAGGCTGAAAGTGAAGATGTAGGAAAGGGTGAGAATGAGCAAGTACAAAGTGATTATTATGACTCCGATGACCCTCCGAGTTATCAGTCTGAAAAAGATTATGTAGATGTATCATTTGAGCAATCCAACAAGGTAAAGAGTAGATTCAAACATCCTTCTTACAATCCTAATGTTGAGACAGATGAACTAGAATTGGGTACCTTGTATGATGATGCAAAACAATTCAAGAAAGCCATGATTAATTATGCAGTTTATTCAAAGAGGGATATTCACTTTGTGCACAATGAGTCCAAGCGAGTAACTGTACAGTATGTAAAATCTTGTCCATTTCATTGTCATGGTTCGTGGGAAGAAAGGTTCATGTGTTTTCAGCTGAAAACACTTGAACCTGAGCATAGATGCAATCAAAAATATACACTGGGAATTGTAAGCCAAAAGTGGATTGAAGATAGGTATGAGGACAAGATAAGAGATGATCTTACCATTGGACATATGGAACTAAAAAAACATATTCAATCAGAATTGAAACTTAATGTGAGCATTAGCATGGTGAGAAGAGCAGTCAGAGCTATAGTGAAGAACATTAATGCTGGGTTTGAGGATCAATTTCATAGAATTAGGGACTATGCCGTTGAATGTATAAACTCCAACCCGGGTACCGTTGCAAAGGTTAAGACTAATATAACTACCCCTGATAGTCCATGTGTATTTCAAAGATTCTATGTTTGTTTTGCGGCGTTAAAGAGAGGGTTTTTAGATGGGTGTAGAAAAATTATTGGACTTGATGGCTGTTTTTTAAAAGGGATGTTGAAAGGTGAAATCTTAAGTGCAGTCAGTAGGGATTCTAACAACCAAATGTACCCTATAGCATGGGCGGTTGTGGAGATAGAGAATACTGATTCTTGGAGCTGGTTTCTAGAGTTATTGAAGATAGATTTGGGCATCACCAATACTTTCCCATGGACAATTATGAGTGACCAACAAAAGGTAAATCAAAGCTAACATGTATATGTAAATTGCAAAGAGTAAATTGTAACTTTTTTGAAACATTATCATTTGTATGTTTTGTAGGGTTTAACACAAGTCATTAAAAAACTATTCCCTGACTCTGAGCATCGTAATTGTGCAAGACATGTGCACTCTAATTGGAGTAAGCTACATAGAGGGAAAGTGTTGAAGAAGCACTTTTGGATGTGTGCTAAAGCCACCACAGAAGCTCATTTTCAAGATCAGTTGAAACATCTAGAGAAGATAAACCCTACAGCAAAATCTGACTTAGAAAGGTATGTTAATCTGTTCAGAAAACTGTGTCTTATTGTGTTCTGAAAATTCTATTCAATAGGTTTATATTCGGTAAAAACTAATAACATTGAATGATTACAAAGGTACCCTCCAAGATTGTGGTGTAAAGCTTTCTTTAGGACAGATGTGAAATGTGATATTGTTGACAATAATCTATGTGAGGCATTCAACAGCACTCTAGTGAAAGCAAGAGTCAAACCTATCATTCCAATGCTTGAAGACATACGAGTAGGGGTAATGAAGAGGATTGCAACAAAGATGAAGTCTGTTGAGAGGTGGACTGGAAACCATGGACCATTGATAATGAAGAAGCTTAATCAGAATATAGTTGAGAGTCTTGGGTGGAAGGTAAGTATGTGATGTTATCTACTCTCTTTGGTGTGTTATATACTTATATTTAGTATGTATCTTATCTTTTTAAATATATTTGATGGTAGGTTGATTTCAATGGAGATGATGGGTATGAAATCAAAAAAGGGAGAAACCAATTCAAGGTTAAACTTGAGAGTAGAAGTTGCTCATGTAGGTCATGGGATTTGAGTGGTATACCTTGTGCACATGCAATATGTGCCATCTTTGATCAAGGAAGAGATCCTGAGGGCTACATTGATGCATGTTACTCAAAAGAAGTATACCTAAGGACCTATGCACATGCACTCCAACCTATGAATGGAGAACTGTTTTGGCCAAAAACCCAATGTGAAGGGATAAGAGCTCCAATACCCAAAAAAATGACCGGGAGACCTAAACGAAAAAGAAACCGTGAGGCTAGTGAAGTTCCATCAAGTCATGGCAATAGCACTACTAATACTAGTGGCACTACCATTGCCAATGGTAAGATGAAGTTGTCAAAGAAGGGAAAAGAAATGCGATGTTCGATTTGTAAGAATTTAGGCCATAATAAAACACGGTGTCCTACTAGGAATGGCCAACAAAGATAAGAAAGGTGTCATACTCAGTTATTCTTCTTTAATTTTATTTCTTTAATCTTTAAAAATATTTATTAAGCATGATTTTCTTTGTTGTAGCATGGGCAGTCGAGTGAGCACTGGAAATATGAAGTTGGAATTCTATTTTGGAAGTTGACATTCTGTTGAATTAGACATGAAAGATTGTAACAAACACTAAAAAAGTATTTGCTGTTTTGAATGTTAGTTAAGACAAATGTAAAGTAGCAAAAGTTCCACTGAATTAGTTGTTTGATGACTTTTTTTGCTATGTAAAGTGGCAAAAGTTCCACTAAACTAGTTGTTTGATGACTTTTTTTTTGCTACCAAATTGTTTTATTGTAATGCTAATCCACTTGTCTCTGGCTGCATTATTCCCATCTTACTAGGAATCTCTTCCCACAGAAAATTATTTGAACAACAGCTGGAATCTTGATTCCATATTAGTCTTTTAAGTTGTATTAACTTGGTGATCTGCTTTCTGGCCAAATCAAATTATTTTTTCATTACAATTTACAAATGTTTCAACCAATATAATAAAACATTTTCATAGTCACTTAACAATTTACAATTTATATCCACTGCAACTAAGGTCAATATCATTAATAGACTAATGGAATTTAAAAAAAAAAAAAAATTAATCTACAACAAAGGCAACAAAGATCCATTTTTTCACCTTTTGCTGCAAACTTACACACACAGAAAGTCCTATTACAATTGCTAAACTCAATTTCATTTGTTGCAAACTTAAATACACAGACAGTCCTACTACAATTGCTAAACTCAATTTCATTTGTTGCAAACTTAAATACACAGACAGTCCTACTACAATTGCTACACAGACAGTCCTACTACAATTGCTAAACTCAATTTCATTTTGCAGAAAACTTAACAATTTATTAAGTTTTTTGCTTCTAGACTCAACTTCATTTTTGCCTACGAAATTTCAGATTCAATAACCAATTTCAGATCTTTCATCACTTCAAGCTTGAGATTCTTCAACGCTAAGATCAGATTCAACATCATCATCCTTGTATAATAATTTTTTTCAGATAAAAAGACACATCCACCTTCCTAAAACAAATAAAGAAACATTAATAAAAATTCAAAAGAGCCAAAAATTATAATGCTAATCAAATTTAAAGATAAAGAACAATTTCAACAAAAAAAAAAAAAACGAAAAAAAAATTAGAAAAGCAAACTGTAAGTATAACAAATTTTTAAAATTCAAACTTTTAGCATAGTAATACCCAAAGTTGAAAGGTTAACATAGCCATACCTTATATCTTTGACACCCAAAGAATTGCTGGCCAATATCTTGTGATACATAAACTGGAGATTTTAATCTACAATGACACCACAAGGAGGGATCGTATTGTTGATTTGGTCTCACCTTTGATAGAGAAGACAATGAAGAGGCACTCCAAGAAGAAGACATTATCTCTGGACAAGAAGTGAAGAGAATAAATACGTGAGATGAGGAGATTGAAGTATGGAACGGCTATGGCAGAGAAGGGAAAAAAATACGAGAGAGGTGATTGATTGAGAATTAGATTAGGGTTTTGTTTTTGTTTTATAATTAAAATAAAAAGTTATTTCTTTGTTGGCATACACGTAGGTTATTTAGGCTTTGTTTTTTTTTTTTTTTTAATCCACATGGATGCTTATGTCAGCATTGACTTGAAGCTTACAGGCAAATTGATTGAATTGCACTAATTGAACAAGTTGAAGGGTTCAATTGGAGCTTTTTATAGATTGAGGGCCTAATTGCTTTTTTTAGTATAGTTTGAGGGCCTATTTGACCCTTATCCTTTTTTTTTTATTATTTAATTTGACAATAGGCATAGCTACTAATAACGTTAGTACTGTACAAATGTCTGATCTATTGTATTTATTTTTTTAAATAACACATAACATAAGTGTTTTGTAACTCTTGGTGTTGATATGTGCCCTATCTCAATAATACGATCCTATTTAACTCCACCAGAAATTATAGAGCTTGATAAAATCTAGAGTGTCAAGTGAGGTAAACATCAGCTCCTTAATGGATGGACAATAACACAATTACAAGTAAAAGTGAAAGGATTAAGGATTAAATTAGCTAGTGGAAATGCAAAAAAAAAAAAAAAAAAAAAAAAAAAAAACGGGGCCTTTGACCATCCACTAGATGCCTTCATCCCATGTCTCGTACGGTTAGAGACTTTTTTTAAAAAATAATTTTTTAATTTTTAGAAAAATTGTATAATTTTATAATGTTGCACTTTTTTTTAGTTAGTTGAATAGTCAAATTGTATTTTCATATTATGTTAAATGGCTAATTTGACCATTATTTCAAAGTGAAACTTTGTTGAAGAATTAATCCCATTGATTTTCAAATAAGGGGGTGTTTGGTTGGATGTAATTATAATTCTTTTTCTATTTTATTCCGTTGCAAGACAAATTACCGTGTTTGGTTGTAGGGAATTACAATTCTCTCATTTTGTTGAATTGCAATTCATCGTGTACTTCATGAATTGCAATTAATCGGGTACCTCATGAATTGCAATTCAATACTTTTGAAAAAGGAAAAAATAGATGAAATGACAAAAATACCATTGGTGATTATTATTCTTCTTATTACACAAGGACATTTTAATCTTTATACTATTTTTTTCTTTATCATTCACAATAATCCTATTCTTCCCACCAAATAATATAATTTAAATTCTTACATTATTCTTTTCCCACTGAATTACAATTCATTTCTTTCTTAATTCCTTTCTCCCAATCAAACACCCTATAAATGGTTTTTATTGTTCGAATCTGGGGATATTCCTTATGGTGGATATCATACAATGGGGTGAACCGTAACCCAACCAATAAAAGAAAAAAATTACAAACTGAAATATCAGAAATAATAATAATACATGAACATTGGGTTACGTAAGACTGAACGAAGCTATATATGAGTGCCGCCGCCGCCGGGGCAAATATCTACCTCCTTGCCCCCTTGTGGATCTGTGCCGCCGCCGCCGCCGCCGGGAACTGCAGCCACTACAAAAGGCAGCAGGGAGAAACCCCAGCAGATGGCCGGAACGAAGCGGAGCTCCGGCGGGAGGTAATTCCCGACCAAGACGTTGAAGCCAAGGAACACCGACCCCACGCCCGCCTGCTCCACAACAGCGGCGATCCTCGGGCACGTCTTGCGGAGCAACAAGCCGTTCCAGATGGCCGTGCACCCCGCCACGTTTGCCACCAGAGTGAAATGCACCGCCGTCGGCGACAGCGTGGCGCTCTTGAAGAACACAAGCCCCGTGCTCATCGGAACCGCTAGCATGAACACCGCTTTTCCCAGTTCCTGCTTTTCCATCATCTCCACAATCGGGTTCTCTTCCTCGCCGGAGCCCGGGATATTCTTTCTTGGTGGCGCCGCCTCCCGGTTCCGGCCACTCCTGAGGCCTCTGATGAAACCCATGACGTTCATAAATTTTCTGGACACTTTAGACCAAACACCGCCGCCAGAGAGGGTGGTTTTGGGCGCGCTGTCCTCTTTACCGATCACCACCGCTAGACTCATCTCACCGGCCATGGACTCCGTCGAAGATCAAAGGATGTTGGGTTAGAAGAATATTGTACTCCTAGAGAAAGCTGAAAGTATAGTATGAAATTGTGAAGACTATATACACACTTATATATACAACTATACAAGCAAAGAATGGATCAATGTTGACTTTTAACACTCTCCTTCTATACTTTTAATTTTTATTCTGGCATTTAAAATCTTCATATAGATACTTTTATTAGGACTTACATGAGAAAAATAGTGATTGTGGTAAAAGTGAGGGGAGCTCACCCTAAATTTAGGTAGAGTCCGAGGGGATTCATTGTTTTCATGTAAGAAAATATATTTGATATATTATAAGCTTAAAATAATTAAATAATAAGGTATTGATGACCCTATTTGGTAAAATAGTTAGCCTATAGATCAATATTGACTTATTTGACCATAGTTGTTTGACTTGATTTAAAAATCATTATAAGTGTTTGGTTAATTAGTTTTTTTTTTTTTTTGTACTTTAAAATGCTAAAATTCAAAAAGTTATCAATAAAACATTTTTTTTTTCAATTAGCTTTTTGATAAAAAAAAATTATACCAAACAACTATCAGCTAACAGCTAATTTATCAAACACTTTTCTACCATCAGCTAATGTTATCAACTAGTTATACCCTCTAATTAACCCCTAACAATTATCAGCTAACAGCTATGTACCAAATAGGGCCAATAAGAAATGAATTATCAAAGTATATCAAATTGACTTTTAAAAAAATAATGATAATAAAATGAGGTTAGGGATACTTCTAATATCGTTTGTCTAACATTGAAAATATGAATTAAATATCATATAACTTTTTAAAAAGTTTAATTTTGTGCACAAGAAAAGTTGGGACACCCTAAACCCAAATAACCAACAAATTAAGAGTATATTTGGTTCATGAATTTACACACTAGGAATGAGAATTAAAATCATAATTAGTGTTTGGTTGGTAATTTTTAAAACATGATTATGAGATTTGATTACTCCTTCAATTAAAAACGGCATTCCTTAATTAAAAACGGGTATCATTCCATCTCATCGGTAATATGATATTTAAGTTTAAAGTAGTGCTTTTGGATTATTTTTTATTTTTTTTTGTTTATATTGGTATTTTGGATGTCATTATATTACGATCAATTGTCTTAAATTTTTTATTTTTTATTTTTAAAACCTTTATTCCCATTATAAAGTCATACATAACCAAACATCAAAATTGATAATCATTCAAATTCTATCCTACTAATAAACATGCAAAATATATTCACCAAAACACATAATCATTATTAAGTATTTAATTCTCGTTCTGATTCTGATTCCGATTTCCTTATACGAACCTAACACACCCAGACACCCTAAATCATATCAAGCCGGGCTAATGGAAGCTTCGATTGTGCAACACTACAATTAGACAAAAATGCTGACGCAATAACAAGAAATGCTGATGCTCCAGGTGTTGACGTAAGCGATGGCATGGTTTCTGGATCTACTTGGACGCCAAGTTTAGGATAATACTCTCCGTATCTGATCTTTTTTTAATTTAAATTGCATTTGATCTCTTGTTGCCGGCGAAGGCCTAGTTGTAAATGTTTTTAGTTTTTATTTTTTATCTATACATAAAAATTTTAAAATCTTGTAAATTTGCTCATAATTTTTTGTAATTATTTTCAGAAGATAAATGAGAATCGTTTCACTTTTTCAAAACTTTCTGTATCTAATCTTATGCTTATGTCATAATTTATTTATTTATCTGTTTGTTCACACTTGACTGATGACCAGCCGGCCAAGTTGTTTTGGCGGTCCTACGTAGGAAAATGGTGGCTTTGTGATATCCACTTATTTAATGACTGATCCACATGAAAGACTGCGTCATATGCCCAAAAATTGACACAATATAAATAAATGGATATTGTATATATAGTAGTTGGTGATATTAGGAAATATGATTCAAAGAATCCCAGTAAATCACATAAGATAAGTAATTATCTATTCGATCACCCTTAGAACAGCTACAACAAAAGAAATGAATTAGAGGTTGTTTAGCGTCTCATAAGAAAGATAAATGAAAAAAAAAAGAAGAAAAAACATACTCAGAGTGATCCCAATAAGCGACAATCCTGACACGCTTAGTAGGTATTACTAATGCACGACCCCAATAAGCGACAATCCTAACACGCCTAGTAGGCATTACTAGTGCACGTAATGCATTCGTCTCTCTTTCTCTCTTTTTTTCCTTCCGTGACAACACAAAAAATACAAAACAACATAAATTTGATTATATATATATATATATATATATATATATATATATATATATATATATATATATATATTTAATGAGTGATTAGAAAATGACCTAATATTTCAGTTGATTTGGCCAATTTTAAGTGTTTAACTTGGTCAAATCGCTAAAATTGGTATTTTGTAAAATAACTTATTGATATAGTTGATTGGTCTAATTAATGAGTTGATTTTCAAAAGCTAATTTAATCAGTGTTTCTCATTAGCTTATTGCACTTTTCTTTTTTTAACACTTGAGCGGAACTTTAAAGGTTCTATTGAGTATAATCAAACTTAAAAAGAACCTAGAGCAAAATTTTAAAGATTTTGTTGAACCATAAACAGATTTAAATAGAACCTTGAACATGACTTTAAAGGCACGGTTCTTTTGATCATAATTTAACAGGCTCAAAACATTTAAAGTTTGGATAGAAATTTACAAGTTTCCGCTAGAAGTGTGAGATAGAGTAAAGTGTTTCTACGAGAGTTTAAAGATTCCTTTAGAAACCTTAAAGATACGGCTAGGGGTGATCGCAGTTCTGATTCCGGTCCGGATCAGGTTCTGTAAATGGCCAAACCGGAATAGGAACCTTATAGTAAGGTTCTGGTTCTACTTTCGGTTCTAACCGGATTTAATAAAAAAAAATGATATTTTTGGCCAATGGCCATGCTATTGGCCAGTAGGCCGGCGCTAATGGCCTGCTGGCCTAGTTTTCAAATTTCAACTTCAATTTTAATTTTTTTTTTCAGTTGGAACCGGAACCGTCAGATTCCTTTATTACGAGAACCTTAACCAGAACTTTATTGGTTCTAGTTAGGAACCAAAATCGGAACCGTACGAACGGTTCGGTTCTGGTTCCGATTCAACAATGCACGGTTCGAAGGACTATGGTCTCGCCTAGATACAACTGGAAATGATAAGCTAGTGAAGCTTGTTAAAACTTAATGTTTGCTAAAATCTGTGAAATTATATATTCACATATATTGCCAAGCACCTTGTGCACAGATGGCACTCGGGTTGGACTCCCATATGGGAGATTGTGAGTTTGAGCCTCGGTGGATGCGTTATTGGCTCTTTGTGCTTTAGTAGATTGAGAAAGTAGTTATGAAGAGATACTACATTGTAATAGAGGGATAAATCAATTTATATTTAAAACTTAAAATAACACAATACACTGATACCTTATGTATCATTTTACAAGTAATCATTTAATAATAAACAAATAATTTGCGAAGTAAATTTTTACAACTAACTAATATTATCATTTGGTCAAAACATCTCATACAAAACATTATAGCTATATTAATTGCCAAACACCGTCTTAACATTTTCTTATCTTCTTCCCTTGTAACCTCAAAGATAATATAAAAGGGCAAATTATGCTGTGCATCCGTATGCACCCTGCATGGTACATACGAATGCAAAAAGGACGTCGTTTTGCATAAAACGCGCACCCTACTTAAAAAAAAAAATCAGTTTTGATTCCCAGCAACAACATTATGTTATTCATTTTTAGTTCATTCATTTTGAATTTTTTAGTTATGAAATTCTGGAAGTATAGTTATGCAATTCTGGAAGTGTAGTTATGCAATTCTGGAAGTGTAGTTATGAAGTTATGGATGTGTAGTTATACAATTCTGGAAGTGTAGTTATGCAATTCTGGAAGTGTAGTTATGCAATTCTGGAAGTGTAGTTATGAAGTTATGGATGTGTAGTTATACAATTCTGGAAGTGTAGTTATGCAATTCTGGATGTGTAGTTATGCAATTCTGGAAGTGTAATTATGCAATTCTGAATGTATAATTATGAAATTATGGATGTGTAGTTATGCAATTCTGAATTTTTTTATTTTAAGTTAGATGTCAAAACGACGTCGTTTTTGTATCCGTATGCACGTACCATGCATGGTGCATACGGATGCTCGGCATAACACTCCATATAAAAGCTTCTAACTCCTAGAAAGTAAGAGGCCCATTTAAAATGGATTACAATAGGATTTGAAATATCAAAACTTATTTAAGAAATAAGTTGAACAAGGACTTATGAGTGGATGATTATAAAACTTCAGTCACTAGACAAAGTGAAATTCACCCACCAAAGAAACATGAATTGGGCTAGAAGCATATGGACTATATTTCATGTATAAACAGGAGACCAATACTTATACATTGCACCAAGGTGCACATAGCAATGTGCGTCGTACGTTTCTCAAAACGACGTCGTTTTGTTAATCTCAGGTGTAAAATTCTGTGCATTTTATTATATAATTCTGTACATTCGAAATATGAATTTTTTTTTAAAGAGTTAACGGCAGACACACAAAAAGATACAAAATGACATCATTTTTACACGGTATAATTTGCCATACAAGAGACACATGTCATTAAGCGAGGTGGTAGAATGCACAAAAATAGAGCACCTTGGAAAAGTGGGTCCGATTGAGGTCCTCCTTTGGGAACGAGCAATTTATGACAAACACTACTCTCTACCCTCAACATCTTAACATCCATCAACTCTTCCAATACTCAAATCAACTCTTTTATATATAGACCACTTATAGTTGTAATAGATAGGTAGTTGTCAAAATATAACTTACATATCAATTAGAGAATTGCATTATTAAAATAATTTGAAACTCGTATGATTTTTTAATAATTTCTCACAATTACAACTATACTCGATCAAAATCAAATTTAATACAAACTTAAAAAATAACAACAATAGATTTAAATAATGTGAGTGTCTAGATATTCATTATGGGAGAACATAATCCAATAATATTAACTAAGTTAATCAAATAATTGACAAAGTTTTAAATTTGATGTATAGTTGAAACTATTTGGTTTTCTCTTTGTAATTTTATTGGGTATATGAAAACCTTTGGGCAGTCAACAGAATTACCAAAATATGTAAGGCGCGATATGCAATTTCACATAAAACGAAACTTCCACGAAAGTGAGGAAACTGCGTGCAAGTCAAACTTATTGAAAAGCAGCAATCCTAGAAAGTAGAAACTGCATATCATCAAAGTCCAAGGTATGTTACTCGTAGTTTCTCTTCTCCTTCCTCGGAAAGATTCCGTTTGCAGAGATTCCGAGCAATTTCCTCCCGTTCTGTATGCATAAAAGTGGTGAAAAACACGCCACAAAACCTCGTATCAGAGAGCACCGGCGATCGAGATGCCGAGGACGACGTGCTCGGAGGACGTAATATTTAGAGTAGCATTTGCGGCGGCGTTTCTGCTCCTGCCGTTGCCGTACGAGAGGATAGGCGGAAACCCAGTTCCCACCGTCATCTTCAATAGAAGGCCGGCGTTGTTTCACGTGTTCCTTATGTCCCTCGCTGTCGCGTTTTCCGGCGCCTTCGTCACCATGTCTTTCCGGGAAAGTAACCCGAAGTTCGCCGGACGTTGCCGCTGGCTTGCTCTGTGTTCGACTGCGACGGCCGCCGGAGTTTTGACGGTGTCTCTGCTGTTGCCTTCGTCGCCGATGGCAATAGCTCAATCCTAGCGGTTTATACAGAGTGGTATGATGTAATATATACCGACAGTTGATAGTGTTGGTTGCGGTTGTATCATGTATGTAGCCTCTTCGCTCTTAAGTGTATTTTGATTTTTGTTTTTTCGAAATAAGTAATGCAAAACATAAGGGAAATAGTATATGTGCACAACACTTTGTCTCTTAATTAAATTCACATAATATTTTGCCTTTTAATTAGATCAGCACAATGAGAATTGAGATTAATTAAGTATGCTATGAGCCTAAAGGTATCGACATACCCATGACACCTCATTGTTACACTACTTATATGTGTCATCTATTATAAATGCACATAATCAAAATAGAGTTACATCACATTGACTCCTAATCTCAACTTTTTCACTTTTACTTCTTAATGTAACAAGTAATGATATATTTTCATTTTGTGAATCTCAATCTTCATCATAAAAATGTCATTGTCAAAATTTTATGTAATAGAGTAGAAGTTGGAAGTTCAAGTGGTATTTCCCATCAAAAGAATTCATTATGCTAAAATGAAAGTTTATCTTGCTTCTACCATATACAAAGTAAAGATTTGAATCAAGTATACATTCATCATCTACTAACTGAATGTACGTAATATATTAACTGAAAGTACATAATCTAGATCAGACGATTAGAAAATTATACTGACCATGAATAAAATGTTTACTTTTATATACTGAAAGTACATTATTTGTGTGCTAGAAATTCATTATTTGATAGTATACTAAATAATGAACTTTCATCACACAAATAATATACATTCACTAAATAAACATTTAAAATATTAAAAATATATCTTATATCAGTGGTTCATATTGTAAAGTGGATCCTAGCCTATTGCAATCATTATTGTGTGGACCATGGTCCACACAAGTTGCGTGTGCTATATTTTGTCTACTGTAAAATAATGTACATTTAGTATAAAAATAATGTACATTCAATACAAAAGTAATGTACATTGTATTCAGGGGATGTACATTATTTGTGTTCTGAGTGTACATTGTATAATATACATTCAATACAAAAATAATGTATATTTAGTGTATTAAAAATGTACTTTTTGTTATGGTCCACACAACATTGTGTGGACCATGGTCCACACAATAATTTGCCAGCCTATTATATAATGATTGATAACGAATGGTCTGATGCTCATTAGGGGTGTAAATGAGCCGAGCCACTCGCGAGTCGCTCATGAGCGGTTCGGTCAACGCTCGGCTCAAACTCGGTCAAAATCGAGCTCGGCTCGAGCTCGAGCAGCTCGTGGATTAAACGAGCACGAGACAAGCTTAGGTATTGTAGGCTCGCGGCTCGACGAGCCGCTCGCAAGCCTTGTAATATATTATATAATATATAATATAATTATATTATATTTAGTATATAAAAATAATAATTAGGGGAGGGAAATTAAAATACTTTAATAATTATGTATGGATAAAAGTCATAAAACAAAGTAGTATAAATTTTAAATCAAACAGGTCAAATTCGAGATCACTCAAATTCAAGCCTAAACTCGAGCTCGAATTCAGGCCCACATAATAAGTTTGGGCCGGATCCAATAAAAATAGCCGGATTTACTACCAGCACAAATTATGCCCTGGAAACGTGTTCACCGTGAATGGTGAACACAAGTCCAAACGACGTCGTTTTTACGCAAAAAAAAAAAAAAAATCACGAATGTGGAGTTAACAGCGCGCGTTTGATCAAATTATGAATTTTCTGTTATGAGATTATGAATGTAATGAAAATTCATAATCTCATAACAGAAAATTCATAATCGCATAAAAGTAAAATATTTATTAAATTATGAATTTTCTGTTATGAGATTATGAATGTAATGTAGATTCATAATCTCATAACAAAAAATTCATAATTTCATAACAGAAAATTCATAATCTCATAACAGAAAATTCATAATCTCATAACTGAAAATTCATAATCTCATAACTGAAAATTCATAATCTTATAACAGAAAATTCATAATCTCATGGTTCCAAAGTGAATGTGTAGGCATGGTTCCAAAGTGAATGTGCATGCATGGATTCATAATTTATGAATGTCCTTAATTTCGGACGGGAATGTGTAGGCATGGTTCCAAAGTGAATGTGCAGGCATGAATTCATAATTTATGAATGTCCGAAATCATTGCTCACCTCAAATTAAAGTAAAACCGCGAAATGTGAAAATGAAGAAGAAAAGTCACGCAATTAATTAAAAAAAAAAAGAAGAAAAAAATAACGGTGTACTAACACCGTTGGAACCGTGTTCACCATGAATGGTGAACACGGTGAACACGGTTCCATGGCATAACGATTGAATACCCAGTCCGAATTAGAAATACTACGTTCTCTCCTCTTTTATTCTAGTCTAGTAATCCAAAACAGTTTGGGCCTTAATCTACATCGAACCCAAAATATGTTCTAAAACTGATCAAGGCCCATTGGACATCAACCCAATAGAAGATGCCCTATTGCAGTTGCTCATCATTTTTATCTATGCTTCAAGGTTTGAGAAATCGAATTTATCCCTTGTTAATTTGTTATTGTTAGGCATATTTAATAGTGGATAGCTATTTTTAGGGAGCCAAGACCTTAACTTCACCACAGAAGTTAATTCATGAGTAGAGGTTGGCCCCAACTTAAGTACCATTCCACAATTTTTTGTAGAGTCGATGTGGGATCGTATCACTATCCAAGAAGTCGATGTCCACGGCAGTCGGCAGCTTACTCTAGACGGTTCACACTCCGGACTCTTCTCGGCACCATGTAGCAATTTTCCCCTTTAGATCAAATACCAGGTTGCCATTTTCTAGATCGTCCCCTGCGCTAGGCGGCACCGGATGAGTGGACGACTTCACTTTGGATTGCTTTCACGCTCAATAAAAGCACCAAATGAGAGGTTTGGCCCCAACTTAAATACTACTACTCCACAATCTCTTGTGGAGTCGATGTGGGATCGTATCATAGGGTGTGTTTGGAAACCCGAAAAATAATTTCTTTATATTATTTTCTGGGTTTGTGTTTGGTAAGGATTGGAAAACTAAAATCAAGAAAAATAACTTATGGTCAAAGGGAAAATTGATTGTGTTTTCCTGGTAAATAACTTCTCTTTTTTGAGAAAGCCATTTTCCATATCCACACATGTTTTTTTCTTTCTCGACCTAGGCCATCTTATGGTCCAAAGTTTCGGGCGATGGGTAGCCGGAAACCAGATTGGTTATCTGGTTTCTGGTTTGCGATTTTTTTTCTCTGTTATTTGAAAGAAAATAAATAAATAAATAAATAAATAAAGAAGAAAGAGGAGATCCATCTCATTTTCTGATTTCAAATACACCCTTCATTTACTTAGTTTTCAAATTATAAAGTCAAGGATGGACCTATGGAGTATGGATGAGATGATGCTCATCTAAATCATTAATTGGAGTCATTCTAGAGTTTCTAATAAAGGATTGACATTGTTAAATCAACCTGCAAAAGGTTTTACTGTTTAAGGCATTTGCTCTTTCTACACGTTGTTGACTCGATGTAGACTAAGTTTATGTAATCTGTTTCTCCCCTCCTCCTTTTTATGGAAACATAAATCAACTTATTTGTTCATTTATTTTAAAAAAAAAATGTTTGCAAAATTGAATTTTCAAATAGCTTTTAAAATTAACTAGGTCCAAGAGTATATTTACTTTCACCTTTGTCTAGTATTCTTTAAACCACTCAGGTCCTTTTTTTTTTTTGAAAGCAAATTGACAGGATAATAGGGCTGGCACCCGACCCGGATCACAAATGGGCATTGACTCAGCATCACATGGGAACCCAACGGGCAGAACTCCAACGGTCAGGAATTCCAACAGGTGCCACTTTACTACCATTGAAGCCAGCATTGAAGTCCCCATTGATGAGAGAGAGTTAAAGGCTAGGCTCCCCATTTATATCACATGTTGTTACCGTTAGGACTCTAAGTATAAATGGGGCTCCCCTCAGCTAGCAATGGACACACTGTACTTTCTATACTGAGACAAGAAGCAATACAACTATTGTTACATCTATTGTTACTTTGTCACATCATTTGTTATTCTAATATTATTACCAGTAACGTTTTTACCGTCATTGGTGCTTTCATTGAGAGCCTGAGTCCAATACTCAAGCAGGCTGCAACACAACTCTTTTTCTCTTTCAACAGCAAGCTTGAGAGAATGGCGTCCCGCAGCTCCCACGGTTCTCGCAACGTGAACAATGGCAACGCCTCAGGTGACCTCCGTGACCTACTCACCAACAATCGCGGAGGGGACCTCCGAGAACATCTCAACAACGGGAGGCCCGGGGACCTTCGAGATCAACTCAACAATGGAGGAGACCTTCGAGACCAACTCAACAATGGAGGAGACCTCCGAGATCAACCCCACAATGGAGGGGCGAACCAAGTCATGAGCCTCCAGGCAACCATTCAGCAAGCAGTGACGGCGGCACTAAACCAAGTGGCGGTGGGACTGCAAGGCCAAGTGCCCCCGCCGCGGCCTCGGGAAATAGAGGTAGAGTCCCCACGGAGAGTGGATGCCCAGGACGCAACCCATGCCGCGAGGGACGCAGGGCGTCGCACTAGGACTGGGGGCCCGGGAGAGGGCACCCAAAAAAGCGGACCGGCCGGACGGCAACCCAGGCCCTCCCGCTCTGCTTTAGAACGGTTGGGACACGGGGCGCCCGCTCGGCAAAGGCCGGAATCGCGTGCCGAGGGGTCTTCCGCTAGAGGCCCTCGCCGACACGAGGAAAGAGAAGCGGAGAGATCGCCCATAGAAAGGATGGCCGAGTCTCGTGGGCCGGCCTCGCGCCGCCACGGTAATGAGTCGGCCCCGCGTCGACACTCGGAAGAGCGACGCTTCGACGAACCGGCCCCGCGTCGGCACTCGGCGGAGCGACGCGTGGATGAGCCGGCTCCGCGTCGGCACTCAGCGGGCGAACGATGCATTGGTGAGCGGGTTCCACATCGACACTTGGATGGACAAAACGTCGAGGAACCAGCTCCGCGTCGACATTCAGATGGACGACACGAACTAGCCCCATACATGGAGGAGCGGCAGCCGGCCCCGCATCGGCACCCTGATGAATCAGCCCTGGTCGAAAGGCTGCAGAGAAGGATCGAGGAGTTAGCAAGAAGGGTGGAGGCACGGGAGCAGTCGTCGGAACCCGAGGTACGAATGGCAGCACCGTTCTCCCCAAGCATCATGGACGTACCTCTGCCGAGGGACTTCAGGTTACCCGCCATCAAGGCATACACAGGAGCCACTGACCCACATGTCCACATGACTAGGTACAAGGCTGCTATGGTGATGATTGGGGCAGGGGACGCCATCATGTGCCGAGCGTTCTTGTCCACCCTGGATGGAACGGCCCAAGATTGGTTCAACACCATCCCAGACGGGTCGATCCAAAATTTTGGAGAGTTGTCCAAAAGCTTCCTGACATACTTCTCTGGTAGCATACAGCGTAAGAAACCGTTCTCCCACCTCTGTGTGGTAAAGGAAGATAGAGGCGAGAGCCTCAAAGACTTCCTGATCAAGTGGAAAAAGGAAGTCAATAATGTCTACGATTTCGACTCCAAGGCGGCGATCCCGATATTCATCCACGCCTTGAGATCAGGGTATTTTCACAAGCAGCTGAACGCCCACCACCCCCGTTCGTACGAAGATTTGATGAGGACGGCTAGCCGCTATGCCGAAGCAGAGGACGTCGACAGGAAGAAAAAAGATGAGGAGGACGGCAGGAAGAATGGGAAACCTGGGAAAGTTGGTCCGCCCAGCCAGGCGCCACGTTCGAACCACCCGGCCGCAGGGAAAGGCCGGGACCATGAACGGCCTCGCCTGGTTCCCTTGCGTAACCTAACTCCGCTTACCCATCCCGTCAGCGTCATCCTAAAACAGGCTGAGGAGATGGGAATAGTCGAGTTCCCACCGGAATGCATGAAAGTCTCCCCAAAAGGAGACCAAGCAAAGTACTGCAGGTTCCATAGGCAACCCGGGCACGACACGGATGAATGTAACGTGCTAAAGAGACAAATAGAAGAACTCATCCAGCAGGGCTACTTTCGGCATTTTGTCAAGCGATCCAAGCAGCAGCAACAGCCGCAACGCGACCCATCAAAAAATTCACCAAAAAATGTTTGGAGGAAGGAGGATGGCGCCGAGCCATCCACCTCGAACGCCAAGAAAAGAGACCACGACCAGATATCGGAGCAGGATGATAGCGAGAAGGAAACCGAGATGGCGCCCAGACGACAAAAGAAACACACTATACATTTCATCTATGGTGGACCAGCTGGCGGCGACACACCCACAGAGAGGAGGAAGTGGAGCAGGCAGCTGTACGTGGGAGAAGTGGTGAGTCTTCCAAAAGGGATGAAGAAGAGGCGGGAGGCCATCACTTTCTGTGACGAGGACCTTCCCGAGGGCCCCTTACCCCATCGCGACGCACTAGTGATTAAGATGGACATTAATGATATGATCGTACATCGCATCTTGGTCGACACGGGAAGCTCGGTTAACGTGATGTACTACGACGCCTTCACCAAGTTGGGGCTACCTAGAGGCCAGCTCAAAGAGGTACGAACTCCATTGTCTGGGTTTACTGGGGATTCCGTGGAAACAGAAGGGTCGGTGACCCTGCCCGTGGAGATAGGCACGAGCCCCAACATTCGCAAGATGGACATGGAGTTCATCGTGGTAAGGCTCACTTGTGCGCACAACATCATACTGGGGAGGCCAGCACTAGAGGACCTCAAGGCCATAATACCAGTGGAACACTTGTGCATGAAGTTCCCCACTCCGAATGGGATAGGAGTCGTCAGAGGTGACCGACGGGCAGCCCGCAGTTGCTACGTGAAGGCATGCAAGAAGATTGGCAGCAAGGACTTACAGGTCCACAGGATCGCGGAGAAAATTTTCAAAGAAGAAGAGGCCTGGCCCCGCGCCGAGCCCGTGTCAGAGACGGAAGATATAGTTCTGGATCCCTCCAGACCAGACCGAGTGGTGAAGATCGGCACAGGCTTAAGCCCAGAGCTAAGGGCCCAAATAGTGGATGTAATTCGCCGTTCTCACACGGTGTTCGCATGGGGGCCAGAGGACATGCCGGGCATAGATCGAAGGATCATAACCCACAAGCTCGCAGTCGACCCCAGCGGAAAACCAGTGCATCAGCGAAAAAGGTATATGTCGGCAGAACGAAGAGAGTTCGTGAAAAAGGAGGTGACCGCATTACTCAACGTAGGGCACATCAAGGAAATTTACTACCCACAGTGGCTGAGCAACGTAGTCTTAGCTCCCAAAGGATCGACATGGAGGATGTGCGTGGACTACACGGACCTCAATAGGGCATGCCCTATGGACCGTTTTCCACTACCCAATATAGATCAATTGGTGGATGAGACGGCAGGATGTGAACTCATGAGCTTCATGGACGCCTTCCGTGGGTACCATCAGATATCCATGCATGAGGAGGACGCAGAGAAGACCGCCTTCACCACTCCCGAGGGGATATTCTGCTACTTGGTCATGCCGTTCGGATTGAAGAATGCCGGGGCCACATACACTCGCATGGTGGCAAAGCTGTTCAAGTCAGTACTGGGACGAAACATAGAAGCGTACGTGGACGACATGATCGTCAAAAGTCGCAAGGCCACTTCCCATGCCGAGGATCTCAGCGAGGTATTTTCCATTATGAAAAAATTTAATTTGCGCTTGAACCCAAAAAAATGCACCTTCGCCGTTGATGGGGGCAAATTTTTGGGCTTCATGGTCACCAGGAACGGCATTGAGCCGAATCCAGAAAAAGTAAGGACTATCCTTGACATGGAGCCTCCGCGGTCCATAAAGGAAGTCCAGAGACTCAACGGGCGTCTGGCGGCCTTAGGCCGTTTTCTATCGAAATCGGCTGAACGTTCCCTCCCCTTCTCCCAAATCTTTAAAACGAGCAAAGGGTTCGAGTGGACGCCGGACTGTCAGAAGGCCTCCGAAGAGTTGAAAAAATACTTGTTGTCCCCGCCCTTGCTAGCAAAGCCAGAGGCAGGTGAAACCCTAATCCTGTACTTGGGCGTATCACAGGGTGCGATCAGCTCCGTGCTGGTTAAAGAAGAAGGAGGGACTCAGCGTCCCATCTACTACGTAAGCAAAGCCCTTCACGACGCGGAGCTCCAGTACAGTGTGTTGGAGAAAACAGTATTTGCCATAGTCACTTCATCAAAAAGGTTAGCTCACTACTTCCAAGCTCACCCCATCCACATACTTTCACATCAGCCGTTGGGAAGTTTCCTACGGAATACTAACAGCTCCGCCAGGATGGCACGGTGGGCCATGCACCTCAGTCAGTTTGACATAGATTTTAAACCGAGGCCCGCCATCAAAGGCCAAGCTCTTGTAGACTTTATAGTGGAGTGCACAGCTCGGGAAGTAACGGATCAAGTAGAAACTGAAGATGGAGGGTGGTGGACTTTGTCCACAGACGGCTCTTCCAACAGCAAAGGCTGCGGCGGCGGCGTGGTGCTCGTCACTCCGGAGGGATTCTGCGCCTACTATGCCATCCGATTCCACTTCAAGTTGTCTAACAATGAGGCGAAGTACGAGGCCCTCCTCAATGGACTGCGATTGGCGGCGGGACTACGAGCTGAAAAGGTCCGAATTCGATGCGACTCCAAGCTGGTTGTCAGCCAGGTGTCCGGGGAGTATGAAGCCAACGAAGGAAGCATGCAGAAATACAGAGACGCGGTGTTGAGAACCTTGCGCGAGTTCGAGGGATATGAGATACACCAGGTACCGAGAGAGCAGAACGCCGACGCCGACATGCTCTCAAAGCTAAGTACCGGAGTCCCCAGCCACATTAGGAAGATCGCTCGACTAGAAGACCTCGAGACTTCAAGTATCGACGTCTCGTGGGTCTTCCCTGTGCAGACTAGGGAGCCATGTTGGATTGATCATATCAAGCGATACAAGGCAGATGGCACCCTACCGCAAGACGAGGCAGACGCCAAGGTATCGAAGTTACGGGCACCTAGCTACGTTGTCTCGAGCGATAAGTTGTACAAACGCTCCTACAACGGCACATTATTGAGGTGTCTATATCCAGATGAAGCGAAGTTGGTGATAAAAGAAGTCAACGAGGGAGTATGCTCCGCGCACCAAGGGGCGTACACCATTGCGCGCCGCATCATGCAACAAGGGTATTTTTGGCCCAAAATGCTGAGGGATTGCGCCGAATATACAAAGCGATGTCCCAAGTGCCAAGAATTCCAAGCACTGCCGGGTCGACCTGCGACGAACTACACCCCGGTAAGCACCGCGATTCCTTTTTCAAGATGGGGAATTGACCTGGTAGGGGCCCTTCCCACGGGGACTGGAAGCAGAAAGTACATCATCGTGGCCATTGACTATTTCACGAAATGGGTGGAGGCCGAGCCCCTAGCGAGCATCACTACAGCAAGGTGCAAAAGGTTTGTCGAGAAAAACATCCTGTATCGTTTCGGTATCCCCCTCCAGGTAATCACAGACAATGGTCGTCAGTTCGAGGCACGAGAATTTTCAGAATTCTTAGCAGGATGGGGCGTTAAGCATAGCCGGGTAGCGGTATCTTATCCTCAGGCGAATGGGCAAGTGGAGAATGCGAATAGAACCATCCTCGACGGCCTCAAGAAAAAGCTAGAAGTAGCCGGCGGAGCCTGGGTGGAGGAACTCGATGGCATCCTCTGGGCTTATCGCACGACACCAAGAAGGGCCACCGGAGAAACCACGTTCGCACTCGCCTATGGATTTGAAGCTCGGGCCCCGGTGGAAGTAATCATACCTAGTAGAAGGGTGGAGGAATTCGAGTCAGAACAAAATGAACTCCACCAAAGGGTGGATCTAAACTTGTTGGATGAAAAGAGAGAGGCGGCATTCTGCAAGATGGAGAACTATGGTTGTCAACTAAAGTCCTACCACGACGCAAAAGTCCGACCCCGTTACTTCCAAGTCGGCGACCTTGTGCTGCGAAGAAGGGAAGCCAGCCAACCCCTTGAAGGGGGAAAATTCGCAAAAAAGTAGGAGGGGCCTTACGTCGTGGAGGAAGTCGTTCGTCCAAGGACATACAAGTTAAGAACTACAGGGGGAAGAATGATCGATCGGGTATGGAACTCGGAACATTTGATCAAATACTTTCCTTAAAAACCTTGTAGTAGCAATCATTAGAATTAGTGCTTGGCAATCGCGGTCCGTCCGCTTTACACACTAAAAGTCCTGGGAAATAATATCTTACTTTCATGGTCTGTCCATGTTACTTAATAAAACAAGCTCGTTATCATCTTTTACAAAAAATTTTCGAAGTAATATCTCGTGCTCGTGGTCCGCCCACGTTTAAAAAAAAAAAAAAAAGCAGCGCCTCGGCCCCGATCGAAAAAAAAAAAAAAAAAAGAAGAAGAAAAAGCTGAGGCCGCGCCTCAGCCAAGGCCGAGGCTGAGGCCACAAAAAAAAAAAAAATGTAACAACATGTTTATTCCGAAGTAACAGGTTTATTTCGAATATTCTAAAAATAATAGCAAGTTGTTCAAAAACAGGAAGCAAATTGTTCAACGACATAACCAGAAAGCAAGGGAAAATCTAAAAGACTACAAACTACTCATGATCCGAGAGCTCCTCAATCATAATCTGATCCAGTGGAACATTGGGGACGTTGCTAGTGTCAATGCCGTGAAACTCGTCCACCAAAGAATCCTCCCGAGCGTCCGTGACATCATCAGTGGATTCATTCTCAGCATCAGGATCCGGATTCTTCTCTATCACAGACAAGCCAAGGGACACGGGGTCAAAATTTGGAACCTTCTCCCTCAGCACTGAAAAGATCTCCTGTTGCTTCGTGTACCGCCCAATATTAAAAGCCACCTGTGCCTCAGCCTCGACCGCCTCTTGGCCAGCCCTAGTCTTGAGGAACTCTCGGATAGCCTCAGGAATGCACATATAGTGCATCGCGTCCTCCCTAAACTCGGCGGAACTCTTATAGACCTCCACAGCCCGGCCGAGGGCGTCGGCATGGCCAGCACGGGTCCTCTCGTGGTCCTCCCGCTCCTTCACGATGGCAAGTTTAGCCGCTTCGTGCTCCTTCCTTAGGGCCTCAAGCTCGCCCTCCATCTTGCTTATAGCCTCCGCCCGAGCCAACAATGCTTGGTGTTCCTTCCTTAGCACCCCGAGCTCGCCTTCCATCTTGCTCAAGGCCCCTTCTCGGATCGATAGCAGGTCCTTGAGGCTCTTGTTGTCCGCGTCCCTAATTTTAACATCCTCAATGAGCGAGTCCATCACCCGCCCTCGTTGGGCATGAATGATCTGTCCCTCTAGCAGGGCCTGAAAGTAAACAGAGTAAGACACACGCCAGGGCAGAGAGGGAACATTAAGTATGAAAACACTAACCTCAAAACTGTGCCTGAGATAACGCTCTTGCAGCATGTTGACATCCATGGCTACAAGGTGTTCCAAGTCCGCAGGAGGAGCGATACGGGCAGCATACTCAACCGCATCAAGACTCTTATTTATTAACGACACTCCGGGTGGCACGTCCATTCCCAGTCGAATCATGTTGGTCCGAACACGCGAGCCGGACTCAGTAGAAGTATCTCCTCGCACCTCGGGGGGTTGAGGGGAAAAGGTAACGGCCGTGGGCGTCCGAGCCGATGGAGGCTGCGTCACCCCCTCGTCAACCTCGGTTGGAATAGGCACACGCACCTTCGGGGCGACCTTTTTTGGGGTAGGCGTACGCTCAACGTCCTTGGATGGAGTTGGCGTGCGTGCCGGCGGAGGCGGCATCACCTCCGTGGCCTCGACTTGACTCTTCTTTCCTTTCTCCACCTTGCTCTTCTTAGAGGGGGGATCCGGTCGCGACAAGTATCGGCTAGTCCTCGAAGATGAAGACATGGTACCTGCAATAAAAAGAAGACAAGTTAGAGTTAGTGGTTGACGAATAAAATACTGAGTGGTAACTAAAGAGTACCCGTGGGCGAAAAAACAGCCGGATGAGTCCTCACAAAGCCTAAGCCCGCGAGCTTCCACTCGGTAGTATAATCAACGATCGATAAGAGACCATCCCCCAGTAAATCATCTACATCTCGGCGGAGGGAGGGACTCATGTCAAGAGTAGGAGGGTAACGTTAATGGGATCCCCACGTGACACGAAACGGAAACGGACGACTCACAAGAGTGACAAAGACATATTTGGGTTTCCAATCCTTGTTATAAGTAGGACGGTCCTCAAAGAGTTTGAAATGTGGCCTGCTCGAAATCTGGACGAATCCCTTACCCTCCTGAGAAGCCCTACCAACTATGAAAAGAGCCTGGAAAAGATCTAGCGTGGGTTCTATCCCTTTGTCCTTACATATAGCAAGAAAGCCCGCAATTACCTGGTGACCATTGGGAACTAGCTGGCCGGGGACTATCTCATAGTGGTTCATAAAATCTACCACAAACCTATGGAGGGGAAACCGCAGCCCAACCTGTAGCGACAGAAGGTGGACCCCAAAATACTTATCCGAGGGTGGGTCGGTGATATTACCCCGAGGTTCAGGAGGGAGAGTCAGAACGTCAGGACTAAGGAGGCCTCTAATATCATCCCAATCCCGTTCCCCTAATTGAGGCTGTATGGACAAGACAAGGGACTTATCAAGAACAGAATAGGAGGCCTTGCGTTTTTTCTTCTTTTTCATTTGGGGCTTAGGTGTAGGCGAGTCAGATACAAATGGAAGAGGGGAAAAATCTTCGAACAGAGGGGAATCATCATATTCCTCATCAAAATCAAGTTCTCCAACATTAAATAAGGGAGTGACATCCATTATGAAGCCAAAGACACTAAACTCACCTCGGTTACGGATGACTTGGGTACAAAAACTGCCTGTCAGGAAAAGAGCGTGTCAAAAAAAAAAAAAAAAAAAAAAGGGCCGAGGCACACGCCTCGGCCCCGATCGAAAAAAAAAAAAAAAAAAAAAAAAAAGGCCGAGGCACACGCCTCGGCCCCTGCACACGCTTCGGCCCCTATCGAAAAAAAAAAAAAGAAAAAAAAAAAGAAGCTGAGGCCGCACCTCAGCCAAGGCCGAGGCGCACGCCTCGGCCCCTATCGAAAAAGAAAAAAAAAAAAAAAAAAAAAAACTGAGGCCGTGCCTCAGCCAAGGCCGAGGCGCACGCCTCGGCCACAGGCTGAGGCAGCGCCTCGGCCCCGAAAAAAAAAAAAAGGGAGAAAGTATATTCATACATGCATAAATACGTTGTAAAATAAATTGCAAAATAATAATGACAGCGAAGACTTACAGAACTGTGGCAGAAAGTTGTTGAAGAAGTGCTCTCAGATTGCTCAGAGAGACAGGGGTTTATATTGGAGAGGAGCTTGAGATAAAAAAGTTAAGTGAAGCAGGAAAAGATTGGGAAAGCACAAATCAGGGATTTGGAAGGCAAGTTAGGGATTTGGAAAACAAAACCAAATATCCTAAATCAAGCAGAATTCTACACAGGATCAAATAAAATATCCTAAATCAAGAGAATTCTACACAAGATCAAAACAGATTCAGCTTTACTCCCAAGTCAACTCAAACACATCCGTTGACTCATGAGTAGGGGGGACTGGTGACAGGATAATAGGGCTGGCACCCGACCTGGATCACAAATGGGCATTGACTCAGCATCACATGGGAACCCAACGGGCAAAACTCCAACGGTCAGGAATTCCAACAGGTGCCACTTTACTACCATTGAAGCCAGCATTGAAGTCCCCATTGATGAGAGAGAGTTAAAGGCTAGGCTCCCCATTTATATCCCATGTTGTTACCGTTAGGACTCTAAGTATAAATGGGGCTCCCCTCAGCTAGCAATGGACACACTGTACTTTCTATACTGAGACAAGAAGCAATACAACTATTGTTACATCTATTGTTACTTTGTCACATCATTTGTTATTCTAATATTATTACCGGTAACGTTTTTACCGTCACAAATAAACCGAAGTAGATTACTGCAAAATTGCTGAGATAAAGTCAGGAGGGACGAAATTGACAAGATTTGGAGGGGAAGGTTCAACAGATTAGGAGGAAAAGAAAGTGTTTTCTCATTACATTCAAACTGCAGAACCGCAAGTTTTATATACAGGGAAGAAACTAACCACCTATACTGCTAAACTGAAAGCTAACAGATTAACAGAATAAACTAAATGTTTAACTTGGCATTTGACTTAGCTACTGTATCCTCTAATATCCCCGGCAAGCTGGATCATACATATTATGTAGACCAAACTTGGATATGAAAGCCATGAAGGTGTTGGGAGCATGAGGCTTGGTGAAAACATCAGCTAGTTGGCTTGTAGTGGTGACATGTAGCAGCTTGAGTACTCCAGACTGTAGCTTTTCCCTTATGAGATGGCAATCTAACTCAATGTGTTTAGTTCTCTAGTGGAACACTAGGTTCTAAGTAATGGTCATAGCCGATTTACTATCTGTGAAT
The DNA here is from genome assembly GCF_001879475.1 of Ipomoea nil. Lineage (NCBI taxonomy): Eukaryota > Viridiplantae > Streptophyta > Magnoliopsida > Solanales > Convolvulaceae > Ipomoea > Ipomoea nil. Next base: position 1,582,180 of record NW_017618364.1, on the reverse strand, counting down.
AGGGTGGCAGGTGAATGAGAATTGGCTTCCAATGCTTCCAGCAAAGGCAGCAAGTAACACAACCATTGTACTTCACAAGAGGCTGCCGTAATGGCTTTGTATTCTGCCTCTGAAGATGATCTCGACACTTTCAGCTGTTTCTTTGCCTTCCAAGAGATCAAGGCTGATCCTAAGAATATGCAGAAACCAGAGACTGAGCGCCTAGTATCCGGGCATGCAGCCCAATCTGAATCAGCAAAACCCTTTAAATGCAGCTGATCTGATTAGCTGCTGGGAAGAATAAGCCTTGGGTAGGTGCACCTTTGATGTACCTAAGGACTCTGTGAGCAGCTTGCAACTGTATATCTGTGGGGCAATCCAAAAGCTGGGACAATTGTTGTGTGGAAAGCTTATATTTGGTCTTGTGATGTTGAGATATAAGAGCTTACCCACTAATCTTCTGTACTCAGTACTGTCTGCAAGTTTAGTGCCACTTTCTTTGCTTAGCTTTATTGAGGGAATCATAGAGGATCTGACTGGTTTGCTATGCATGAAACCAGTACTTTCTAACAACTCCAATGCATATTTCCTTTGATTGACAGAGATGCCTTCCTTATTTCTTGCAATTTCCAGGCCCAAGAAGAACTTAAGTGGACCTAGATCCTTGATCTGGAAAGCCTTGTGAAGATGCCCCTTGATATCTTGAATCTGTAGTTTATCTGGACTGGCTAGGACCACATCATCTACATACACCAGCAGAGCAATGAACTTGTCACATGTGCCTCTTGTGAATAATGATGGATCAACAATTGTCTGCTTAAAACCAAGCTGGATTAGCTCTGTGGTGAGTTTGGCATTCCATTGCCTGCTGGCATGCTTTAAGCCATAAAGGGACTTAGTTAATCTGCAAACCATATCAGGTTTAGGTGCAACAAATCCTGGTGGTAGTGTCATGTAGACTTCTTCATGGAGATCACCATGAAGAAAAGCATTGTTCACATCCAACTGGTGTAGGCTCCCTTCCTTAGCAGCTGCAACAGCTAAGAGAGTTCTTATGGTAGTAATCTTTGCTACTGGGCTAAAAGTGTCTAGATAGTCCAGCGCAGCTGTTTGTGTGTATCACTTTGCAACCAATCTAATCTTATACCTTTTAATGCTCCCATCAGACTTATGTTTGACCTTGAATACCCACTTGCAACCAATGGCCTGCTTGGTGGGAGGTAAAACTGCAAGTGTCCATGTCTGATTTTCCTGTAAAGCTTCAATTTCAGCAGTCATAGCCTGCTTCCAATAGTCTTGTTGTATGGCTTCATTATATGTATTGGGCTCCTTGATAGAGGAAATGCTCATCACATAGGCTTGGTGAGCTGAGGAAAGCCTATCATGTGATATAACTGAGGCCAAAGTATGAGGAAAAACTCCCCCTTTCTGGAGGTCATAGTCTGCCAAGTAAGATGGAATGGCTCTATGTCTGGTAGATCTCCTTAGGTCTGGGAGTGGAGGTTGTACTTCAGGCTGGATTTGTACTTTAGGTGTAGCATTTGGTTGCATTTCAGGCATAATGTCTGGTTCATTTGGTTGTTCTTGATTTTGTTGAGTGACTGTGGGCTCATAGCCAGTTCTAGTGGATAGTAGGATTGGTTGTGGGCTCACTTTATTCTGGAAAGGAAAAGAGTCTTCATAGAATACCACATCTCTTGAAACAAGAATCTCTTTGGTTTGAACATCATATAGCTTGTAGCCTTTAACCTCATTAGTATAACCCAAGAACATGCACCTTCTTGCTCTAGGTGAGAATTTTGTCCTATGACCAGCAAGGAATGATGCATATGCAAGACAGCCAAAGACCTTAAGGTGCCCATAGTTGGAAGCTTATTGAACAAAAGTCGATAAGGTACCTTATTGTTCAAGGCTGCTGAGGGTAATCTGTTGATTATGTACACAGCAAGCAATATGCACTCACCCCAAAGGAAATCAGGTAATCCAGCTTTGAATTTTAAGGCTCTAGCTGTAGCTAGAATGTGGACATGCTTTCTTTCAACTACACTGTTCTGTGAGGAGTGTAAACACGTGATGTCTGATGCAATGTGTCTGCCTGTAGATAATACTCAGGCATTGAGAACTCCTTCCCATTATCTGATCTGATGTACAGGGAAGAAGCTAACCACCTAGACTGCTAAACTGAAAGCTAACAGATTAACAGAATAAACTAAGTACAATGTGTTAACCTGATTATAAGCTATAGAAGCTAGAGAATGTGCTATCATATTAGAGCAATCAAGAAAAGAGGACATAACAACTCTACAGACATCAATAGAAATGCCAATGTAAGAACAAACATCAATGCTCTAATTTATGGCAAAGATTAATGGGGATGTACAGAGTTTATATGTCTATTTTCAATGGTTTCTAATTATCATAGTGTTTTTCTCAACCTCCTAGACTGGAAACTCAGCTTACCTATGCAAGTACGTAGGTAGAACATAAAGTGTCATTTCAACCATCCCATCAACCCGAATCATCTCAGCATCAACACGTAGCGTGACCAATTCAGAGGTGAGCGCCACATACCCCTTTTCGGTGGAATCTCATTATGTGTTCTCCAGTCGAACACTAGCTATAAAACGCTAGTTTGCTCGTCAAAAGAAAAGACTTTTTGACCTAAATTCTCTTAGTATTACTAGATCTTACTAACGCTTCCTAACTGTTAGCTCTATTGAATGTACTAAAAATCATACATAACATATATCAATCATTACTTTTATTTTTTTCAAGAATACATCTAACTAGTTTACATATCAACATCCCGTATTGCCATAAGATAATAAACGTTATCCAAGCCCCGTGGGGCTAACTCAAATGATCTGCCACTTAACCTAAAGTGATAACGACTCCAGTGGAAGAAACAAAATCTTGGAACTAAGACTCTCCAAGCTAGAGTTTGGGCCTTGGGCTCCCGGAGAGATGTGGGAAACTAATGTACCAAAAACAAAAAACATTATCCAAGATATATATGCATTAAAATTGCATGATGAAACAAGCATTATATTTGTGCAAAAACTCGATCATGATATGATGATTAGTTAGTTTCCCTGAAATGGAGGCCATTATTCATATTAATTTCCAAAGCGAAAATGACCTTTTGGATGAACGAAAGAGTGTTAAAATAAAAGAAGACAGACAGGTAGACCTACCTCCACTGCACTGCACAAACGTTGTCTCAACATCCAAACAAAAGCTGTTGTTTCAACACCACACTAATAATAATACTGGATAACTCCTGATGACCCAAAAGACACTTGTGGGATTTGGGGTGGTGGCTCTTGCTTGTGCTCATTAAAGAATCATCAATAGTTATTGCATGGACCACAGTTCAAAAACGACATGGTTTCACAATTTTTTTTCATGTAACTCACCGAAATATGTATTTTTATAACTCATAATATACATTATTCTAACACATAAATTATATTATTCTAACACATACATAATGTATATTATCTTACCCCAAAAGTTTCATTATTCTAACTCATAAATTACGTTATTTTAACACATAAGGTACATTATTCTAACACATAAATACATTATCTTACCCCAGAAATTTTATTGTTCTAACACATACATATTGTATATTATTCTAACTCATAAAATTCAACGACGTTGTTTTGAACTGTGGTTCACACAGCTGACTAGGGTCCACACAATAATTTTCCTTAAACAATATCAAAGAACAGCTCCACATAGTACAGCCAGGTACAAGAAAAGAGTCTCTATATTTTATTACCAAACTTTAATTTTCTCATTTATTTAATAGTATGAATAGGACAGCTTTCTAGGGCCTTCACAAGAGTACAAATATCTAACTGACTTCAGGGACGGAGCCAGAAAATATGTTAGAGGGACAAAGAAGTAGGGATGAATTCAATGGCGAATTCAGAAAATTTTGTCAGTGAGGGGAAAAAATTAAAATAAAAGAGAAAGTTTGAAAAAAAAAATGAAACACTTAAACAAGTATAACAATAAATATTGTTGGATATAGCGAAAAATAAAACATATTAAAATTTTATAAAAATATTTATAACAAAATATGAAACATAATTAATTTGATAAAATAATTCGAATATAAAACACATTATAAATTATACATTCCATTATTAATATAAAGAAAGTTATATATACATCTCATTATTATTAATATAAAATAGAAAGACATCTCATTATTAATATAAAAGAAAGTTATATATATATATATATATATATATATATATATATATATATATATATATATATATATATATCATTTTAAAATTTAATTGTATTAAAAACATTGTAGCATTGTCCATACAAGGACTTAAACCCAAGCTATTTTGAAACTCATACACATTTCCTACCACCTTGGGTCTACCAAAGCTTTTGCTTACATACTATGTTTTATAATACTAATATAAATAATGTACTATATATACATATTATATACAATATAGGGTAGGGGTGGGGTGGGGTGAGGGGGGCACCCCCCCTGCCCTCCCTTTGGCTCCGTCTCTGACGGACTTGTAATTTAAGTAGACGGTGTCTCGATTTTTCCAAATAATCTCAGATCATTCCCATCGACTCTATAAAAGATCAAGGAATAGTAGTTAAGTTAGAGTCAAATTGTTACTATCGAACTAATTTTTGTGATAGAGTTACACTTTTGCATTGGTTTGAGTTTTATATCATTTGGTGCTTTTGTTGAGAAACTAGTGCATAATGCATAATGAAAAAATGGATTACTCGGTGCTTGATAAGGTTTAAAAGGAATCGAGAAGAGTGAAGTCGTCCATTATTCTGATGTCGGCCTAGCTGAGAGGTGACCTAAGAAAAGATTATCGGTGTTTGATAAGATTTGGAGTAAAGTTGTCCAAACGGGAAAAAGGCTACCTGGTGTTGAGTCGTTGAGAAGAATTTGAAGTGTGAGTCAGTGATTGGGCCAAATCTTTAATTTTAAATTAACTTTTGTAATAAAGTTAAAAATTTGAATTGAATGTCATTATAAATTTATAATGTTTTGATTTTTGAATTTGAACTTTTTAAATGAAGCAAAATGCATTAGAAGAGCCCCAGAAATAATAATAATAATAATAATAATAATAATAATAATAATAATAATAATAATAATAATAATAATAATAATAATAATAATAATAATAATAATAATAATAATAATAATAATAATAATAATAATAATAATAATAATAATAATAATAATAATAATAATAATAATAATAATAATAATAATAATAATAATAATAATAATAATAATAATAATAATAATAATAATAATAATAATAATAATAATAATAATAATAATAATAATAATAATAATAATAATAATAATAATAATAATAATAATAATAATAATAATAATAATAATAATAATAATAATAATAATAATAATAATAATAATAATAATAATAATAATAATAATAATAATAATAATAATAATAATAATAGTAACCATCATAGAGTAACTCTTTTTTACGGGGAGGAACTCACACACCAAATAACAAGAGTACAAAATCATTTTCCTTCTTAATTATTTGTGTGAAGTTCTAATTAATTTTTTTGTTTTTCATTTTTGTCTCACGATTATTGGGTCATTTTTACATTTCGTCCATAATTATTAAATTTTTTATATTTAATTTCATAACTTTGAATACATTACCACATTTTCCAATGTAATTTACAATTATTGATGACTACATCTTTTCAATCGTTATACCCTACACCACGGCGCACATAGCACTGTGCACCGCGCGCCTCCCAAAACAACGTCGTTTTGGGAGGCGCGGTAGGAAGTTGCTGGAATTATGTGTATTTGTTCACACAGTTATGTATATTTGTTCATACAGTTATGTGTATTGGTTCATACAGTTATGTACATTTTTTATACAATTATGTACGTTCTTTTTATACAATAATGTACATCCGAATCAGAAAATTTGTGTGTATTATGTTAATAGTTGATGTGTATTATGTTAAAAGTTTATGTTTATTATGTATTATGTTAGATTATGTATATTATCTTTTAAAAAGAGTATGTATATTTTGTTATATAATTATGTACATTCATGTATACAATTATGTGTATTTTAGTATAACATTATGTACATTCTTGAACAGCGGATTTTTTTTTTTAAGAAAAAACTACTACCATTCACTGGGGCGGGAAATTTCAAAAAAAAAAAAATTAAATTAAAACGACGTCGTTTTGCATCTGGGCGCATAGTGCAACGCGCGCCGTGATGTAGGATATAAATTGCCATATCTTTTAGTTGAAAAAGTCATAAAAGTTACAAGTTTGTCTTTCAAGATAAATTACTCTTCACAATTGGACTCATGTTCAATAACATATGGATACAAATTTTATCACCGACGATTTGAAATTAGCTCAGATGATCAAACACGGCAGGTTTTAAAAGTCGTTAGACTAATAATATCAATATATTGCCTCAAACCAATTATATATATATATATATATATATATATATATATATATATATATATATATATATATATATATATATATATATATATATATATAGAGAGAGAGAGAGAGAGAGAATTAAGTTTCAGTGCGGGTGCATGTTTCCCGTGTAGTTGTGCGGTGAGTAATGTGCGTGAGTTTGTACTTAAAGTGCGTGAGGCTAGCTTGTGCTTAAGGTGCGTGAGTTTTGTACTTAAGGTGCGTTGGTGTGTACTTAATGTGAGTAGTTGTTGAAACTTAAGTTGCATGAGTTTTGTGATGCTTAAGGTGCGTGAGTTTTGTACTTAAGGTGTGTGAGTCTTATGTTTAAGGTGCGTGAGTTTGTGCTTAATGTAAGTAGTTGTTGAAACTTAAGATGCGTGTGTTTTGTGCTCAAAGTGCGTGAGTTTTGTGTTTAAGGTGCGTGGGTTTGTGTTCTGAAGGTATTTTAGGGTCTGTTTGGAAACCCGGAAAATGATTTTTGGAAATCATTTTCCGAGTTTTTGGTGTTTGGGAAGGCTGAAAATGAAATAGTCAAAGGAAAATGCTAGCTAGTCAATCGAAAATGAGGGCTAAAATCCGAAAAATGACTTCCCCTTTTTTTGGCGAAAGTCATTTTCCATCTTCCAATCAACATACACTCAAGCCTTCTTCTCTCACTTCACCTTTTCCATCTTCCGCTCAAGCCTTCGCTGCTTCTTCTCCGACATCACCTCCTCCTTCAACATTCAACAGAGAACTACCAACACTTCTCCTCCAACAATCCACAACCACAAAAGCGTCACCAACACCAGAAAAGTTACAAGGTATATTATTTTCCCTTGTTGATTTTTTTTTTCTCCAAAGGTATGGCTTCTTCACTGGTTTCCCCAGCCAGAAACCAAACTGGTTTCCGGCTGGGGAAACCAGTGAGTCTGGTTTTCCGCATCGGAAACCAGATCTGGTTTCCGATGCGGAAAACCAGTGCATTCACTGATTTCCAATCGGAAACCAGTGCAGTCACTGGTTTTCCGCATCGGAAACCGCATCTGGTTTCCGATGCAGAAAACCATACTCATTGGTTTCTGCGGAAACCAGTGAACTGGTTTCGCATCGGAAACCAGTGCTGGTTTCCGATGCAAAACCAGATGCAATTTTTTGATTATGTATGCTAAATCAGTGAACTTGTTGTTGCTATTTTTTTTACTGATTATATAATAAAATGCTTTATTTAATTTGTGGTTATATGTTAGTTTTAATTGTTGTTATTTGTTGTTATATTATTTTGATTGTATAGATGGATAGAAATCATGTGCGTGCAACTGTTATGGGTGCTGCAAGTGCTATACTAGCTATGGGACTCCTTCTATTGCAACAACTTAGGAATAGAAACCAAATAGAACATGACATCCTCAATAGAGATGATGAGCGAGAGAGTTACATAAATAGTATCTTGTGTGAGGGTGTAACAAATGCATTAGCGTTATTAGAATGCGACCTATTTCCTTCTATAAATTGTGTGACATTTTTGCTACTAAAAACTTATTATGCACAACTAGAGCCGTAAGTATTAAGGAACAAGTGTTAATATTTTTACATATAATAGGTCACAATGTATGCTTTCGAGTAATTGGGTCAATGTATTATAGGTCAATTGAGACAGTTCATCGTTACTTTAGAAGTGTTTTGAGAGCCATTTTATTTTTGTATACGAACCTCATAGTATTACCGGATTGTGAAGTAACTCCTCATGAAATCATTAGCAATCCGAGATGGCAAGAACAAATGTGGAATGACTTTATTATTAGGAATTAGTTTCTAGTTTCTTATTGTTATGTATTTGAGTATGCTTTGTTAATGAATATTATTAGTTGTTGAACATTTCTTATTGTTGTGTACTTGATTATACTTTTTTATTGGATATTATTAGTTGTATTTGAGTATGCTTTGTTGTTATTGGTTGTTATTGTTTTTATGTTATTATAGCAACATGAATAAGGGAAAGGGAATTGCCACTTCTAAACAATTTCGGTGGACAAAGCCAATGGAGGGCGTATTTTTAAAGATATTAGCTGAAGAGGCCGGCTAGGAATCCCAACAATCCAACTAATAGTTTTAAAGCCTTTTCATTCAATCGTGTTGCAACAGCCATATCCGAACAATTTAATGTTGCATGTGAACTCAAACATGTTGAGAATCACTTGAAAACAGTGAAGAACACTTGGATGATGATTTTGAAGCTGAAGAACATGAGTGGTCTTGGATGGGATGATAACTTAAAAATGGTCACATGTGATGAAGCCTCGTATATGGAGCTTATCACGGTAATATTTTAGTATCATAATTTGACTATTGCATAAATAATGTTTTTTTAATTAGAAAAGATCTCATGTTTTTTTTTATTTATAGGCAACTCCCAAGTATGAAACATTGTTGAACAGGAAGATTGATTTCTATGATGAGATGTCCATTGTCGTTGGCAGAGGTTACATGTTTGATTTCTACCAATTTTCATCCACGACTATTGTTTTAGTGCCAATTTTCATCCAAGACTATTCTTTTAGTACCAAAATTCATCACGCCAGTCACCCATTCGTTTAAGACATGCCAAAATATGAAATTATTAAGGGTATCTTCGTCTTTTTCAAATTAAGATCCTAATTTGAATATAAATAAAGAGATTTAAGCTCTAAGATCGATCTCATTCGCAATTCTCCTCCTCAAATTAAGGTAGGATGAGGAAGAGAACTGCGAATTGAGATCGATCTTAGGGCTTAAATCCCTTTAGTCATGCTCAAATTGAGATCTTAAGTTGAAAAGGACGAAAATACCCTTAAAATTTTTAGATTTCGGCATGTCTTAAACGAAGGGGTTACCAACGTGATGAGTTTTGGCGCTAAAAAAATAGTCGTGGATGAAAATTGGTACTAAAACAATAATCGTGGATGAATTGAAAATTGGTAGGAATTAAACATGTGGACTAAAATTATTATTTTGCTAATTCTCGTGGGATTAAAATTGGTATTTGCTCCTAATTGAAATTATATGTAAAATCACAAAAAGTCATTTTATATATTGTACTAATTTATTGTACACATATATTATTTTCAATTTTAACCTTATTACTTTTTCTCTCTCCCTCTATGTTATTAATGTTGTTAAATATAATATACATTGTATTTATTTTCTTGTGCATTTATAAATTCATTTTTATTTTACATTTCTTCTTTGTTTATGGTGTATTAATTATTTGGGATAAGGGTCAAATAGACCCTCAAATTATATACCAAAGTTTAATTAGCCTCTCGAACTAAAAAAAAAAAAAAAAAACCTTTAATTAAACCCTTAAACTTGTTAAAATAGTGCAATTAACCTATTTGACCTAGCCCAACATCTTGTGCTCAGATGACATGTAGTGACTCTCCCATATGGGAGGTCATGAGATCGAGCCCTACTGGAGGCGATGTTAGAAAGCATAGATGAACAGATACTACAATCTAATAGAGTCAGTAGCACATAAGATGCTAAGTCAATTAATATTTTAAGATTATTTTTTTAAAAAGTAAATTAATTATATTATAAAAAAATTTAAAAATTTTAAAAAAAAATTTAAAAAGAAAAAGGACAACGCCATAGCAGGCTGGAAGGCTGGCAACTTGCCCAGTCTGCCGCCATGGACTAGAAGCTTCTCCGTCCAAATTTGGACGACTTCACAAATGGAGAAGCCATGGCTTCTCTTCTCGATCCGTACATGGAGAAGCCAGCGAGCTTCTCCGTCCAGATCTGGACGAAGAAGCTTGCTAGCTTCTCCATGAACGGAGAAGAGAAACCAATGAGCTTCTCTGTTCAAATGTAACGGCGGCGTCAAACGGACGAATCCGGAGGCTAATCCGTCGCGGGCAACCACGAACGGACGAATCCGGCGACTTTTCTTTTAAGTTTTTTTTTTTTTTTTAATATTTAAATGAAATGCCATCTAAATGCCAAGTAAGCAAATTAACTTGTTACTTTTTGATAACTTGTTAAAAAGTGTAATTGCACACTTTTTTAATTCAACGGACTAATTGCACTTTGATATATAGTTTGAGGGTCTATTTAACCCTTATCCTTAATTATTTCTGTTATCTTTTTCTCTTTATAATTTAATTACTGTGTCTTCTCATTAAACATTTATTTAATTACGTAATATGTGAAATTTGACCAATAATACTATAAATAGTAATGTTTCAGCAACACACAATTTATTTCTGTATCAATAGTTTTTACATAATACATAATCACTATAATTTTAATAACAAAAATCATTTTTCTCAGTTTTAGAATTGAGTTGCACACTTACACGATTGGAAATCTCACAATTTCAGAATGGCCAGTACCCTAGAGTTTCTTATTAAAAATAAAATTTCTAATCACTTTGTTTTACCACATTAGGAATTTGAAAAAAAAAAAAGATAATGTAAAGATATATGAAATGTAAATTTAAAAAGAGTAATGCTAGAGGCCTCTAATATTTTTCCCTTCAATCAATCTTTTATAACGTAATAATCCTAATGTAATTATTTAACACCAATTTGACTGAATAACAAACATGGGACTAAATTAAGCAAAAACGTAAAAGTATGGGACTACATTAGGTCCCCAAAGTCATTTATGAAAAAATTGAGAAAAATCACTATAGTCGTGGACCATTTTGGGTATTAACTCAATATTTTAAGTTTGATTCTCAGTGGAGGTTTTTTTTTTTTTTTTTGAAACAAACCTGAAGTATATTAAATCAAAGAGGAAATACAAATTGGTGGGTGAGTAATCCACACCCCAAGGACAGAAGAAGAACCAGCAGCTTGCGCAAGCACATGTGCCACATGATTCGCTGGCCTTTTGACATGACGAATGAGTACATTCCCGATGTCACGTGCAATGACACGGCATTGCTCGATTAACCGGCCCGTATATGATCGGTCCGGACTATTAGAATTAAAACAATTACAGAAATTAAGACAATCTGATTCTAAAATAAAGCGTGAAGCCTGTTGCGTCTTCATCCATGATAAAGCTTCTCTCGCCGCCATCACCTCCGCGCAGTACGGGTCTCGGATACAATGCAACTCGCCGCTGCATGCTGCCACAAATTCCCCTCGATGATCCCGAAGTACCGCCCCGAAGAAAGTACCGTGGTCGGCCACAGCCACATCAACATTGCACTTTAAAACTCCTTCCGGTGGAGAAGTCCAGCGGATAGGCTCAGTCTGGTGACGAGATGTAGGATCTGCTGGTAGAAGATCCTGCCAAGTCACAACGAGGCCGTCAACGTGTCGGCTTAACTCATCTATATTCCATCCTTTGTTATTCCACACCACGTTGTTCCGAGTTTTCCATATGACCCAGATCCTCGCTGCCATAACCAGAAGAGACGGTCCAGGAAGGGTACGCATGTTGTGTTCCATGAATCCTGCAAAAGTTCGCCCTTGTAAAATATCATTCGTGCCCCATAATAGACGAGAAACCATACAAGTACCAAACAGATGCTCAACTGTCTCGCTGTCGGATGCACATAAGGGACATCCTCCGCCAATCCACACGCCCTTCGTTCGTAATGCCTCCTGTACAGGTAGGAAACCCCTTAGGCAACGCCACAAAAGATTTTTAACTTTCGGCGGGATAGGGAGATGCCATAACTTTCCCCAATCCGTGAACTCCGAAGGTAGGGAGTGCCTAATGTGGTTTGAGAGTTGCATGTGATAGCCCTGTTTGACGGAATAAATACCTTTAATATCATGGATCCACCTCCAGTCATCTGCGTATTGCGGTGATAAAGGTGTTTTGAGAATGCGATCCACATCCTGAGCCAGAAAAATGTCTCGCAACAACTCTAGGTCCCAAGTGCCCTCGTTCGTGGTCAGATTGCACACTTTGGCCTCGCACAATTCAGGCACGCATGGCGTGAGTAAGCCTCCCTTTGTTGCGTCGGCCACCCAAGAATGGCCCCAGATGAGGGTGCTAGTGCCGTCTCCCACTCGGCGTGCAACGCCGTCCCGCAAAATGGTCTGCCCCGCAAGGATACTCCGCCACAAATAACTCGGGTTTGAGCCAAGTTCTGCCTCCAGAAAGCCGACTTTAGGAAAATATTTCGCCTTAAGGATCTTGGTCACCAACGAATCGGGTTTGGATAATATGCGCCAACCCTGTTTCGCTAGGAGGGCCACGTTAAATTCGTGAAGGCGCCGAAAGCCTAACCCGCCATCATGTTTCGACTCTGCTAGCCGAGACCAGGAAGCCCAATGGATGCCTCGTCCAGTGTTACCCCCGCTTGTCCACCAAAACCGGTTCATGATCTTCTCAATTGAGTCACAGGTAGCTCTCGGTAAAAGAAACACAGACATGGCAAAAATTGGCATTGACTGTGCAACGCTTTTTAAAAGTGTCTCTTTACCTGCTCTGGACAAAAGCTTCTTCTGCCACGACACCACTCGATCTCTTACTCGTTGTTCAATGTATTTAAAAACCAAAGATTTGTTACGGCCTAGAAAAGATGGCAGACCGAGGTAACGCCCGAAATCAGTAACATGTTGAACCCCAAAAATAGACGCTAGATGTGCTTGTGTGTTTGACGTGGTGTTGGCGCTAAACAGAATGCTGGACTTATCAAAATTGACTGCTTGACCCGACACACGGCTATATAGCTCAAGGCAATCCCGGACAGTGTGTGCCTCCCTCTCAACTGCTTTGAAATAAAGAATACTATCGTCGGCAAAGAAGAGGTGTGAGACCGGTGGAGCTGCTCGCGCTACACGAATACCATGAATATTACCCCGGGCCTCCTCTTGTTGCAGCAACAAAGACAAGCCTTCCGCGCAGACAATGAACATATACGGGGACAATGGGTCCCCCTGCCTAATGCCCCGCGTTGGTATAACTGAGCCCACTGTATCTCCATTGACTACGATATTGTACTGTACGGAGTCCACACACATTAGCACAAGGTCAACCCACCCTCGGGCGAACCCCAACGCTAATAACATACCCCTTAGAAAACCCCATTCCATCCTGTCGTAGGCCTTGGCCATATCCAGCTTCAGCGCCGCCCAACCGACATTCCCTGTACGCTTACCTCTGAGAAAGTGTCCCAGCTCCCCGGCTACTAATATGTTGTTCGTTATCAATCTGTCTGGGATAAACGCGCTTTGAGATGGCGAGATCACCACCTCTAGAATCTCTTTTAACCTGTTTGCCACGACTTTTACTATTACCTTATATGCCACATTGCAAAGCGCAATCGGACGTAAGTCTGACACCCGCTCTGGATTATTCTTCTTCGGTATTAAGACCACGTTGGATTCGTTCAAACCTGCTGGCAGCCGGCAATTATGGATACAGTCCCTGACAAACCTGCACAGATCCCCTCCAACAATGGACCAAAAATGTTGGTAAAACGACGGTGACATACCGTCTGGGCCCGGGGCCTTATCCGGTGCTATGGAATACAAAGCCGCCTTGATCTCCTCATCCATAACAGGCCTCATCAAATGCTCATTCATGGAGTCAGTTACCCGACTCGGAATCCTGTCCATGATGGTGTCATTACAGGGTGACGCCGTGAAGATGTCCCTATAATAGCGCAAAATTTCCGCATGCATGCCTTCTCCTTCGACGAAGTCTCCAGCAATGTCCCGAATGCGCACAAGGGTGTTCCGTTTGCGACAGCTGGACGCCACTTTGTGGAAGTACTTAGTGTTGTGGTCACCCTCATGAAGCCAAAGCTGTTTAGATCTTTGTCTCCAGTACAGTTCTTCTTGCGCCAGAAGTCTGCGGAGTTCGTCTTCAACACTCCAGTACACAGCTACATCTCTGTCAAGCCGGCTTCCCCTTAAATTCTCTAGCCGAGCCTTCAAACTTTGAATTCTCTTCCCAAATTTGCGAAAATGCTCTCCACCCCAACGCCACAAGTCTTTGCCACAACGTTCTAGCCGTTGTTGAAAAGCAAGGGCACATGAGAAACCCCACGAGTGTTCCACCACCTTCCCGCATTCCCCGTCCAGAAGCCAAGCGGCTTCAAATCTGAATTTTTTGATCCTCCTGCGTTCCGGCCTATCCTCCAGAGACAATAAAATGGCACTATGGTCCGAGTTCAAAGTTAAAATATTCCGTACCCCGGCTTCTGGATATATATCGCACCAAGTTGATGATGCAACCGCCCGATCGAGACGTTCCTCAACCCAATGCTCCGTACCCCGTCCCTTAACCCAAGTGAATTCATAGCCTGACATGCCCAGATCCGACAAGTCACAGTCCTGCAGCGCTTCATTGAAACCCCTCACCAATCTGTCCGGGTGTGGATGAACACCTCTCTTCTCCGCGTGACTAGCCAGGTCGTTAAAGTCTCCGATCACAAGCCATGGTAAATTTGATCGGGTACTCAACTCCCTTAAAAGATCCCAAGATTGGGGACTCTTCGATTGATCCGGATGTCCGTAGAAGCCAGTCAGTCGCCATACAGGTGCCCCTGGCATTGAAACCTCCACATCAATATGATTATCGGAGTAACTTAATAAGGTTGCCATATCCTTGTCCCGCCACAACATTGCCAATCCGCCTCCCATTCCTGTTCTATCAACACATAGTAAACCATCAAATCCCAGTCGTACTCTAACGCGTTCCAAGTGCTCAAGACATGATTTAGTTTCTATCAAGAACACTAATTTGGGTTGTTTAATGGACACGAAGTCCACTAGTTCCCGAACTGTCTTGGGGCCACCCAATCCCCGACAGTTCCAGCTCAAAACATTCATTGTGTAGGGCGAGTCTGAGCTGTCAGACCCGCCGGAGATGAGTTTTTTGGGTTCTCAAACATAACCACGTCCTGCTCAACGCTACTCCCTTCCCTGCGTCTCTTCAGCTCGCCCTGTATACCACTGGCTTCTTCGATCTCTGTCACATCTCGTGGCTTCTCCCCTACGATGGATTCCTGCATGACTGTCGGAGTTTGTGGGAGATCGGCTAAGAGCCATTTCGCCCCAATTGGACGAGCCTGACGTCGAGCCCCCGCCCGCATCCATGCCCCGTATGGGTATTCTTCAGGAGTGACGCCTTCCTCATACACTTTCCTACAGAATTTCTCTGAGTGCCCGAGCACCCCACAACAAAAGCAAAAAGTGCCTAACCTTTCATATTTGAAATTGATCCACTGGACCGTGCCATCCTTCCGGTGCATCTTCATACGTCGCTTCAGAGGAGTCTGTACCTCCAGACGCACACGAATACGAAAGAAACTGTGCCAAGATCCCCCAAAATTGTGAGGATCCGCCGCCAGAAAAGTGCCCACATAATCGCCAATGCGAGCAATGAAATCAGATGATGCGTAAATGGTGGGGAGATCGTGGATCTGGACCCAAATCGAGATACCGGTGAGAAGCACCTCATCAGGCCTGATGCCCGTCGGAACCGTGGCACATACGAGCGTTTGATTTTCGAACGACCAGGGGCCGTCATCTATCACGCGTTGAAGATCCTTCAGGTGCGGAAATTGGAATACGATCAGGTTGTCATCCATCGGGAGAACACGCATGCCCATCACTGGGCGCCATACTGAGGCCAGTACCTGCTGCATGTGGTCGAATTTGATCGGTCGATCCGTCAGGAATCGCCCAACCAGATCGTGATGAGAGTTTGTCGTTTGGATCGTATGAATGTCCGGTGCCTCGAGACCCCCGACATCCTCTTCCGACAATGATAAAACGGCACATCCAGAGGCGATCGCGTTGATGTCCATCACGGATCGTTGATGATCGGATAAACGCTCTTGTTTGATGTCTACGTAAAGGTGGTGGAGGGAGACCGGCGATATGCATGAGTATAAATACATCCACGTAACGTGGAAGAGTAATAATCGACGTAGTGGGGAGATAACAGCCATAGTGGGGAGGTGAAACCCTAGAAAACTAGGGAGATACTCTCTAAGCACTACCTAGAGAGAGAACCACGTATATGATTGTATAATACTGACTCAAATTTTCATATTAGTTACACAGAAATGGTCTGGGCTCAGTGGAGGTTGATTTACCTCTTTATAATCTTTTGTCGCCTAAATTTATTATAAAATAAATTTGAGTTAATTTCAATGGAAGTCCTTTGTCTTTGGAGTCAAGTAGAGTTAAAGACAACATATCAAAGACAACGGTTAAATAAAACCGTTGTCTTTAAAAAAAAAAAAAAAACGCACATAGACAACGATTTCTAAAAACCGTTGTTGTTGAAGTGTTGTCTTTTGTCAAATTGCACAAAGACAACACACTTATAACAACGGTTAAGTAAAAACTGTTGTCTTTGACAAAAGTGTTGCATCAAAGACAACGGTTTTGGACCAAACTGTTGTCGTTTATACAAAAGACAACACTTTTGTTAAAAACTGTTGTCTTTCTAGTGTTGTCTATGTGCATTTTTCTTGTAGTGATTGTGCCATAGGACGGTTTGCAAAGTCTTTTGCAGATGTTAATTTAGATGGTCCTCATGATGAGATATTGCCTGATAACAATAATGAAACCCTTCCTGATAACATTGATGAAGAAAGTAAGGGAAAAACATCTGCATCAACTGCGTCATCTCAAAGATCCGGTCGGAAGCGAAAGCCACTTGACTTGAAGGTGGATGAAATTGCTGAACAGCTCGGTAGCATTGCCACGACAATTAAATCTTTGAATACCGGTATTGATGAAAATCAATTGTTTGCGGATGTGATGAGCATAGGTGATGGCTTTCATGAGAATGACCTATGTAAGATATTTGAATACTTGATGACAAATGAGGTTCAGGCGCGAATTTTCAATGCGAAGAATGCAAGTTTGAAGAGGAAATGGATTGAGAAATTTATTTCTTCTACGGATTAAATTATGTATGTCTTTTTTGTTGGTTAACATGCATGTTAAGACTTGGATTGTAATCTTTAAGACTTTTTTTATGTATGTTTTGTAGTTGGTCTTTTTTTATGTATGTTTTGTAGTTGGTTGGTTATGTTGGATCTTAGTACTTGTTATATTGGATCCTAACACTTTGTGGACTTTAATTTTCAAGACTTGATTATTTATACATTTATGTTGTTTCTAACATGTAATTGTGATTTCAAATAGTTTCTTATTGACAATAGTTTTATTACTAGAAAGATAGAGAGCAATGACATTAGAATTAAATACAATCAAATTTTATGTTGCATATAATTTGTAATAAAAATTGTTATATTCTACAAACAAAAATAAAAGTATATTATTCGGTATATAATAATTAAAATGTTTTAAGTATGCCATTCTGTTCATTTTCTGGAAAATGAACCAAACACCAAAAGACAGTTTTCCATCATTTTCTGGAAAATGAACCAAACACCAAAAGACAGTTTTCCATTGTGCAGCCAAACACAGGAAAGGAAAATGACTTTTGGAAAATGACTCATTTTCCAGAAGTCATTTTCCGAGTTTCCAAACAGACCCTTAGTTGTGTACTTAAAGTGCGTCCGTTTAATGCTTATTAATGTAAGTCCAATCGCACAACCGCACCTGATCCCTTCCCTATATATATATATATATATATATATATATATATATATATATATATCACTACTGGAAATTATGAAATTTCCGACCACCTGAAAGTGATCTTAAATCAAATCGAAAGCAAAAAGTGGTCGGAAATAGCTATAAAGGTTTTTCTGGACACCAAAAGTGGTCAGAACAAGGCTTTCAACTTGATTTAAGATTTTTTTTCTGGTGGTCGGAAATTCCATAATTTTCAGTAGTATATATATATATATATATAGAAGAGCGCTCATATGCGGCGGTGCGGTCAAATTTCAGAATACACCAACAGTGTTAACAATATGCACCAACAGTGTAATAAAAACACACCCCAATGAAATGTAATAAAACATCACAAAATACACCACAGACTCAAAAAAACACACCATATAACTCACCACCCCCAATGGTGTATTTCCGAACAGTGTATGGTGTTTTTACTCACACCTAATGGTGTGTGTTTGGTGATGCAGGGCTCTATTTACTCTGTTTTGTGTGGTGTATTTCCTAACGTTGATGATGCATATTTGGTGAACTATTGGTGTTGCCGCACCGTAAGACACTGCCGCACCTGAACCCGCCTATATATATATATATATATATATATATATATATATATATATATATATATATATATATATATAGTTCAAAACTGTAATTATAAGGGTGTAATTAAAATTCTTTACATAAAATACAATCATATATTAATAATTTCTGATTTTTTGTAACCAATAATATCAATATATTGCCTCAAACCAACAAGAGTAAACCCTCCTTACATGTAGAGTACATGGTGACTTTTTTTTTTTTTTAATAATTTCAATCAAATATAAATTTATTTTTCAAATTTATTTTTTATACTAACGTTATAAAATTAAGTAATTAACACAAGTTTAATTTTGCTTAATTTTTTGACCTTATACTTCAAATCTTTTTGGATATGTTCGTTTTAAATGAAATGAATATAATTTTTAATTTTAAGTCTAATATATATAAGATTTTTACATTTTATATCTGAACCAAATTCATATCCGTATATAACATAAATAAAAATATATCCGACTAAAACTAAAACTTATTAAGTTCCTCTAAAATTTAGTTTAGATAATATTAATATTTTTTGAGTTAATATTTAAAATATCTTTGGATATATTTATTTGAGTGAAAAGATGGAAGATGGTGATAAGTAAAAGAAGATGATAATGAATGTAATTGTAGTAATGAATAAATATGTAAGTAAATAATGGTGATAATGAATGTAATCATAGTAATGAATAAATATGTAAGTAAATAATAATGATATATATATATATATATATATATATATATATATATATATATATATAGTCAAATACTCAAATAGATTATAGAGCTGATCTGTTTTCAATTTAGAAAATAATTTTTAAAAGTTCTCCAATTTTCTAAAATATTGGAAAATGTTTTCAGTTTTCAAAATGGAAAATTGTGCTAGTAAACATGTTTTATATTCTTTAATTCTCTAGTTTTCTGAAAAACTGAAGAAATTTTCCCGTTAGTAAACGGGCCCTTATGGTTGTGGGCGTTGTATTCTGATTAAATAAATATAATAAATAATAAATATTTTTATTTATTTTATTTTTGGCTTAATTAATATTTGATATTATTACATAGAATCTTCTTAATTATTCATTATTAAGAGTATGGGTGTGCAAATTTCGGAAAAATTTCGATTAACCGACCGAACCGGCGATATTCGGTTAACCGTTTTCGAACCGAAATATTTCGGTTCGGTTAATGGTTAAAGGTTTTTCCAAAATTCGGTTAACGGTTAATTCGGTTCGAAAGTGTCGGTTAACCGAATTAACTGAACGGTTAACCGAATTTTGGAAAATATATATAATATATTAAATATTAAATATATAATTACTAAAATTATAAATAGTCAAAATGTCAAATAGAATAAATAATAATCTGAATTTATTATGATATGTATGTTATTTTAATTGGAATTATTATTTTAGGAATTATTTTATGAATTTTAAATTTTAAGGTTAAAAGTTTTGGTTAATCGGTTAACCGAAAAAAAATTTGGTTCGGTCAATTCGGTAGAGTAAATTTCGGTTCGGTTAACGGTTAAAGCAAAAAAAAAAATCGGTTAATTCGGTTCGGTTAACCGAATGAACACCCCTAATTAAGAGTTAAGAATATGAGTGACGAAGAATTTATTAATAAAGTATTGTAAAAATGTTTCGAGTCATAGAAATTCTATTTAGGCATTAGAATTCTGATAAAACTACCACATTGTCCTTCTTATGGTGAGTCACATGTCATTCCGTGTGAGATATGGAGAGTGAACATGTGGATGATTATTAGAGAACAAGTCGTTGAATAATATATGATTGACTATAACATACCGCATGGTGGTTACCTATGTGTCATCGGTATGTTGTATGTTACAAGTATGCAATAGTCCTTTGACTTGAGACGACATCGTTGTCTCGTACATATGGTGGACTAGTGTTTGCCAGTATATGTCTTTTGTTCCTTTATGGGACTATAAGTGTACTTGGTGGCCTAGTATAGTATTGTACGGAGACATGTGTATATTCAATAGAGGATCAAATCTACCGCATTGAGGTAACGATGTTGTTCTAGTCTATTCAATAATGAGAATCTCATGCCAGAGTATAATGAAGTTGGACTTCAGTTAAAAATATTGAATACACATTTTAAACCAGGTCTATGGGTTTGATCAAGTTTAACCATGGCATTTACCTAGTTTGGAACAAGTTTCTTTTGTGGAAGGAATGTTGCATGATGTTTGTAAAGGAAATGTTTATTATAATATATATACATATATTTCATTGTCAACTAGGTAATCATGACATACTGCTAGGTGTCACTCATAACTTACGAGTTATTTAATAATGAGTTATTAAATATTACTCGTTACTAGTTTGACTATGAACCTAGAAAGTCACACCTTAATGGTTCGTGGTAATGCTAAGAACTTTAATTTAAAAGAAATTGATAAGGAGTTATCGATATTGAATTAATACATTAATATCTTATTAATACATTAGTTTCATATTGGGTAGTTATAGGTTTTTAAAGGCTAGCACCTTTGGTCCCAAACCAGGCTATATAAATAAGCCTTGTCCATTTCTTAAAGAGAGAAGAAGAAAGAGATTTTAGTTAGAGAGAAAAAATAGTTTTTCACGTAAAATCTCTGGACAGATTAGAGGTCGTACATTTGGACCGTATATTGGATTTGCGTCTGCAAAAGCACGCTTCAAGGCTAATATTACTCTCAACTCATTCAATAACGTAAAATCTAAGAAAAAGTGATTGATGCTTCTGCTGCGTTTGTATGGATATTTCTCTAACATGAACAGGGCCTGCCCTGGGCAAGTCTTCCCAGGACCGGCGCACAGGACCCCCTAATTTTTGGGGCCCCTTATTTAAAAAAAAAAAATTAGTATATATATAAATCGGCAAATCGCAGCTCTCGAACAAAGCTACCCTAAATCCCTTTCCCTAATCGGCTAATCTAGCGTTAGAGTGCAGACAGAGAGGTCAGCCTACAAGCTTACAACAATTGACCAAGGTAATTGAAAAAAATATAATATTTAATTTGATTATTTGAGTTGCTGGTGTAGAATGTAGTATGCTATTTTAAGTAAATTAAAGTTGAATATTCTCAATTGTATTCTTTGTTGTTTGATTTTATATATTTTTTTGTTGTAGTAATTTAATTATTTAATTTGGTTGTTTGTTTGTATTCTTGGGTTCTTTGCTGTTTTACGTCTCTTAGGCAATGTAATTTAGTGAATTGACGCAAAAACGATAGACACAGCTCGTGTGCTACTGATTCTTTAATTTTTTTTTATCATACAAATTCTCAAGTTCTTCAATTTTCTTGACAGGTAATTAAAATTATTTATTATTTCATAATTCTTATTTATTGCTTAATTTACATGAATTAATAATTCTGATTTCATAATAATATATTCAAGAATTCGTTTCTTGATTAATTATTTATTGATATAGTTTCTAAATAAATTTTTATTTTTTCCTTAGGATTTTATGTCTTCTAAAAAATATTCATCTGAGGTTGAGGTTGAGAAGCGTAAAAAGAAAATAAGAATTGAGCAACTAACTCAATCTCAAAAGGGAGCTCTTGAAAAATTCATTACAAAAAAATTCAAATAGATGATAAAAAAGATGATGCCAAGGAAAAATTGTTAGATGCTAATCTTCCTATAGAATATCAAGATGATTGTGAGATTGGAAAAAATTTAATCAATATTTATGTTTTGAATTTTTGACACAACTTTTTAAGCAACTATTATTTATATATAGAAATTATTTTAAAAAATGGGGTCCAAATTAAAATACTGCACAGGACCCCAATTTTTATTGGAACGGCCCTGAACATGAATTAGGTACAACCATCTATGATATACTTGATCGTATTGAAATTCAGATATTATTGACACTCATGTTAATAGTACTGACACAATAAAAAATAACTAACATACTTTTTTTGTGGATGATAAGGAAATTCATAACCATTACTCAATAGTGTGCACTAGGTAAAACTCGTTCTTATGTAATAGCCTGCAAATTGATACAAGAGAGATAAATTGCACTACGAAGACCATATGTAATGTGCTCGACCAATAGAGTGTTAGTATATACTATTGAAATCATAAACAATTGGAATAAATGTCAAATAGGTCATTGAACTACACACCAGACTACAATTGGACCATCGAACTAAAAAAAACAAAGGTTACAATTGAATCCCTAAACTATACAAATTCATGTAATTAAACCTAAAATGACATGATTACCTAGTAATAGTTTATGTGACGATCACACTATTAAAAACATCATTTTTAAAAATTTATTTTAATTATTTTAAATAAAATAAACTTAAAAAGGGGCGAAAACACACCCTTCCCCGCCTTCATCTCTGCCGGAGATGATTTTTTTTGTTTATTTTATTTAATATTATTAAAATAAATTTTAATTTTTTTTAATTTGGTAACCACCATGTCCGTTATTACTAGGTGAATACGTCATTTTAGATTCAATTGCATGAATATGCATTGTTTAAGAATTCAATTGCAACTTTTTAAATTTTGATTGCTCAATTACTATTTGACGTGCAGTTTGATTAACTATTTAATCCTTATTCCTAAACCATTCCCCATATGATCTTCCAATTAATTTTTAATGGTAGGGCAGAGGTGTATCCGGGCAAAAGCAATCAACAGACCACTCATTACCACCCAACAACTTATGTGTGTTGATTTATGTTGTGATGTATGGTTTTTAATTTGTTGACTCTCCGAATTAGTGTATTTTTTTTTTTTTTCCAAATTAAAGTGATATGATGCATTAATTCCAACAATAATGGGGACTAGAATTACAGGAGTCTCAATAAGTCAGAACTTATGCGAATATAAATGCTAGCTAATATCATTAACAGAATAAAATTAATCTAGTCAAGTTTAAATGAAACTCATTCGAAACTCTCCTAAAAACACATTAAAATATACAACGGTTTCTTTGATGATTACAATGACGATAACAACAAAGAATTATATGAGGTATAATTGTGTGCAGGACAGGGTGCAAGGTTTGAATCCTACTAATGACCAAAAAAAGAGGTATGAATTTGATTTTGTTGTAGACACTAGTTTACAAGTATTTGGAGACATGTAAGTCAGGTAAGATACATCTAAGAGACATTATTTATATGGACTTATCCATGGGAAAAGATGATGAATAATGAATGGATATATAAAATTACCAGAAAATTATGAGTTTGATTATTGCTAACACCATTTCGATTGAGTCTTATTATATAGATATAGAAGTAAAGTTTAATCAATACACATTCTCGAATAATGTCATTCAAATAACAATAATTAATATAATTAAGTCAAAGTTGCAATATTTTTCCAACATGAAACAAGATGTCTCTCATCTCCACAATAGAGAAGTTATCAGTTTCTAGAATTTATTTGTCCATATTTCCGTTTCTTTCAATGATGACAAATTAAATATATAATAATATATGATAGATGACCTATTTGTCCATATTTCCGTTTCTTTCAATGATGACAAATTAAATATATAATAATATATGATAGATGACCACATTTAGATCGAATACACTAACTCCCAACCCACTTCATCTTTTTTACAATTAGTTTTTTTTTTTTTTTAAACATGATCTATAGATAGTAAAAATAAATAACTCTGGTCATAGCTCAATTAGTCACAGGATTTAAAATAAGTTCATAAATTTTGTTTTAAATTTGACATAGTTGTGGTACATTCTACGATTTACTTTATCCACCAGTTTCAATTCTATGACAGGAGCGAATAAATTTAAATACGTCTGTTTGAATGAAAACAAACTCAAAAAGAGATTTTTATTCATTTTTAGGTGGATGAGAAATCTCGATTTTTAAATGTGTCAAATAGAGAAGATTTTCAAGAGGATTCTAAATGGATTAAATAAAATTAAATAATAATGTTTTCCATCATTATTATTATTATTATTATTATTATTATTATTATTATTATTATTATTAAAAAATACATATTTGAAGGAAACCATGGTTGCTTTTGTGGAAAAATTTTGAATATTGAGGGCAATATGAGTTAATAATGGTGGCATTAAAAGGTTGACGTTGACAAGTTCATGTGCCACCTTTAATTAAATATTATTAATTAATATTATTTATCTTCTTTAATTTGGTGTTCGGTTCAAAGATGACGATTAGGCATATACTCAACATAATCTTAACGGGGCGTTTGGTTCAGGTCATCTTAGATTATCTAGGTAATCTGAGTCTGTTAATGTTATATTACCTTGTTTGGTTCAAGTTATAAGATTACCTGGTAATGTTATATTACCCGAAAGCTGATGTGGCGGTAATGTTTTAATGTAATGTGATTATCCCCATTTTTTTTAAGTAATCTTAGATTACCTTGAATTATTCCAACTTTGCCCTTGTTAACTAATCCTTATATAATAATAATAATAATAATAATAATAATAATAATAATAATAATAATAAAATTAATATATGTTTATATAATCAAATATAGATGTGTATATTTATATATTTAGTTTTTTTTTTAATATTTAAGCATTGATATACATTCATACATATAAATAAATACACACACATTATATATATATATATATATATATATATATATATATATATATATATATATATATATATATATATATATATATATATATATATAATTGAGGACATTATTATAAATTGATCCATATAAACTAAAATATAACCTTGAACCAAACAAGGTAATATTATATTACACCATCCAAACCAAACACACAAGGTAATCTTACATTCCCAACATCTCACATTACCTTCCTGGAGGTAATCCTATTACCTGGGGTAATCCAAGATTCCGTGAACCAAACGCCCCCTAAGGGTGTTGCTATTTGCACTACCCTTTGACCAAAATGGGATAAAAAGTACATTGAAAATATAAAAAGTTAAAAAGTTATAATAAATACATAGGTGGTGCAAATAACCTAATGAGTGGTGAAAATGCTATTTGCACCACCTTAATTAAATCACATTTATTATGTTTAAATAATAATTAATTAATTCAAAATTAAAAAAAAAAAAAAAAAAAAAAAAAAAAAAAAAAAAGATTAATGTCGCCTTCTCCGGTGCTGCCTTCTCCGGTGAGAAGGCAGCCCAGTAGGTTGCCTTCTCCGGTGAGAAGGCAACTCACTGGGCTGCCTTCTCACCGGAGAAGGCTACATGGGTCGCCTTCTCCGGTGAGAAGGCGACCCCTGGGTTGCCTTCTCACCAGAGAAGGCAACCCAGTTGCCTTCTCACCAGAGAAGGCAACCCAGTTGCCGTCTCCAGTGAGAAGGCATGTCCATAGCCTTCTCACTGGAGAAAGCATGGTTTCCTTCGTTGTTGTTGTTTTTTTTTTTTTTTTTTAAACAACCCACTGGGTTGCCTTTTCCGGTGAGAAGGCAGTCCCTGTCTTCTCACCGGAGAAGGTGACGGGATGGAGGAGGTTTGTTTGGCTTTTTTTTTTTTTTTGTAATTTAAAAAAAATGAAAAATAAATAATAATCCTTGACCACATTTAATGCTTGCATTTACACCACCTATAAAGCTATTTGACCTACTAAATAGGTGGTGCAAATAGCAAAATAGGTGGTATAAATAGAATTTTCCAATCCTAATTAGGGATGAGAATTTCTTGCTGTCGCTGACGGGATCCTCGATCCTCGCGTCAACAAGGACGGGAAAGAAAAAACAAGGAGAGGGGTATCCTGTCCTCATTCCCGATTGGAAATTAAAAACATTTCTCGAATTTGCATGAATACTATATGAATATTATATTTGACATTTTGATTTTCAATTTTGAATGCTATTAAATAACAACATTAAATATAATAATTTGTACATTATACATTTTCTTTTTGAATATTATTGACTCCATTACAAGGTAGTATCTGTTCTATACTTTCTCTAACTACTACAGCTCAATAAGTCAATACCCACCACGAGGTTCGATCCTGTGACCTTCCCTTAAGGGGAGCCACGAAGGTGTTACATGAGCACAAGGTACTTGACAATTTGTACATTATACTTACTTTCGTGTACACTTATAAATTATTTCAAAGTTTACATACTCCTTCTTTACTCTTGATATATTAATTATTAATTTTTAAATAATTTTACTATTTTTTTCATTGATCATTTATTCAATGGGCAACATACATTTGACACTCTCTCTCGGTCATATGCAAAGCAAGGCTTTAGGTTTATAATAATAATAATAATAATAATAATAATAATAATAATAATAATAATAATAATAATAATAATAAAGAGGTTAAATCTCAATCATAGATCTAGTCTAAATCAACAGTCCAGAATAAATAAGAATTAAAAAACACGCGGTGACATATTGTAATTTTGAGTAGGTAAGTTTAGATGTTCTTTGTCTTTGAGTTCACATTTTTTCCTTCTTCGAGTGCACATTTTTCTTCTTCGAGTGCATATTTTCCTTCTTCGAGTGCATATGTTTTGTCTTAGTGCATAGTTTTCATTTTGAGTACTTGCACATTTTTAAGCTTTCAAGTGCAGAATTTTGGCATTCAATACAAGTGCACATTTTTGTGCCTTCAAGTGCACAATTATGAGTCAATGCTTATTATACCTTTTGCCTTTTTTTCATTAATATATAACTAAATTTCTAATAAAATTTGTGAGATTTACAAATAATTTGTAAGGGTAATTGCTTCAATAACACTTAAGTTGAATAACTTTTCATTTTGGTACCATAAATTGCTTCAATTGCACACCTTTGTGCCTTTAATTGCATAATTTGGCCTTCAAGTGTACAATTATGGACCAGTGCATTGTAATTTTTCATATTCTCTTAATCTGGATATTGATTTAGTTTCTTGCAAACTGAATAAGGGACTGACAAACTCAGATTCTTAATCAAGCAGTCATTCAGATAGATAGGCAGATATTGTGTAATGCGGAAAACTAAGGCAGAAAGTAAATCAACACATATGTTTGTTTATCCAGTTCGATACAGTGTGTATCTACATCTGGGGGATGATCACCGATGCGTCCAATCCACTAACTCATAATCCAATGTACAAAGGTAGAGAAAGACAATCTCACCCAAGTGCCCCACACAAGGTCAATACCCAGTCTACAAAGGTTTAGTGGATTGTTGAAGTCGGAGAGCCACGCATTCAGAAATCCAATGAAATCCCTTCAATTGGAGAGCTAACTCTGATGCAGTCCGCTTCAATGACACAGTCCCACGTTGTTCCCACAACTGAGTGATCTTCGCGTCCAATCGTTTAAGCGACATTGATACTTCTCAAGTTCTTCTTCGTAATCACCATGAACTATTGTCTTGAAAAGAGGCATAACGTACAACCAGAGATGTGTATTCTGTTTAGTATAAAGTGTTGCGGCTTCAACCAATGCAACACTAACTTCTGAACGAATAAGTATATTTATACTTCTTGATTTGGACACTCTCCAAATATATCTCTGGTTGTAGATGGTAGGACTTTTTGTGAAGAAAGAAATCTTAAGATTCGGTCCATACCTCTCAAGATGATTCGCTGATATTCTTTCCAAAACAATCATCTCATGACCGCGTACCAGCCTTTAGAAACTTTCCTTTATCAGACCTTCGGTGGCTTGATCTAGAGGTGCGTCTGTTGACTTCACTGATCAATCAGTCTTCTTCAAAGACGGACAGACACCAAGCTAAACTCTATCTTAATTTGCCATAATAATATTGCCAATTATATGTTGAGTTTTTCTTAATTTTGACATTCAAGTGCATATCTTTATATTATGCCTTCAAGTTCACAGTACAATTTTGGCCTTGGAATGCATATTTTTTGTGCCTCCAAGTGCACATTTTTGTATAGAAATTTTATTTTAGGAGCTATTGATCACATTTTCCGCACTTTTGCACGGGAACTTTCCTTCGCACCTGATCCTAAGCCTACAATATAGGAAAAGAGTACAATAACAATCAACATGGTAGAATTCACACACACACACACACATATATATTTATTTATTTATTTAACACAGAAAATCACCCACACAAATATTTATTTATTTATTTATTTAACACAGAAAATCACACACACATATTTATTTATTTAACATATAAAATCATATTAAAAAAAAAAAAAAAAAAAAAAAAAAAAAAAAAAAAAAAAAAAAAAAAACCTCAAACACCTATATACACTCATCATATGATCATGCAAATTAAATAGAAAAAATTTTGTGCAAAAATAAGTTTTTTTTAAAAAAAACGTAGGAGTTGAAAAGTTTGAAATTGGAAGAGATGTAAAAGGTATATGGTTAAAGAGATGAGTGTTGTGATGGGAAAGAAGAAACAATCTTGATAAATTTTAGATTTTTTAAAACATAAATTAAGCATCAACAAAAATATTATATTCTTGAATTCTCAATTCTCTTAATATGTATCAAAGCGTCCAAGAATATATGTTCCCCTACACAAGGGGTATATATTCATTCTCAGAAATAGTTATGAGAATTTAAAATCTAGCGTCTATTCATAAGAATGTTATTCTATTATAAATTTATTTCGTAAATCAAAGATGTTATAAAAGTGTAAGATTTTTTTTTTTTTTAAAATGTTATAGTTAAAATACTTGACTTTTTCATTTTTTTAAAATAACATTTTTGTTTAAGGAAAAAAACAAAATAAAATTATTCTTTCAATAAAAACAAAATAATTATTTGTAGTGCAATTTATTTGTGTGGTGTATAACGTTCTTTTGTTCAATGGGTGGGTGGTGATATGACTCTTTGTTTATGATATTGATTTTCCTAGCTAGCATGTGTATATAATTATATAGTATAGTTAACTTTTTCAAAGCCAATTTGCTTTTAGAAATTGATTGTGATGAGTCAATTAAGGGTTAATCCACCAATTAATAGCCATAAAGAGATCACTTATCTTCAATTACTTGCCATAAACGAAGATTAATGTCATAAACGTGTCGATTTCGTGTTCGTCATCGTCGAACACTACTATAGAGTATAGACTGTGCTAGTCAAGAATTTGGCAGACAGGAATCAAGGGATAATGAATTTTCTTAAGATCGATGTTCTTTGGTACTTTTGCATCAATCAAATTTTTGTAAAAATATTTTTAAAGGAATATATTTGATGAGAATAATTTTGTAGAGAAAATTGATTAACATGTTTGGTGTTATTTAAGAAACATAACAATTAAGAGTCAGTTTGGAAACTTAAAAAATATTTTTTGAAAAAATAATTTCTAGAAAATAACTCATTTTTCGAAAAATATTTTAATTTTCTGGTGTTTGCGTGAATATCATAAATTTTTATTTTTATTTTTTTGTTTGGCTAAAAGTTAAGAAATTGTATTTTTCTGTTTTGTTCATTTTCTCGAAAATGAGGTGATGGTGGTGGTGTGGTGTGGTGCTGTTATGGTAGTGATGAAGATAGTGGCGCTGATGGTAGAGCTATCAAAACGGACCAGACCCACCGGGTTGGACTTGTTTAACCCGTATTTTAGGTGGGCTATGGTTGGAGAATTTCCAACCCGACCCGTATAACATCAATCGTTATGCCATGGAACCGTGTTCACCATTCATGGTGAACACAGTCCCAACGGTAATGGTGCACCGTTATCGTTTTTTTTTTTCTTAATTAACTGCGCGACTTTTCTTCTTCATTTTCATATTTCGCGGTTTCACTTCCTCTTCGCGCAAGTTTCTTCAACATTCATAAATTATGAATGTGCAGGCATATATGGATTTATGAATGTGCAGTTATGAAATTATGAATTTTCTTTTATGAGATTATGAATTTTCTGTTATGAAATTATGAATTTTCTTTTATGAGATTATGAATTTTCTGTTATGATATTATGAATTTTCTGTTATGATATTATGAATTTACAGTAAATTCATAATCTCATAACAGAAAATTCATAATTTATTAAATGTTTTTCTTTTATGCGATTATGAATTTTCTGTTATGAAATTATGAATTTTCTGTTATGAGATTATGATTTTACAGAAAATTCATAATTACATAACTGTAAATTCATAATCTCATAATAGAAAATTCATAATTTAATAAATGTTTTTCTTTTATGCGATTATGAATTTTCTATTATGAGATTATGAATTTACAGTACATTCATAATCTCATAACAGAAAATTCATAATCTGAACAAACGCGCGCGCCGTTAACAGCACATTAACTAAAAAAAAAAAAATTCGTAAAAACGACACCGTGGACCCGTGTTCACCATTCATGGTGAACACGTTTCCAGGGCATAATTTGCGGTATAACATGTACCCTCACCCCCAAATTTGTTTTGTGTAATTGGGTATTGTATTAATATTTTAAAATGTTGTTGATAACAAAAATTAAACCCTTGACCTTTCAATTAAAGTTTTTTTTGAAAGTTGCTGGCTCTATTACATTGTAGTATCTGTTCATATACTTTCTCAACCTACTGAAACACAAAAAACCAATAACGCCTCCACTGAGGCTCGAACTCATAATCTTCCAAATGGAAGTCCAACCCAGGTACAATTAGACCACATAGTCCTGGTGACCTTTCAATTAATTTAAGACTATTTAAAAGGATGAAT
This sequence comes from Ipomoea nil, assembly GCF_001879475.1. Classification (NCBI taxonomy): domain Eukaryota; kingdom Viridiplantae; phylum Streptophyta; class Magnoliopsida; order Solanales; family Convolvulaceae; genus Ipomoea; species Ipomoea nil. Next base: position 1,550,944 of record NW_017618364.1, on the reverse strand, counting down.
TTAATTACCCGGGGTGGACCCGAACTATTAAACCCGATAAAGAATGTACTATGGAAATAGATAAGTAGATGAAACGATGTCGCAAGGTCGTGGAGATCGTATATTATTATATTATAATAATAGGCGGACTATTACAACGATTGGTTAGGACAATAGTAGTGGAAAAGTAGTGAACATGTCTTAATGAGACAATGTGGGTTTTTTTTTTTTTTTTTTTTTTATACAAACCCAACCCTCAACCACCACCCCCTAAACCAGGGGTGGTTACATCTCTATGCTGACCAGGTCCCCGTGCGGACCGGGTCCGTAGGTCACACGAGTGAGCTCCTAGGGTCGAGCTCAACGCGGCCGAGCTCGTGGTCGAGCTCAGTTCAGCCGAGGTGTCTTGATCCGGGCATGGGTCCACTTTCTTTCTCTGTTTCCTCGGGTCGATTTGCTCCGGTCATAATATATCCATCAGAAACCAAGTGTACTACAAACATTTGTTAAATATCTTTATATAATTATATATTTATTTAGGTCATTCCCGAGCATTATATGTGTAATTTATTTATATTACATTTATTACAAGTATTAATTGATACAATTAATTGTATCTTTATATAAATATTAATATAAATTTTATTTATTACACACACACACATATATATAGACACACACGGACACATAGATGTTGTTTGTTCAAGAAGTTTAATGTGTTTGATTGAAAATTGTGTTAATTGTTAACTTAGATTAAAAGTTGGGAGTTTGATTCTTGAGTTATACAAAAACTCATATATTTTAATATACAAATTAAAAAATAAAAAATAATAATAAACAGACTGACGAGCTGGCCCGTTTAGCCTGTCAGCCCGTCCAACCACGGGTTGGGTTAGGATGGTGTTGGTGAGTAAATTATTATTATTATTATTATTATTATTATTATTATTATTATTATGGATTACAAAGATGAGGGAAATCAAAAAGAAAGAAAAACATTATTATTGTTGTTACGGAAACAGGAAAAAAAAAAAGAAAAAAAGAAAAAAAAGGGCAAGACAGATGAACAACAACGAGAGATATAAATAACCTAGGGGTGTGGTTGAGTGTGAAGGGATTCATCCATTCTTAACCAAATGTCAAGGGTTTGATCTTTTCCTTTGGGTATGGAATAACCTTAAATCGCGAGGGGATTAGTCATTGTGTCTAACGGTGAAAACCAATCAACCAACCAAAAACTCTACTTTTCTTAGCTTTTTAGATTTTGGCTTATTGCCCCAATAAACTAATGCAATAAGTTATTTTACCAAACACTTAAAGTAGCATATTGACTAGTCAAACCAACTAAAATGGGCTTATTAGCTATGTTACTAAATAGGACTTATATGATAAAAAGTAGAGATGCAAACAAGTCGAGGCAAGCTAGAACCTAGACAGGTGCAATATCGAAATCAAAATAATTATAGTGATTTGAGTTAGAGTTTTAAAATTTAACCTCAAGTTCAGTTCGCAAATTTTATATGGTTGACTCAATTTGATTGACTTGAATTGAGCTCAAGTTTGAATTATAAATGTATGTGTGTGTAACTCTAGCAATTCAATGAGTCATGAGCCAAAAAGCTTTAATTAACTTCAAGCTCCACACAATTACTTAGTCAGCTCGAGTTCAAATTTGACTAAATTCAAACCATGTTTTCGATCAAACAACTCGCAATCGGCTCAACTTGATTTCACTCGTAATAAAACTTGTTTTTTATCTTTTAAATATTTTTAGTTGGTCATTTTCTCTTAATTCTTCATAGTCAAAACTTGCAAAACATACCATTTAATTTGAAATACTATGTAGTTTTGGTCCTCTAACAAACATAAACACAAGGGTTATTTCTTCCCGATTTAGTTATTTTGTCCAAATTAAGCGAACACCCAAAATACTAAAATGTTCATGAAAATATTTGAAATTTAACGTTGTCTTACTTTTTTTTTACTAAAGTACTAAAACTACTAAAATCTTACAAATCTAATAGTATATTTTACAACTTTTAATCACGAGAATTATATCAAAATGACCAGTCATGAATAATTAAGGAAAAAAATATGCCTTTTTACTCTTCAATATAATTTTTTTTTACCGCCATAATTACTAAAATAACTACTTTATTCCCGTGGATAAAAGCGCACTATCGAACTACATAAATTCTATATGTTTTTCTTTTCGTTTTTTTGTTTTTTTGTTTTTGTTCTTAATTTCTTAATCTCATTTTCTCAATATTTAGTAGATGAAAAAGTTGGATAATAATAATCCGACAACTTTAATTTGTTTGAATTAAAAAAAGGTGGAAGTAAATAAAAAATGGACATTATATTTGTAAGTGGATTAAGAGCTACGTAAGCAAAGGGACAACATGCGTGCAAGTTTGTAACATTATTCTACAACCCATAATTGGCCACTAATCAAGTCAGACAAAGTACAATCAATAAATTACTTCTCTATGAAAGGGTGGAAAATTATTATTTTTGTGGTTGAAAATGATTTATTAATTAATTAATACACAGGGGAATGTTAGAGAATGACAGGCATGTAATTCCACAATCGTTTTATTATTATTATTATAATTTAAAAATATTATTATAATATTATACATTAGAGAAATAATTTTAATAACTATATTAAGAGAGTATGCACACAAGATGATGACAAAGCTTATCCTCTTTGAGCCAATCAGAGAGTGGTGACTTCAAATATAAAATATATATGTAATTACAACACAATAAGTTTGTCCCTTGAAAAAAAAATACTCTAAAAATGTTTTTTTTTTTAATTTAATTTACTTAAAATTTTATGTCCCCGACTCAGTATCTAAAAAGAAAATATGAAATTAGCCTTATTGTAATCACAAATATACAAGTATCTTGGTTCAATGGTCCCTGAGAGTCAGTTAAAGCACATCATGCGATTAACCTCCTTTACCAAATCTCCATGACAGAAGCGATGGGGTCATTGAAATTAGAGTGCAATCTTTTTACATACTCAATGTATATTTATTACTCGTTTGGCCGAAATAACTACTGTAATATTTTTCTTGTATACTCATGAACTATAATAATCATACTAAATATTAACTAAACTACACTGTCTACACATGAACTCAAACTCTACAGAGCGATCCAATGAAGTTCTTTTAACGTGAATCGATACCTTTTATTGGCTATATATTAAAATATTAAAATTTTAATATTTTATAACTAGTATATATATTGACTCTATGTAATGGTAAGAATTTACTATTTTTTAAAGCCAACTTTTAAATAAATTTTACCAAAATGAAAAAGAATATTGGATAATATTGCAGTATGTATAATGCATACAAGAATGGGAAACAAGGCAAGTAATTGCAAGTAGTGAAGATGTACCTAAAACTTTAATAAAGTAGTATGAGCTCATATATCATAAAAGCTTGCATGTATAAAAGGTTAATTGTTCATGACACCATAATGGTGTGAGAAAATATCTACTAACAATTATAATAAATCTTGACCATACAAAAGAATCATACCATATTTATGCTAATTACTATTCCTTTCATTAATTAGAGCAAATAATGGAAATGAATGGATTGAGGATTTATATTGAATGATCATTCCAAAAAAACAAAAACAAAAACAAAAAACAAAACAAAACAAAACAAAATAAAAACAAAAACAAAAACAAAAACAAAACAAAACAAAAACAAAAACAAAAACAAAAAACAAAAAACAAAAAAAAAAAAAAAAAAAAAAAAAAAAAAAACCAACCGGGCATTTGGTTGGAGAGGGGGAATTACGTGGGAAAGGAATTGCAATTCCATGGGAGATGAATTGCTGGGAATAAAGTGAGAATTTAAATTCCAGTATTTGGTTCACAGGAATAGAATTACTGGGAATTTCAATTCCAATGTTTGGTATACATGAGAATTAAAAGGGAATAAGTAGTATAAAGTCAAAAATGTTCATTGTTGTTGTTAGACATTAATTTTAAGTTTAAAAAAAGGAAAGGGTAATTTTGACTTATTACCATCTTTTTTTCTTCCTAAAATCTTAGGGAGACATGAGATTTTAATTCCATAAAAATGGGGAAATTGCAATTCCTTTCAACCAAACAAGGGAATTTTGTGGTGTCTGGAATTAGGTGGGAATTAAGTGGGAAAGGAATTTAAGTTCACTTCAACCAAGCAAAGGAATTAGGGATGAAAATTATAATTTTATGGAGAAACCTCTAAATAATTTGAAGAAACTTTTTATGGCTGACGTTATAAGTATCTTGATATTATATATCTGGATCATTTCAAAATAACTCTCCATCATTTAATATTTTTGCTTATGCTCTGCAAGGAGGTTCTCGCATTTGTTCCTTTGTTTAAGTATATGTTATTAAACATGTTATATGTTATTATACAACCTTCATTGATGGGATTCTTGCAACGGGCAAGAGAAGGAACATCCCCTCCCCTTTAACCCGGTCGCACCATATAAGACTTTAATTATATGGAGTAATTTTTAAGTTCAATTCTGTATTTCTACACCGCAAAACTCTTTCCACGCTCACGATTGTAGCTAAACTAATATTTTTTATTTTTTTTTTACAAAACCTCTCTATTGATTACTCTAGTAAAAACTATAAATTAACCAGACTTTTACAATGAAACTAACCATCCAATTCCTCGATCTAAAAATCTAAAACATGCAACCTCTCTAGCATTGCTCAATCCATTAATCATTCACTCCCAACCTTTCTATCACAACTTTGTATATTAATATAAACCCTACATATAACACCATGGCTCTTCTGTCACATATATTTGTTTGTCCTTTCTCTCTCTCTCTCTCTCTTGCTTTTTTTATTTTTTATTTTTGTTGGGTTTTTCCTCTCATTGAAATTGTTGTCTACAAACCTCAAGGCAGAAGGGTGGTGTCCTCGATCATGATTGATGAGTAGAATAATAGGTTTGGCAATTTGTTATTAATAATGTTTAGTTTGAGGAATGAGGAATGCCTATGTAACACCATTTTCTCTTCAACAGTTCCTCTATCTAAGCTTTTCTAAAAAATATCTCTTAGCTCTATGGAAATGGAGCTCATCATGTCTTTTTCAATTCATCACTTGCAATCACGGAAGACAAACCATGAAAAGAACTTAACGATAATAAAATGTCATTTTTTAGGAGCCTTTCAATATTCTCTACTATTTTGGTACTGTTAATCACATTCGTTAGAGAGACTAATTACGGGTAATGATTGGTTTGATTTGTTTTGAAGCACCTTCCAAAGAATTAGATCATTTCTCTTTGATGGTGTAGTTGGTGTTGATTGGTCTATATTGATATAGTGTTTTTCTTTTTCTTTGTATCAAAAGAAAAGTTGATATAACTCTTAATCTCTTGACTATAATTATAATCTTACTATTTACGGGAGAGTAATGCTATTCATCCCTAAAAAAATTTCTCTTATACATGATACTACTTGATTGGTTACTCTACTTTTTTTTTTTTATAAAAAGTTGGTAGGGTCGGCCGTCAGCCAATTCATGATACCAAATGATTATAAGACATGTTATGTAGCGAATAAATTAGGAGGGGTAAGAAGCATTTTCCTCATGAGCGAAACTCAACTGGTTAACCAATCCAAAATAAGTTCATAAACTTTGTTTGCTAGCCGCGACTTCCACTAATTTTTAGGACAAGAGCGGTGATAGACTCTTAAGTTAGGGATTTAAACTTATAATTATAATTTTAGTTTTGGTCTTCGGTTTTGATTTGTTTTATTCTTTTAGTTCTTGACTTTTAAAAATGTTTTACTTTTAGTCTTAAATACTTAAATGTTTTCAGTTTATAAAATTTTACTAAATTTCACCCCTATTGGCTATTGCATTTAAGGACATTTTAAACTAAAAGCGGGAAGCCAAGATGACATGTAGTGACTTCTCCCATGTGGGAGGTCATAGGATTGAGCCTCAGTCGAGGCGTTGTGCCTCTTTGTGTTTCATTAGGTTGAGAAAGTATGTTGAACATGTAATAGAGTCAGCGGCATTCAAAAAAAAAAAAAAAAAAAAAAAAAAAAAAAAAAAAAAAAAAAAAAAGTGGGAGAAATTAAGGTTAAAAATCAAAGTAAAAAATAACATTATATAACTGATAAATCAAAAGTGAAGTGAATTCTAGCAGAAGACAATAATAATAAACAACAAACATAAGACAAGGTTAATTAGAGACACCAAATTTGATCCCATCATGTGATGATAAAAATGGATCAATTGATTTAACAAGGATGACTTATATCCTTTATAAGAACAGGGAAAAACAATCATTGTTCGAGCACCACACTAGTAATTACTAATTCAAAGATCAACCACACTTGCAAGATGTGACAAAATTAAATCAAAAAATTCCAATAATTAAGTCATTACCCGAGAGTATCCATAGAATAAATTCTAATCCTGTATAATAGTTAGCAAGTCACATAGAAGAGATAAATTGCACTAAAAAGACCATGTTTAACCGAGACAATCTTGACAAGAACTGAACTCGTAATCTTTTGAAACGAGAATCATGCTTCGCTCACTCGTGTGTCCCTTTTGGGTAAGAAATTTTGACCACATGAATATTGGGCTGCTACAATCATTACCATCAGCAATCAAAATTCTCAAATTAAGTAAATCAGTGCCAATCAATCAAGTAATTAAAATGGTGAAATGCTTACGTCTAGGAACATAAGAAATGAACTTCATGTGAGTGTCTTCCCACTGGGCCATATCAAGATTTTCAAGATCATTATAACAGTATTTGTAGAATAATTACTATACATATATTGATATATATATGCCTCTCACCATCATCAATCAGCTGGCCATGGAAGATTGGAAGATAAATAAATTTTTAAACATTTACTCTCCTGCACCAATTACAAGACAATGGCAAGTGAAACCTTGAAAAAACATTTGAAATGTCACTGTTTTTGTATGACTTGTTTACATTTCTATGGTTCCTAGGATTTTTACCTAGAAAATACATGGCCTACTTCAAGATTGTATGCCAACTTCAACTCAAAATCATCCAAGTGGAACAATATGGTTCACTAAACACATGAATAATCTAACCAACCTGAAAAAGAGCTTTCTCTATTCTCTAATGGAGATATGTATAGTATCTAACCTCAAGCAATGCCTTTAATTGTTTTTTTTTTTTCTTTTTTTTCTTTTGGGTTGTGCCAAAAGATGACATAGTAGTGTGAGAGTGTGACAAGTTTTTCGAGTAGAGTTTGACTTATAGGCACAGCTCACTATAGGAATTACAATTTTGAATGCACGTCTTTCTAGTGTGAGGTAAACATAACTCAGATATACCTTAAGGTTGTGAACGCACCAATGTAAAGTCGATCGAGGTTATTATAATGGCAAGATGAATATGGTCATGAAATGACAGGCGGAGCAATTGGGTGGGGAGATGGTGCAATGGGCACCCAGAGCTGAGGGACCCCACTACCTTTGTGTGCAAAGATGAAGGGAAATATTTGTCATTTTCATTGCCACTATGTCTCTCAATACCCCCATTTGTTTCACTTTCTTGGCTGAGAAATGGTATAATGTTTGGTGCAGAATGTCTATGCTGTTAAATCGAGTTCCCCACCCCCTCTAGCGTCATCTTTTGCGGTTTCCAGTCGGACCATCTCTCCTACCCACCTTGTCTCTTTTTCCCTGCAGCCATGACTCAAAACACTTAGTATCATTACCATGGAGGAAAATCATGATTAGTCATTGATACGAATCTAAACATTAAGTAAATTTCGGTCATTACCATGGAAGAAAATCATGACTAGTCCTAGATTTCGGTCAATAACCGGTGTGGGAGGCCCGACTCACGGCTCAGGTACCAAATGATATGAACCCAAACCCTAACTACACCAGTCACAGCTAGCCAGATGATTTTGACATATACCGTCTTATATATTGGTCTGAATTCCCATCAGCTGATGTGTGAGGCATCAGTCATTTTCCATCATTCTCCTCAGTTTATCCAATTAGCAGATCGAGGAAACAAGCAAATCTGAGGAGATAACAAAATACAAACTGAACTGATTAAGAAAAAGGAAGAAGAAGACAAAAGAACAAAGGATCTTGTCCTGGAAGAATATGGCTTTTTTCCATGAAGTGTTTTTAAATGTTTCCAAGTCTGAAAATGGGCACATAAGTCTACAATGATCTGTCTGGTTCTAAAGGTTTACGACATGTTTAGGCTTCTTCTATGATTGGAAGGAGCAGAACCACCTAACTTAAATTACATTGTTTGTTTGAACCATTTTTCTGCAACTTTTTAAAGGATTTATCATATCATCACCTTTTTACATGAAATGCATGGAACCTTAACACTATTGTTTAGTACTTGTCTTCCTGGTTCTTATCCAAACAGCAATGCATAGTAGTTTCATAGTGGGGAATCACCAGAACAAGATAGCCACAAAAAATAAAAAGGAGAGAAGAAGAAAAAGGAAAGCTAAGAAAGGAAAAAAGAAAATGCTGCCTCTGAGATTTGGCAAGACTTTTTTGATACAGCTGCAGATTTTAATATTATTTCTTCATAATTTAAGATATATTATAATGATTTCTCATCAAATGGTTAGTGGCCGTCAGAAGCATATTAGATTGGGAACACTGCAAATAAATAATTAATTAATTAAATAAGCTAATAACACTCAGCCACAATCTTAATAAGAAAACCACTTTTTTTTCAGTTCACAAATGCATATCCAGTTGCTCATATGATTGGAACACAAAAAAAAAAAATGGCATTCATTTGGTGTTTTGTATTCTCTTATCCTGATTTGTATGAACCCCTTCAACAAGATGTGAAAATAGAAATTACGTATGGGCAAGTTCCTCAAAAAAGTAATAATGTTTTTTAAAGAGTCTAATGTATACTTGCATCATCACATCCTATCATGTTCAAAGCAGTGTTTTCAACTGTAATTTTAAATATTATAGATATTTAAATTCTTTTATCATTCAAGGAAAGGACCATTTTCTTTGGAAGTAACTCATTCACATAACCAATTCAGACAAGTCCAAATCCCAATGGCTGTGTATCTACGGGGTGTGTGTGTGTGTGTGCACACGTGTATAGTACAACATATATAAATGAGCATATACAAGGGAGGGGGGAGATGTGGTGGTAAATAATTTGGCAAAGTAGCACGGAATATTGACACGAATGTGAACCCATTGCAGAAATGAACAGCAAATCATGCTCAACAGTACCTAACAAGAGTTTCTGAGAATGACAGGATTGTGAGCAACTGAGAGTGAAATGTGACAATATTTTAATGAGTGGGATTAGTTTGCTGCTAAAGTGGCCTTTCCAAGTGGTTACAATCCTTCTTAATTAGTTTTCAGTAGACCAACATATTTTTCTTTGGTGGGTATTTTTATGCAGTGGGTGGCTAGACTAACAAGGTGGCATTTGCAGAAACCAGTAGCAGCACACGCCACTATACCTCAAAACAAAAAAGGTTAGGTATATGAAGTGGAATAAAGGGAGGGAGAGAAATATGTTATCATTTTATTTATTTAACTGAAACCTTTATCTTAATTCTTATCAGATATTGGTAGAGAAAAGAAGAAATGGAGAACTTTTATAAGGGTTTGAGTTCATTTTGGGATATTGCCGATCGTCTCCGTGGTTGATGTTACATCCATAGTGCATCTAAAGAATAGTTCAGATAAAACCATACCACAAACTATTATTTATACAGGGAAAAGATGATCAATGAAATAGCTACAAGTTGGTGTAGGCACAGGATTGAAGTACATATTCCTAACTTAAATAAATCAAGCACCATCCAACTGAGACATTAAGATTAACTCTCTAAACTCAGACTATTATATTATTGTTTATTCATAATTTACTCTTTGTGTTCAATTGAAAAACCTTAACTTGTTTAACTTGATAAAATTTAGAAGAAACAGACAGAAGATTGCAATATATTAAGGATTTTCAGCCTCTTAAATAGATCATTTCATCATGGGAAAAAATGTCAGCCACACCATTAATATTAAAAAAATTGACAATGCTTCCATAAAGATTGTCTTTCCTTTTTTATATTGTATTCAGGTTATACCTATCATATTCCAGAATACCACGCTTGTTTTACTTCCAAAGACTAGTTGGTTTCACCTTTATACAAGCATTTACTAAAGCAAAAAATGAAAAAAATATCAGCAACTTGTCAAGAAAGTCAACCAATGCATTCACTTGAACACTTTCAATACTGGAATTTCTTCTAACTTTTCTATGTTTTTCCCCATTGGAGGAAGAAAGGGTTGAAGGTGAGAAGCAATAGGAAGCAAACCAAAATTAAAAAAGTTTACATATGTAGATGAGTTATAGAAAATTCAGCTAAATTGCAAAGTTCATGGGTCCCTTCTATCCCTATCGCAAGTGCCCTGTGAGTCATCATTGTTAAAATAATCAAATTTTGATGTATTGAATAATTTCCACCTTTCCAATTGATCTAGATTTCATCATCAATCTGAATATGTGACTGGAAATGAGACTTTTAATGGGACTCTGAAATTGGCTAGCCTTTAATTAAAAGATGACTCTTTGGTATTGACTTTGGACTATTTGCTATTTTGCCTCAGCTTTTTCTTCTTCCCCCAAAACATTTCCTGCTTAAATAATTACAATTCCATCATCATAAACTTTTGTGTTCTATAAAACATCATATTTACTGTTCAGGAATTATATAATAAAATAGGAATTTTCATTTTATGTGACATGCATGAAGATACAAATATACATACATGTCATCATATATGTGACATATACACATCATAGGATCCTTGTTTAGGTAGAAATAAAGAAAACACAACACATTGCATGGATGTTTAATGTACTCTTACTTGCATGCATCCATGATGGCTTTTTGTGTGCTGCAGAAATGGATGATAAATTCCTAATTTCGTCAGCCATCCTACTGTTAATCATGTTGCTGAAGCTGGCCCACTTCTCAAGTCTTCTCTTCCTATAAAATCCCTTTCTCATGCGATACTCCCGTACCTTCTCACTGCTATCTGCAGACAAAAACCCTCTAAACATATCACCTTCAATCTAGTCAACATGATATCATCAGAGATAACCGGCATCAACTATGTTGCTGCTGATAACCCCTTACCTCTTCCTCTTGATTACAGCTTCATGCCGAATGATATACCTGCACTCCATTTCAGTAAGTTTATAACCAACTGGGCGAATTATCAAACCACTCTTCCTTTCCCAGAGTTCCCTGCGCCTTTGTCATGTGTCAGCAATAATTCAACCTCAGATGAGTCAGATGAACACCAGCTTAGAATCATTGGTGAGAGAAAACAGAGGAGGATGATATCTAACAGAGAATCAGCTAGGAGGTCAAGGATGCGGAAACAGAGGCATTTGGATGAGCTGCGGTCCCAAGTGTTTCACCTTAGAACAGAGAATCACAATCTGTTAGATAAGTTGAATCAAGTGTCAGACTGTCATGACAAGGTGCTTCAAGAGAATGCCTGCCTCAAGGAAGAAGCTTCTGGTCTTCGTCAAATGGTCATGGAGCTCCAACTTCGAAGTCCTTTCAGTGATTTAGGCGAGCTGGAAGAGATTACATGCACCACAGATCATCTGAAGACTGAACCTTCAAACCAAACCAATAGCAGTTCTATAAATATGTTTCACTAGGCATGATCTCCATTACTAATACTCTGAGAGATTCAGAGAAGGGAAATGGGGGAGAGTGAGGGTGAGAGTGCTAGATGTTTTCTCTTTTGCTTTCTGTTTTTACATGAATGTCAATCAGTCTTTAAGTTCACCTAACAGAATGAACACAGACAGAATGTGCAATAATACCTTATGACCATATTAATCTGAGTAACCAAATGCTATTTTCATGCTTAAATCAATGGAAAATTTTCAACTCTCATCATGCTGCATAATCCTGAAGCTGCTGATGGAGAAAATTTTAAGAAAGTGAAACCTTTATTAGTGGTCCATGATAGACAAATCAAATCACGTCATCACTGTTTTCATTCAGTGATCATTATGAAAACCCAATCAGGTTCAGTTATGTAGTAGGCGCTTAAGATGTGGATCAGAAGAAGTGTCATCAACAAGAAGAAAGAAACCCATCCGAGTTGAGATCTTACCCAAAAAAAAAAAAAAAAAAAAAAAAAAAAAAAAAAAAAACGCATGGAGTTTCCTTGGATATTAACTGTAGGTAAAAGGTATTTATATTCATATGCATTTCCAAATCTGTGAAGACAAGGCTAAACGAGGAGGAAACAAGGGATAAAGAAAGTGGCCACATATTGATCAGGTTTGGCCAAAGCAGGCCCCATCACATTTCCTGCTTGGCTCACAATAGCGCAAGCAAAGAGACATATAGAGGTGGAGATGCTGGTGATAGTGGCTCATACTTTAAGGAACTACTATATCAAGCAAAACAGTTGAAAGGAAATTCACTATGGTCAAGTGACTGTTATTAACTTTTCTTGAGAGTATCAGGTCTCAGGTAGGTGATCCTAGAATACATAGTTTCTGGAATCAGATATCATACAAGTATACAACACAGTACCATATTCAGTAGCTCTAATGGTGCATTTCTTTCTGTAGTTCAACATCCATTGCACTTGCAGGCAGTTCAATTTTACCTCATAATTTCTCTCCTCTGGGTTCTCCCCAGGCTCCCTCTAAGATATCATAATCTTGTTAATATAATTAAAGCATAAGAATTTTAAAATATAACCTAGCCAGGTTCAGGACTTCCTTTTATCTTAAGAAGATAGTTTTTGCTGGGGTGCCTTCTCATAGTCCTTAAAGAGTTTCACTACATGGTGCATCAGCAAGGAAAGCCCCTCTTGACACACAAATAGATCATCAATGGATAAGGTGGCCGACCTTCCAAAAAAAAAAAATTCCAATCACTGCAAGGCACACATCAGGTGGAAAAATTCTTGCCAACGTACCCTACAGAGTTTTCTATCTTTAAATGCTTGGCTTTATATATTGAAGACCTATTTCTTAGGTTTTGTTTCAGCTAACCTTAACATCTGTTACACCAATAACTTTGACATTAGCATTATGTTAAATATCCAATCGGCAGTGCTACTTTTAGCGTTTTAATTTCTCTTGTGGTGCCTCTGGGCCTCTGAGGTTGCTTTCATCAAAGTTAATTTTCTGACTTCAGGACAGTAAACAAAACTAATTTCAATAATGATCATAAAGCCTATAGAACCTATATTCCATCGCCAGACGCCAGCATCAACTGATGTTTTTTAATCATTAAATATTTCTCTATGCCTCAAATACCAGATAAAACAACAACTGTTCACATAAATTGACAGACATGAGCCTTACCTAATTTGCCCTGATTTTTGAAAGGTTATCTGTAGGACATAAGCACAAAAATAAATAAATAAGCACATCAGATATCTTCCCATCAACCTCTTTGGTATAAAATATTCCTTTTTAAATTGCCACTTGTCTTCATGAGAGAGGGTGGAAAGAGAGCATAACATCAATGAACCAGCAAAAATGCAAAAATGTTATCACCAGATGTTAATGAAAGATATATTATACAGTTTCACTAGCACTCCACTATCTCTTTCATCACCAAAGTCCTCACTCTCTTTTATCAGTGCAAAAGGGCTGTTGACACATCAAAATGAAAGGATAATGGCGAAAAATTCCATTCCACTTTTGCTGGCAAGTGAAGAGACGCCATTACCGTACACTGATTTGAGAATTGGAAATCCACAGCGGAAGCATTCACAAATACAGTCATGGAACTAACAATGAGGAAAAGAAATCAGATGAATCCAGAACACACAACTATATAGGAAACAACTAACCCTCGGCCATGGCTGCCTCTTCTGTACCATTTAAACCCCCCAAATCTTCACTAACACTATCAAGTTTTAAACCTAATCTCCATGAAAACAGAACCAATCAACGAAGCATATAGTAGAGTCGTACTAAATATTTGAAAATAAAAAACAATAATTCAACTTTTCAAGTTAAGATGAATTGGAAAGTAAACAAATAATCCAAATAATTATAGGTTAAAACACAGAAATTGACCTGAATATTGGGATGACGAAGGCCACAGTTGAAGCACTTCAGAATTCGGATGATGATCAGTTGATTCTGTTGGCGCCGGAGGGAAGAGCAGAGATGGGCCATTGAAGCTTTTTTAGCAGGCCTAATGAGCTATTTGTTGGGCCCAATGCTCTTTGGACGGCAAATTATGCCCTGGAAACGTGTTCACCGAGAATGGTGAACACAAGGCCAAACGACGTCGTTTTTAGGCAAAAAAAAAAAAAAAATTCGCGGATGTGAAGTTAACGGCGCGCGTTGATCAAATTATGAATTTTCTGTTATGAGATTATGAATTTTCATAAAATTCATAATCTCATAACAGAAAATTCATAATCTCATAACTGAAAATTCATAATCGCATAACAGAAAATTCATAATCGCATAACAGAAAATTCATAATCGCATAACAGAAAATTCATAATCTCATAACTGAAAATTCATAATCTCATGGTTCCAAAGTGAATGTGTAGGCATGGTTCCAAAGTGAATGTGCAGGCATGAATTCATAATTTATGAATGTTCGTGATTTCGGACGGGAATGTGTAAGCATGGTTCCAAAGTGAATGTGCACATATGAATTCATAATTTATGAATGTCCGAAATCATTGTTCACCTCAAATTAAAGTGAAACCACAAAATGTGAAAATGAAGAAGAAAAGTCACGCAATTAATTAAGGGGAAAAAAAAAAAAAAAAAAAGGAGATAACAGTGTACTAACACCGTTGGAATGGTGAACACGGTTTCATGGCATAACGCTCCTCTTTGGACGGCAAATTATGTTATGGAAAGCAAGGTGGACACGATTCTATATTTATAATTTATATACGGTAGATTTATAATTATAGAGCTATATGTTCATAATTTTATAAATATATGTTCATAATTATAGAGCTATATGTTCATAATTTTCGATGTTCATATTCCCAATTGTTGAATTCTGTTTGCACAAATCACAGAACTATATGTTCATAATTCATAATTTGATAACTATACAGTTTAGAAATTATGAATTTACGGTACAAATATCATGAATCTGCAGTATAGAAATTATAAATCTATTGTATTTAAGTTATAAATCTACAATTTAGAAATTATGAATCTAAAGCATAGATTTTATGAATCTACAATATAAAAATTATGAATCTACAGTATAGAAATTATGAATATGGAACTGTGCTCACCTTGCAAAGTGCGCACGATTCCACAACATATCGTTCCTCTTTGGACGAGAATTTTTTCTTTTAGTCCATCAGCTTAGTCAGCTCAATCATTATTGCGTATTTGCGTGAACCGTGGTCCACACAGCAAAAACACATAGAGTACATTATTATAACTCATAAAATACATTATTTTACCTCCAAAATTTCATTATTCTAGTACATAAAGTATATGATTCTAACTCATACAAAATATTATCTGACCCTATTCATTATTCTAACACGCGCACGGAGCAAGAAATTGTTTTAAATATCAAAACGACGTTATTTTTGAACTGTGGTCAGCTCTGTGGATCGTTGCCTAGTAAGCTATGATACTGACAAATTATACTATGGACTATGACCACATTACAATGTGAATTGTAAATAAATATTTATTTTTAGTATATTGCATATTCATTTTTAATATACTGAAAGTTCATTTTTAGATAATATACCAAATAATGAAAGTATGACACAAAAAATGAACATTCAATTTATTAAAAATAAACATTAAATATATTAAAAATGAATCTTATATTCATGGTTATCTTGTAAGCGAACCATGAGTCCATGATTCATGGTATAATGATTGTATCGAGTTAATACCATCTAGCGTCCTACGAGTATAGTGGTTTTGTCACGTTTAGTCCTAAATTTTTAAATTACTACTCATAATCCTTCAACTTTTAAGTTGTTACCATTCATAGTCCAAGTTAACCACCCATGGTCCTTCAACTTTTAAAATTTAACCAGTCACGGTCCTTTTGGAAGGAAGGACCATAGGTGGTTAAATTTTGATAATTGAAGGACCTGTGTGGTTCACTTGAACCATGTATGGTAACAATTTAAAAGTCGAAGGACCACGAATGGTAAATTTGAAAGTTTAGGAATAAATATTACGAAATCACTCTACTCGGAGCACTCTAAGATGGTATTAACTCGATTATATTAGTATGATAGCTCTCTCAAATGAAGTCATCGACTATCAAAATGTCTAATATGGTGCATGCTATTCAATTTCTTTCAGATATGATCTCTCATTCAATTTTCTAAGTCACCTTAAGTTGAGAAAATGTACAAAACATAACTCTTAACTTTTTTCTTTTAAAAAAAAAAAAAAAAAAACTCTTAAATTTTTAGTATTTACTTTTTGATTTTCTTAACTTGACTGTCTTATTTTTACTTTTTAGCTTTAGATTATTTAAAAAGTTTAACAAAGAATTAAATATGAAAGAAAATAAATAGTCATCCAGTAAAATTAAAAATCTTGATTATTATGCATTTAATTTGAGAGGAATATTATAATTGAGGGACCGGGGAAAAAAACTCTCTCTGGACGCCGGAGCTCTGGGACTCCGGAATAGCGCCAAAATAGATTTGTAGATATTTTCTTTCAGTTAAAAATCTCACCTTTTCCCTCTGTCTTATCCTGGAGTCTGTATTGCTAAGCACCCATTTGAGCATTTTCTCAAGATCTTTAACGAGGAGTTGAAACCATGGGGTGTTTAATGAACCCAAAATCGCCAGCAATTTCTTTAACCAGTGTACAGTTACCAAGAATCTCAAGGAGGCCCATGCTGAATGCAAGAGCTATGGCCAAAGAATTATATTTCAACCATGATGGTTCTGCCACAGAAAAACTTCTGGTATAACACTCACATAATGTACCTGGATAAACCAGTGGTCTTTATTTGCTTTGATGGTGGGTTTTGTGCAGGCAGGAGTGAACCTGGTAGCTGACCTGGTTGGAGTGACCTTGGGTCCAAAAGGAAGGAATGTGGTTTTGGGGAATAAGTATGGACCTCCCAAGATTGTTAATGATGGTGAAACTGTTCTTAAACAGGTAAATTGGACAATCTAGCCAAGTTGGTCAGGTTGTTAGACTCGTTTACTATTAAGATTATAAGTTTGATTCCCAATGGGAGTGGGCTATTGGTCTTTCTGGCATTTCTTGGTTTGAGCTAGTAAGCTATGGGCAACCCAGGCTAGTATACCTCCTTATTGGTCATTTGTCGACTAGAGAATCAAGATTGGTTACCCAATGCACACCATTGGTAATTTGGTAGTGGTTGCAAGTTTTCCTCGCCACTCAAAATTATTGCATGGTAGGACAATCTAGCCAAGTTGGTCAGAATGTTAGACTCGTTAACTATTAAGGTTATAAGTTTGATTCCCAATGGGAGTGGCCTATTGGCTTTTTAGGCATTTCTTGGTTTGAGCTTTTATCTCATTGTTGGTACTTTGTCGACTAGAGTATAAGGCTGGTTACCCGGTGCACAGCATTGGTAATTTGGTAGTGACTGCAGATTTTCCCCGTTACTCAGAATTATTACATGGTTTAAGTTAAATGCAAAATTGATGATATGTTTGATTGTTTCTTTGTTCTATATTCTTAAACCACTTGCATTTGCATGCATAGATTGAACTTGAGGATCCTTTGGAGAATGTGGGAGTTAAGTTGGTGAGGCAAGCTGGGGCAAAGACAAATGATATTGCTGGTGATGGTAGCACTACATCCATAGTGCTTGCCCAAGGCCTGATAACTGAAGGTGTCAAGGTGCATTGCAATATAACTTAAATCAAGGGACATATATAGGAACCCCCTTCATTATTGGGCATATAATGATGTACTTTAAGAATGAATCTTCAATGACTTCATTCTTTACTTGGTTGAATGTCACTTAAAATTTACCTTTCCTAAAGGTTACTGCAACAGGCACAAATGCTGTACAAGTATCACGCGGGATTGAGAAAACTGCTAAAGCGCTTGTTTCTGAACTCAAGTCCATGTCCAAAGAGGTATATTCAATAGAGCTTACATGTCTTTTCATCATTGTGGAAACTAGAAGACTAGAATTTCTCGAGTAGGAATATATCTAATGTAGTTTTAGTGTAAAGGGATAGGTATGGAGTTATGCAAATGTGTAACTTTCAAGTTCAGGAATACTGCCAAGCACCTTATGCTCAGATGGCACCTCTGTGACTCTCCTTGAGGGAAGGTTACAGGATTAAACCCCGGTGGTGGTGTATTGACTCTTTGATCTGCAATAGATAAAGTATAGAACAGATACTACCTTGTAATAGAGTCAATAGTACTCAAAAAAAAAAGTTCAGGAATAGTGGAATACGCAATTTTGGAATTGCCTACCTACCGCCTTGACACATTGCAGGTTGAGGATCGTGAACTTGCAGATGTTGCAGCTGTTAGTGCGGGGAATGATTATTCTGTTGGAAATATGATCGCTGAAGCTATTCGCCGAGTAGGCAGAAAAGGTGTTATTACAATTGAGAAAGGGAACTACAGTGAGACGAGCTTAGAGATTGTAGAAGGAATGCATTTTGATCGTGGTTACTTGTCCCCTTATTTTGTCACTGATCGCCGAAAAATGGCAGTAGAGTTTCACGATTGCAAGGTAAACATTACATGTTTTCGTTATAGCCTGTTTTTCAGTGGATACTTACAGGCCATGAAATTTTCGCTTGCAGTTGCTGTTGGTTGATAAAACAATCTCGAATCCAAAAGAGTTGATTAAAATATTGGACAATGCTGCTAAGGAGAAGTACCCTATTGTGATAATTGCAGAGGCCATCAAAGAGGAAGCTCTTGCTCCCGTAATTAGGAACAAACTCATGGGCGTCCTTAAGGCAGCCGCTATTAAAGCCCCCGCCTTTAATGAGCGCAAGAGCCACTACCTAGAGGACATTGCCGTTTTGACTGGAGGTTAGTGTGACCCGAACATTAAGAAGCTCGTGCTAAATTTGGTGTCTCCAATTTTCTTCCTGTTGCTGCTTGCTTGCTAAGTTCATCGTGTCTTTCTAGGAACCGTGATAAGAGAGGACAAGGGTTTGACACTCGAGAATGCTAATAAGGAGTTACTGGGGACTGCTTCGAAGGTGGTGATAACCAAGGACTCTACACTGATAGTTACCGATGGAAGGCATCAAGAGGCTGTTAACAAGAGGGTCTCTCAAATACAAAATCTCGTCAAGGTGCGAATTGCAATGCAAAAATAAGAGAGAACATATTGGTTTATAAGGGCATGGGTTAAACTAGCTAATTGATTGGATTCAGTCTTTTAGTGTGGTATGTGTTTTTACTTTGCAGAACACTGATGAAAATTTTCAAAAGAAAATTTTGAATGAAAGGATAGCAAGATTGTCCGGTGGGATTGCTATTCTTCAGGTATGGCAAAGAGAATTGGCACATAACGATGTAGTCTAGTCTCGGGTTGTAAAGCTAATCTGATTTTATCGACTAAATTATAGGTAGGAGCTCAAACAGTAGTCGAATTGAAGGATAAACAACTAAGGGTTGAAGATGCTCTCAATGCAACCCGGGTAACTACTATTTACTTTCTCTCTTATGCTTGATTGCAAAATCCATCAAACGACAATGGAAATTCTGTCTCGCTCGTTAGGCTGCTATCGAGGAAGGAGTAGTAGTGGGCGGTGGCTGTTGCCTTTTAAGGTTGTCATCGAAGGTTGATGCTATCAAAGAAACATTAGACAACGAAGAGCAAAAGGTATCTCTCGTACTTTTATTTTGCCCATCGATATAGTTACATCTCCTCTGTTTTTATGTGATTCTTTTTGGACTGTACAATACGAAATCTCTGAAGGGTAAGTGACATTTTCCTTTTTCACAACTCGATAGATAATATTTTACGGCATCTATGTCTATGAAAGCAGATAGGAGCCGAGATTTTCAAAAGAGCTTTGGCCTATCCTATAAGACAGATATCGCAAAATGCTGGTGTAAACGGGAATGTTATTATAGAGAAGGTCTGCATTCTTCACAAATGTTGTCAGAATTGCTATTCCAATTACTGAAAAATAACTCGCCAACTTATATGTCATGATGTGCAGATTCTTTCAACTGATGACACGAGTTATGGATATAATGCTGCTAAGGGCGAATATGAAGATTTGATGGCTGCTGGGATTTTGGATCCTGCAAAGGTCAAACTAAAGAAAGCAGCTTTACTGATTCAGATGGTTTTGGTTAAATCTAATCAAGCTTTTACATTGCCAGAATATAACAGAACATGAGAAAAACACAGATTAATCTTTATAGTATTCTTATCAGTTTGTGAATCTCATGAATGCATCTCTTATATCATACAATGAATGTGTTGAACAGGTGGTTAGATGTTGCCTGGAGCATGCAGCATCTGTTGCCAAGTCCTTCCTGACTTCTGATGCTGTGATTGTTGACATCCGGGAGCCGGTATCCCGCCTAAGGAGAAATCCAATGATGCCCCCCACCTCAGGTACCATTTGCTGCACAAAAAAACACTTGCATACACACACATCACATAATGATATCAATATACGCCCCCTTGGGGCAACCCCAACCAAACTGGTCAGGCTGTTAGCTTGGTAACCACAAGGTTACAATCTCAACAGGAGCGACCTATTGGCTTTCTTGGTTTAAGCCGGTTAGCTATGGGCAATCTGGATTGGTTTACCTCCTTGTGGTCCTTTGCCGGCTAGGGTCACAAGGCAGGGTTACCTAGTGCATACCCTCGGGCTAGTAGTGGCTGCGGGTTTCCCTCGTCACTCAATATACGCCCCCTCGAAGGCAACTCAGCCAAGTTGGTTAGGCTGTTGACTGGGTAACCACAAGGTTACAAGTTCAACTCCCAAACAGGAGCGACCTATTGGCCTTCTTGGTTTGAGCCAATCAGCTATGGACAATCTAGGCTGGTTTACCTCCTTGTGGTCCTTTGCCGGCACTCACAAGGCAGGGTTTACCTAGTGTGTACTCTCGGAGTAGTGGCTGCTAGTTTCCCTCGTCACTCAATATACACCCCCTCCCCATGAAGCATGGTTTGTGTGCATTCAAGACTATGCACTTTCAATCTGTTGCAAGCATTCAATCCTGGCAAACTGCATTGTTGTCCATCCTGCAGGTATTGGACCAGTTGGGTTTTAATCATGCAGCTGAATACTTTAGCTTTGTTCAAGAAGAGGAAAATTGCAGACTGTTCAACTCATGCAATGGCTTTGCTTCTAAATGATATTGCTACCCATCAGGAAGAACAAACTTGATGGCATGGGTAGCTTGATCAAGATGCACAGAATTCCAGTCTCATCATCATTGTATTTCCCAACTGGTGAAGAGGAATCCATTGTTTTTCCCACTTAGTGCCTTCTTGTTTTCAATTCTCATTGTCAAAAGACAATGCATCCCAACACTTCAACATGTATTTGTAAATATATAGTCATATATTCCTTTCCTAGCTAGAATCACAAGGTGGAGTTTAGCCCGTGCACACCCTCAAGCAGTGGATGTGTGTTTCCTCGTCACCCCAAAATATTAATCGTATAAATGTAACACAATATGAACTTTTTTTACAACTAACTTAAACAAAGTTTCTGTCACTTTTGGTCCCACGAGTTTGATAGCATTCTCACTATTGATACACACAATGATAAAGATATATTGTAACTATAGGTAACAATTTCTCCTTTTTTTTTTTTTTTTTTTTTTTTTTTTGGTATAAGAGACTAAGAGTCAAATAGGCTATCGAACTACACACGAAATTGCAATTGGACTGTTGAACTAAAAATAAGTATAATTAGGTCCCTGAATAATGCAAAAGCATCCAATTGAACCAAAAATTATATGTTTACTTGTTGATGGCTGACGTGGTGGTTACTGTATCAAAAAAAAATTAAAAATTTTATTTTAATAATTTAAAAATTAAAAATTAAAAGAAAAAAAAAACCTCCGACAGCTTGGAGACGAAGAAGTCTGACTTCTTCGTCTCCGGGCTGCTAGAGAAGACAAGACCTTTGTTTCCAGGCTACCTGGAGACTCTTGACTCTTCATCTCCAAGTTCCTTTGTTTCCAGGCTACTTGGAGACTTGACTCTTCGTCTCCAAGTTTGCTTCTTCCGAAATGAATACTTCTAGTGATAATTGGCCAAAAATTAGACGACAAAATTAAATGTGATACAAATACATAGTCATACACATAATTAAAAAAATTCAAAAATCAAGAACTAAATGTGATTTATATATAATAGTCAGGGAGCCAAAATGTTTAAAATTTATTCTACTAAAATTTTATTTTTATTGTACCCCATGTTCAATATTTCAGTTAATATATTAAAAATTACTCCGTAAATTATAATACACTCAACCTATTACTAATTCAGCTAGGATGATGGTCTGATTAATCGGCAAGGCGATCTGGTGATGTCCATCTTTCCATTTCCTAGGACTCCCTCTGAAACGCTGTCATTTTCCCTCTCTCCATGTCAAAGAAGAATGATTTAGGAATGACCCATTTCCAGATTTTGAGAAACAGATATAGGGTAGTAGTGTGGAGATATAGTGTACAGAAATAATAAGAGTATGATGGTGGGGATGTTGATTAGCGTGCAACGCTTGATGGACTTGATGGTCGCCGGATTCTCTCTGGTGATCGTGCTTTGGATTTTCGCCTTCATTGCTTCAATTCTCTGCTGTATTGCTTTCTTCCAAAATGCCAAGGAATTTTCCTGATTCGAGATGACCCAATTGCCCAAATTACGGATTTTTGCTAGGTACCTCTCTCTATTGCTCTCTTCCTATGGATGATTCCTCAATTCCTGTGTTTGATATTGTTTCCCGGATTCTTCAATTTCTCATGTTTATTCGTTGTTTTGCTGGCTTTGGT
This sequence comes from Ipomoea nil, assembly GCF_001879475.1. NCBI lineage: Eukaryota > Viridiplantae > Streptophyta > Magnoliopsida > Solanales > Convolvulaceae > Ipomoea > Ipomoea nil. Next base: position 1,527,953 of record NW_017618364.1, on the reverse strand, counting down.
GGGGTTGATCTGTGTTCTATCGGAGCTTTATTTGAAGATTTGGTCTTATTCAAAAGAGTCTTTTGAATTTTGATTGATTTCTTGGACAGATTAGTTTTGGTTTTTTTGGATTCATTTTCCTGACATTATTTGCATCTTGACATCAATAATTTGTTTGCTTAATTCCCCATTTATGGTTTGTCTGGTTATGATAAATGGCAAACTATTAATATCTGCCATGCTAATCTTTTGCAACAAAATGCGAAATTTCCACACCCAGGATAGCGGATAGATAAATCATGGTAACTCAGCGGTCCATTATGTTGGTGGACTAATACTTGGTGCTCACATGGAGCCTATCATATTGGATGTAACTTCTACTTAGGCTGCTAGGTTTGATCCTATGTCATTTACCCACAATCTATCACTCAGGAACCAACTAAGCTGTCCGTGTAAGCTTTGCCATGCTAATCTCTGTTATTGCATTGTTATCTGGCTTTATGTACCTTCTGTACTAGCTAGAGTCTCATACGAAAGAAGGGAAAATTGTAATTTATACCCCTCCATAATATGTCAATTATCGATGTCACTCTTGAATTATTAGTGGTGTAGATGTTGCCCTTCAATTTTCAAACCGGTACATATATTGCCCCTCCCGTAGTGTAAATGTTGCCCTTCAATTTTCCTCTCGTACGGTACGGGAGGGGCAATATATGTACTATTTTGAAAATTGAGGGGCAACATTTACACCACTAATAATTCAGGAATGACATTGATAATAGGTATATTATGGACGGGCATAAATTACAATTTTCCCTATGAAAGAATCTTGGAGTTGCAGTGCCCAAAAGAAATGGAATGTATTATCAGGTGTTCATTTTTATTCTTAGCAATAAAGCCCCCAACTTTAATGGGATCTTTAGATTAAAAGGGGAGTGAAAGTTGTATTGCAGGGAGTGAGCGCCATTGATAGGACCTGGAAAGCTTTGGGTATATGAGCAGCCAGTTCTGTATAGCATATGCAATTATGCTTGGATAGTAGGATCTACTTGTTTCACATCTGCCCTTCATCCTCTAGGCAAGATTCAGTTTTGCTCCTTTGTTGGGACTTGAGAGTCATTTCACTTGAACACGGAAATTATATTTTAGTTATATATTACTGCTTAACTTTCTGATAATGGTTGAAACCTGTAAGGCTGTAGGTTTCCGACATTAAACATTGCCTAAACATATTTAGGATCAATGGACTTTTAGCAAAGTTTGTGGTATAATCTTAGTGATATCACCAAGGTTTACACCGACCGAGTAATGAACTAGTTGAGAGATTGGAAGACTGAGAACTTTTATACATTGAGAAGACAATAGAAAACCTCATTCTGGGATTAAGGTGTCAGTTTAGGAAGAGTGCATCATCATTCTGGACATAATCAGCGCCCATACACCTTAAGGGGGTGTTTGGTTCAAGTTATATAAGATAACTAAGGTTATATTTGCTTGGGAATATAAGATTCCCATGTTTGGTTCAGGTTATGTAATTTTCCCGGGAACGTCACATAACCTCCATATTAAGTTTTTAGCTATTGGAAGGGAATGTGAGATACCCTCCAATTTCTTAGGTAATTTCACATTCCCTTGTCTTATTACTAATTTTGGGCTTTTGGCATTTTAATCAATTTGTCTTGTTACCTTGTCTTATTTACATACCTTAGTTTTAAATTAAGTGCCTCCTCAAGTTCTAACTCGTCAAGTAGGCATTCCTAAGATCCCGAAGTTTAAAATCTATGCTACCATTCAATAACTGAAGGAAATGTTTCTTGGAACATGAATGGATTGATATATACATCACTACAGCTGTCATGTTCTCCCACGTAATTTTTCAACGTTTGGTCCTTGGTTTTGATGTCTGGTTGGTATTGATGCAGTAGTTCTAACTTCTATCTCTTTCCCCCATTGGTTTGCAGACTGTTACAATCTCTCTGTGTTTCAGGATGTTCATTGATTGGATTCCATGGCTTCATTTTTCAGGTTAGAGTTAATAGGAAAAGAAAAACCGAAAAACATGAAGCACCAAGCATTCAGTTGAATAACATGCCAAGTTGAGAACTTCACAGTTTGGGCATGGAGTCCCATCACTTCTGTTACTTATTTGTTGTTTGTATTTGTAGATAATCTTCTTGAAAATTAGAGCAGAATGTTTTTTTTTTTTTTTTTTTTTAATAGATGAATTATTATGGATCTGTTTGAATATTAGATCCTCAAAAATGACAATGACTTTTTAATCCAATTTTTATTATAGATGAATTTTAATCCAATGTTATTCGTGTTAATTGTCTTGGTTTTAATCTCACCCCGTTAAATATATTGATTTATCTTCTTGTGGTCCTTTCTGCTAAAGTATCATTTCTGCTATCTAGTTTCATTTTATACACAGGTTATATTTTGGTAAATCTAGTTGAAAAGGTAGCTGAAAGCTGAAAAGCTATAAACTAGGAGTTGAAAACTGAAAGCTGTTAATCTATGCTTGAAAGTGTTTGGTAAAATTAGCTTTTGATAAGCTGATAAATGTAAAAACAAAAAAAAAAAACCAAAAAAAAAAACCAAAAAAAAAAAAAAACAAAAAAAAAAACCAAAAAAAAAAAAAACAAAAAAGACATCCTCATAAAATTTAAATTAGTTTGTTTTCATATTAAAATTTAACATTTTGTCTTTAAAAAAGTCATTTTGAAATAAAATTATTAACATAATCATGATCTAACATGAGCTCATAGCTTATTAGTAACTTAAAATAAACCATAAGCTCCTAAACAAGTTCTGTCAAACAGACTCACAAAATTGGTTCATTATAGCAATACTAAAGTATCATTTTATTTTCAAAACATGTTCATCTCACAATATACATATATGTATGAGTTTTATTATTCAGTTTCATTTTATACATACAATAAACTCATTATAACAACATTAAGTTATCATTTTAAATTTATTACAGATTCGTTTGGCAATATATATACTTATATGAATTATTTAGTTTCATTTTATACAAACAATTGTCCATAACAATACTAAAGTATCATTTCAATTATACTATAGATTCATTCGACAATATATATATATATATATATATATATATATATATATATATATATATATATATATATATATATATATATATATATTTGTGGTGTATCACCATAATTTACACAGTTGCGTGGAGCATAGTCTATTGTATGATTAATCTTTTGCCATCTCAGATCACAAGATAAAATTTAACCAATGCATACTCAAATTTTCCTCGCCACTCAAATATATGTACTAAAAAATTGTTAAAACTTATTGCTTTTCAATCCAAAAAAAAATGCGAAAAACCTTTGCTTGTAACATATCAGAAATGTTGAACTGAGTACAATTGTGTTTTTTTTTTTTTTTTTTGAATCACCTTTTCTTTTTTTGTTTTCTTGAATACACCATTCCCCTAATGCCATCCGGGTCGGCTACAAAACCCAGGGAGCGATAGAAGCCGAGAACCCGGGGCTCCGAATAGAGGGCAATGTTAGTAATACCCTTGTCTAACAGCTTGGTGACGATCCTCTCCATGACAGCCTTCCCCAGGCCAATCCCTTGGAAGCTGGGGTCCACCACGACGTCCCAGATGATTGCATTGAAGACGCCGTCGCCGGTGGCTCTGGCGAACGCCACCGGCCGCTTAGCCTTCTGGTGCTCCACCCACAGCAGCGCGTCGGTGTGCTCCAACGCCAGCTGTATCTTGGCGGTGTCGCGGCGGGGGAACCCCACGGCGGCGAACACGGAGTTGAGGTGGTCTAGGTTGAGGTTGGTGAAGGTGGTGTGGAGGTTGAAGCCTCGGGACTGGAGCTCCTCATCGGAGATGGAGAACTTCGCGGCGGCGGCTATGGGGGGTTGTTGTTCCTGGGCTACGACGGCGAGGCTTTTGTAGTGGCGGTGGGTGGTGGGTTTGAGAGTGAAGTGGGTGTGAACATGGCGAGCTGAAATAATGGTGTTATAGAGAAGCATTTTTCATGGCTGATATGATCGATCGATCTTTTTAATTTGCAGAACAGTAAATGGGTTTGTCACTCTATCTATGGTTAGCAAATGAAAACGTAGATAGATATCTTTTGGTTTCGAGTGTGTGGTTCTCATGCAACCTTCCAACCTTATAATGCATTCATTCAATGTGGTTTGGTTGGAGGAAATTACAACTCAACTTATTAAATTGGAATAAGTAAATATCCAAAATGGTCCCTCGACTATAACTAAATTCACAAATTGGTCTTCGACTTTCAATTTTAACCAATTAAGTCCTTAACTTTGCAATTTTAACACAATTTGATCATTTGTCTGTTTGACCGTTTGTTGACTGTGATTTTTGAGGATATATATGTGATTTCATGGTCCATCGTCGGGTTTTTAAGGTTCCGGTTGCATTTCCAGACCGCACTGTTACATTTTAATCCACTGCCGAAAGCAATCTACCAAATCCGGTTGCCTTTCTTCATCCTCCCTTTGGATTCAATGTAGTTGAGTTCGTACCAGAGTGAAGAAGACGACATGTTTCCGAACCGGTGCAACGTCATCCTGGAGGCCTCCACGGGCTCCGACGAGAGCTGAAGGTTCTTCTAAAGATCGTCGATCACGGTCAACAAATGGTCAAATAGATGGAGGACCAAATCGTGTCAAAATTGCAAAGTTAAGGACTTAATTGGTTGAAATTGAAAGTCGAAGACCAATTTGTGAATTTAGCTATAGTCGAGGGACCATTTTAGGTATTTACTCAATTGGAATTCATAGCTCACCTTCTATTTCTCAATGATACAAAGAATAAGGGTCAAATAGGTTATGGAATTACACATCAAAATGCAATTAAGTCATTGAATTCAAAAAAATGCAATTAAGTCATTGAACAACACAAAATGATGCAATCTGTCCTGAACAACACAAAATAATTCAATTGAATCAAAAGTGATTTGTTTACTTTTTAGTTTGCTGACGTGTAGGTTATCTTATTAAAATAATAATTTATTTTATTTTATTTTAATAATTTTAAATAACAATTTTTTTAGAAAAAAAAAAAAAAAAAAGGAGGGGTGGGGGCAGGGGCGGAGCCACCCTTGAGGTAGGGGGCCTTGGCCCCCGCCCCATAGGTATATAACTATATACTATTATAATATGGATAAATTACACTTTTGGCCCCTCCTCTTAATTTTTTTTTAAATTATGTATATATTAAATGAACTCGAAAGTTACACTTTTCGTCCCGAAGTTATAGAATAATTGTAGAATTCGTCTATAATTGTTGGTCGTGTTCACTTTTCGTCCCTAAGCTATAATTGACGTTGCAAATTTCGTCCTTTTAATAACAGGTTGTGGTTACTCTTCCTTTCTAAGCTATACTCTGTTCCTAATGTTTTTGTTAGTAAATGGACGAAATTTGCAACATCAATTACGGAGTATATTTTAGAGACGAAAAGTAAGCACGACTAATATAATAATTATGAATTCTTCAATTACCCTATAACTTAGTGATTAAAAGTGTAATTTTTCCTATTTTTTACTATTGTATAATTTTTGTATTATGTAAAAAATTCAAAAATAATGTTTGACAATCTTAACGATCGTACCCATATAATTATATATTTCATATATTATTGCACATAGTATAATTAAAAATCTATATCTATATATATATATATATATATATATATATATATATATATATATATATATATATATATATATATATATATATATATATATATATATATATATAACAAAATCCTCCAATTTCATTTTCCCGCTCAAACTTTTGGAGTTAAATTTATTTGGTAAGTAAATGTCAAATGGAAATTAAATAAAATCTATTAATTAATAATAAATTGTATAATTGGTAATATTATATAAAGTATTATATTCTATAATATAATAATATAATTGATAATATTACTGTTCATATTAAAACCCCTGTGAAATAATGTAATAATAAAAAAATAAATTACAATAATAACAATAACAATAATAATAATAATAATAATAATAATAATAATAATAAGAATAATAATAATAATAATAATAATAATAATAATAATAATAATATACAAAATAAAATTAAAATTAAAAAAAAAAAACAAAAAAAAAAAAAAAAAAGACAAAGGGGAGCCACGGGCTCCCCTTTGTAATTGATGTAGGATCATTTTTTTGGTCCCACATTGAAAATGTTTGGAAAGAGGAGCTCTTGAGCTCCTCTATATAAGAGGAGCAATGCTCCTCTCACAAACATAATTGATTGTCCATCAATGTACGCAAGTATTGAGAAGTTCAAAGGCTTTTTTTTTTTTTAAGTACTATTGACCCGACAAATTATGTTGTGGAATTGTGTGATTTGTGTCCACCTTGCAAGTTGCAAGGTAGACACGATTCTAAAATTGTTCATAATTATGAATATATAGTTCAAAAATTATGAACATATAGTTATGTAATTATGAATATAGAGATTCAATAATTGTGAATATGTTCACATATAGTTCATTAATTATGAATATAAAGTTCAATTATTTGTTAACATTTTGACGAATTTATCAATAATCAAAGTACAATAATAATCATAATAATAATAATCCAAACAAAACAATATGCAAAATAAAATTAAAATTAAAAAAAATAAAAAATAACACAAAAGGGAGCCACGGGTTTCCATTTGTAAATGATGTCGGATCATTTTAATCCCACATAAAATAATAATAATAATAATAATAATAATAATAATAATAATAATAATAATAATAATAATAATAATAATAATAATAATAATAATAATCCAAACAAAACTATATACAAAATAAAAATAAAAATAATTTTTTTTTAAAAAAAAAAAAAAAAAAAAAAAAAAAGAAGAAGAAGACAAACGGGCTCCCCTTTGTAATTGATGTAGGATCATTTTTTATCCCACATTGAAAATGTTTGGAAAGAGGAGCTCTTGAGCTTCTCTATATAAGAGGAGCAATGCTCCTCTCACAAACATAATTGATTGCCATCAATGTACGCAAGTATTGAGAAGTCCAAATGTTTTTTTTTAGGAATAAGGGTTAAATAGGCCACTGAACTGCACACCAAAGTGCAATTAGGCCATCGAACTCAAAAACAATGCAATTGGATCCCTGAACTACACAAAATCATGCAATTAGGTCCAAAATGACTTGTTTACCTGAAATGCAGGTTACCAATTTTAAAAATAATTTATAAATATATTTTAAAATTATATAATTAATTAAAATTATATAATTAAAAAAAAAAACTAAAACTAAAACTAAAACTGCCGGAGACGATTGTCTTTCGTCTCCATGGCCGGAGACGAAAGCTTCGTCTCCGGCCATGGAGACGAAGGCTTCGTTTCTATGGCCGGAGACGAAGCTTTCGTCTCCGGCCATGGAGACACAGAGACCTTCGTCTCCATGGCCGGAGACGATAAGTCTCCAGTCTCCGGCATTTCTAGTTTTTTTTTAAAAAAAAAAAATTAATTAATTATTTTATTTAAAATTATATTAAAAATTTATTTTTAAAATTGGTAACCGCCACGTCAGCACAATTTCAGGTCAACATGTCATTTTAGACCTAATTGCATGATTTTGTGTAGTTTAGGGACCCAATTGCATTATTTTTGAGTTTGATGGCCTAATTGTACTTTGGTGTGCAGTTCAGTGGCCTATTTGACCCTTATTCCTTTTTTTTTTAAGTACTATTGACCCGACAAATTATGTTGTGGAATTGTGTCCGCCTTGCAAGGTAGACACAATTCTAAAATCGTTCATAATTATGAATATATAGTTCAAAAATTATGAATATATAGTTATGTAATTATGAATATAGAGATTCAATAATTGTGAATATGTTCACATATAGTTCAGTAATTGTGAATATAAAGTTCAATAATTTATAAGTACAATAATAATAATAATAACCAAGACTATGTGGTCTAATGATACTCGGATTGGATTTCCATTTGGAAGGTTGTGAGTTCGAGCCTCAGTGGAGGCTGGTTCTTTGTGTTTCAGTAGGTTGAGAAAGTATATAAACAAATACTACATTGTAATAGAGTCAGTAGCATTAAAAAAAAATGGGTTCCCGTTTGTGTAAATGATGTTGGCATTGAAATATTTGGAAAGAGGAGCTCTTGAGAGCAAACATAATTGATTGTCCATCAATGTGGGCATGTATTGAGAAGTTCAAAGGCTCTTCCCGTTTGTGTAAATGATGTTGGATCATTTTAATCCCACATTTAAATATTTGAAAAGAGGAGCTCTTGAGAGCAAACATAATTGATTGTCCATCAATGTGGACATGTATTGAGAAGTTCAATCGTTATATCCTACACCACGGTGCACATAGCACTGTGCGCCGCGCGCCTCCCAAAACGACGTCGTTTTGGGGTCGTGTTGGGAGGCGCGGTAGGAAGTTGCTGAGATTATGTGTATTCGTTCACAACGTTATGTGTATTCGTTCACAACGTTATGTGTATTGGTTCATACAGTTATGTGTATTTTTTATACAATTATGTACATTGTTTTTATACAATTATGTACATCCGAATCAGAAAATTTGTGTGTATTATGTTAAGAGTTGATGTGTATTATGTTAAAAGTTTATGTTTATTATGTATTGTGTTAGATTATGTGTATTATCTTTTAAAAAGAGTATGTATATTTTGTTATAACATTATGTGTATTCATGTATAACATTATGTGTATTCAAGTATAACATTATGTACATTCTTGAACAGCGGGTTTTTTTTTAAAGAAAAGCCTACTGCCATTCACTGGGGCGGGAAATTTCAAAAAAAAAAATAATAATTAAAACGACGTCGTTTTGCATCTGGGCGCATAGTGCAATGTACGCCGTGGTGTAGGATATAAATTGCCAAGTTGTTCAAAGGCTCTTAATTTTGTTTAGTACCATTGACCCGTCAAATTGTGCTGTGAAACCGTGTCCACCTTGCAAGGTAAACACGGTTACAAAATTGTTCATAATATATATATATATATATATATATATATATATATATATATATATATATATATATATATATATATATGTATATAATTTTGATGTAGGATCATTTTTGATCCCACATTGAAAATGTTTGGCAAGATGAGCTCTTGAGCTCCTCTATATAAGAGAAGCAATGCTCCTCTCACAAACATAATTGCTTGCCCATCAATGTACGCAAGTATTGAAAAGTCAAAAGGTTTTTTTTTTTTTTTTTTTTTTTTCGAAATACTATTGACCCAACAAATTATGTTGTGGAATTGTGTCCACCTTGCAAGATAGACACGATTCTAAAATTGTTCATAATTATGAATATGTAGTTCAAAAATTTTAAACATATAGTTATGTATCTATGAAAATAGAGATTCAATATTTGTGAATATGTTCACATATAGTTCAGTAATTATGAATATAAAGTTCAATTATTTGTTAAAATTTTGATGAATTTATCAATAATCAAAGTACAATAATAATACCAAGACTATGTGGTCTAATGGTACCCGAGTTGGACTTCTATTTGAAATGTTTGCAATGCTCCTCTCACAAACATAATTGCTTGCCCATAAGTATTGAGAAGTTCAAAGGCTCTTAATTTTTTTTAATACTATTGACCCAGCAAATTGTGCTGTGGAACCGTGTCCACCTTGCAAGTAAACACGGTTCCAAAATTGGTCATAATATATATATATATATATATATATATATATATATATATATATATATATATATATATATATATATATATATATAATACATACAATTCTAATAAGAGCCAATAATGTTTGGCCCTTAACTGGAATAAAAAAATATGTCGGTACTACTTGTTTCTTAAAATGAATGGTTTATAGTATTTTGATTTTAGTATTTTTAATGATTTTCCTTATTTACCCTTTATTATATTATTTTATTTCCTTAAATAACTTTAAATTCCGTTAGTATAAATTTTATTAACGGAATATTCCGTTAACTATTTATTATTCTTAACTTACTCATTAATTTTTATAAGAAAGGTCTTAGGTTCGAACCTCATTCCAATTAGAGTTAGCATAATTGTTAAACATATACTACGAATATGCTAAAATGTATTAAAAAATAAAATATAAAATTTAACAAAAACTTTGGTCAAATAATTATCCTGACTAAATACATAGCATTCAATGATTATAAATCAGGAACTTTGATAATCATTTGATTTTCTTTCATTAAAAAAATAATAAATTTAAGTTTTCAATTTTCTTTCGTTTAATTAATCTTCCTTTGATTATTGAGAACAAAATTTAATATTTCAATTATGCTTTTATCAATGTATGAAAACTTTTAAAGAAATTTGTAAGTTAATTTTTACTATATTATTATAATAATATCTATTGTAACCTTATATTTTGAATTATTTATTATCATCATCTATATTGACAGCAATTGTCATTGACAAACTCTCAAAACAATTTGTCTCAACAACGAATGGAAATTAAAAAAAAAATCAATAATTTCATTATTGTGGATGAAAAGTATGTACACCACTTTATTCAATCGTTATGTTGTGGAACTATGTCCACCTTGCAATGTGGACACAGTTCTATGTTCATAATTACTAAACTATATGTTCATAATTATAAAGCTATATATTCATAATTTTTGAACTTCATATTCATAAGTATTGAACTCTATATTCACAATTACAGAACTCTATGTTCATAATTACTGAACTATATGTTCATAATTATAAAGTTATATATTTATAATTTTTTAACTTCATATTCACAATTATTGAATCTCTATATTCATAATTACAGAACTATATGTTCATAATTATGTTCACAACTCTATGTTCATAATTATAGAATTATATGTTCATAATTTTTGAACTATATATTCATAATTATGAACAGTTTTGGAACAGTGTCCACCTTAGTCCACCTTGCAAGGTGGACACGGTTCCACATCATAATTTTCCCACTTTATTGCTCCTATTACTTAAATTTAAAAACTAAATTAGTAGCTACAACAAAAAATAATACATATTCATTTAATTAATTTAGAATTTGATGTCTCACAACACATGAAACATGTAGGGGAAAACTATTGCTACCAAATATCAACATGTGCTTCTAAGATAAAGAGTTCATAGCACAACTAAGATCTCAGTCATATACACAACAAGACAAATCTAAAACTTCATACACCATAATCTCATTGCATGATGAATCCCTCTATGATACTACCAATAACCCAATTGCATATGACACACTAAAAAAAAAAATAAATAAATAAAAGAGAAGGAGACATGTACTGAAGGTGAAAACAATAATAATGCTACCAAAAAGAGAATTAGAAAAATTTAAACCAAAAATAGTATTTATTTAAACTATCACTTAGCTTTTAGACTTAGTACTTAGATTAGCGTTATTACAAAGTTGCAAACATTTATTTTTGTGACAATTATATATAATCAATCTCTCATATATTATCTTGCATTTATATACTTTATATTAAATTACCGATTTAAATAAACAAATTTAACATTTATTTACATATGCACGAACATCTTCTATATAATATTGCATTGATATACTTTGAAATATTTATTTAAAAATAAGTATTGGGCATTATCCTATTCGCACAAAGCGCGTAGAAAAACTAGTATATATATATATATATATATATATATATATATATATATATATATATATATATATAAGTAAAATCCTCCTAACTAACTTTTCCCCCTAAAACCTAGGGGCATTTCTGTAATAATAATAATAATAATAATAATAATAATAATAATAATAATGTTATTACGTACCTTAAATAGATAAATTATTATACTTTCCTTTTGAATTAGTATTTTATACATATAAATACAAATTTATAATTCTTTTAATCCCTAGCATCCCCCATCATTTCCTTCTCCACATCAGGTCTTCTCCTCCACCCCGTATCTTCGTCTTCTCCATCATTTCATTGACTTTTGTTAATCATCCTGTGATCTTCCACAGTTGAGGCTGATACGTGATTTGCGCGGGTGAGGTTTTCATTATCTTAGTTTTTTTTTTCTTTCTTTTTGGGTTTTATTTTGTTTTTTTTTTTTGTTTCTTTTTTGTTTTTTTTTTTTTTAATTTTCCGATATTTAAATAAGAAAAGTGGTTTGTAATAAAAATGTTGATATATTCTTTTCTTTTTTTTTTTTTTTTTTTTTTTTGTGGAGAAGATACGGATCTAGAAAGATTGATGGGGAAGCAATAGAGTTCGTTGCTCATCAAGTGGATAAAGTTTGGAGAGGGACGGATTCTGTTGTTAATATATCAAAGCGTTGAGCTTTGTTTCGATTCAATCTCTTCGTCTTTAAAGTGTGCATTTTCTATAATAAGAGAGTAGTTTGTCTTTCCCTTCAAGAGGTTTTTCTTGCCATTGGAACTCTTTTTTTTTTTTTTTTTTTTTACAAAAAAATTATGAAGTACTGTAGCTTAGTTTGAATAGAGTATTATTTTGATTTTATTCTTTAGTTGACTAATTCCCTTGATTAAAATCACTTTTCTAATGTGAAATAATGCTATTGACTTACCATATTTGCTTCGATATGCTAAAGCATTTAAAATATAATAAAATTTATAATTGTAATACTTTCGTAATAATATTGAATAAATATTAACCATATGTTTAGATTTAATAATATTTTATATTAAAAGAATTATATATTAATATAATATAGTGATGGTTAATACGGGTAAACCATATATAAGCATAATCTAATATTTAATTTTTTTCCGCCCAAACTTTTGTAGAGTCAATTAATTAAATATTTTATTGGTCAAATAATTAATAAAGTTTATTTGGTAAGAAAATTTAAAATGGAAGTTAACTAAAATCTATTAATTGGTAATATTATTATTCAAATATAATAAAAACCCTAATTTTAATTCGCAATATAATAAAAATCATAACCATGACTATTCATCTTAATTTATAATCTATACTATAATTAAAAACAAAATCTTATTTACCTGATTTCCAACCAAAACAATAGCAAATAGTAAAGGTAAATTAAAAAAAAACGAAAATTAAAAAAGGAACAAAAATATTTGACAATAATATTCTACATTATCAAATACAAATGGAACGAAAATTAGGTAAATTGGAAAATTAAATGAATATTAATATTGACTGAAAATTAAAAATTGAAAAAAGAATGAAAATTAGGTTAATTGGAGAGAGAAATAAATATTAATAATTGGCTGGAAAAAAAAGATCCATAATTGACTAAAATGGAAAAAGAAATGGTCAGATCATTACTTTTTAATTTTTCTCTATAATATTACACGGTAGAATAAATCAAATCACAATTTTATATAAATATTTCACAAATTTAAACAATGGAACGGAAATTAAAAATAGAACGAAAATATTTCAATAATAATATTCTACATCATCAAGGAAAGGTAAATTTAAAATGAAAACAAAAATATTTCATTAAGAATATTCTACATCATCAATAGTAAAGGCATATTTTAAACAATAGTAAAGGTAAATTAAAAATAAAACAAAAATTAAAAATGAAACGAAAATATTTCAATAATAATATTCTGCATCATCAGTTAAAATTGGAATGAAAATTATGTAAAATATCACTGCATCTGATTTCTAATTAACTTATCGACTGAAAAAGAAAAAATAATTGGATGAAAATGAATATGATATTACTAATTGACTAAAAATATAAAAGGATTGACTACAAATAAAAAATTATTCATAATTGACTAAAGTGAACAACAAATGGTCAGATCATTGCATTTTAATTAAAAATTGGACGGAAATATTTCAATAATAATATTCTACATCATTAATAGTAAATGCATATTTTAAACAATAGTAAAGGTAAATTAAAAATGGAACAGAAATATTTCAATAATAATATTTTACATCATCAATTAAAAATAGAACGGAAATTAGGTAAAAATATCACTATATCTGATATTCGAATTGACTAATTGAAAGAAAATAAAAAAGAATAATTGGCTGAAAATGAATATGATATTACTAATTGACTGAAAATATAAAAGGATCACTAATTGACTGATATTCTACGATTATATATTTTCATCCGAGTCACCCATCCTAATGGACTGAAGATGTTAACTATAGACGAGGATTGACAAGATTGTGTTGCTACTACTAATGTCATATACAATGAGGTTTCAATAACGTGTAAATACAATCGGTGATATTATGTTTTTTTAAATGACAAAATTGCTATATATCTAGACAAAAAATATATTTTTCATACAAATGAATTAGGATATCAATTTATTCTTATAACTGAGTTGCTAAAGAATTAACATGTTTGCCTAGTTTATAAAAATACTAAACAATGATAAATAAAATCTTCAAAGTTACAGCACCGCATGCGTACATTTACACATTAGCTATTAATTTTAGCAATTATTTGCTCAAATTCAAGCAATGATAACATCAAAATATATAAACGATCCAAACCATATTTTCAATTGCACTATATAATATTTGATATTCTAATTTAAATAATTATATATCAATCCAAATATTATTAATATATTACAACAAATTCATTCTGTGCATCGCACGGGCGCAAATACTAGTAATTATCAATAATAATTGGCACAATCATATATGGTATGTATATAATAATATTGTGTGGTTGGTACTAATATCAACTAAGATGATAAATTTTCTTTATAAATTTGGCCCCCCAACTCTGACTTTTTGTCACTTGGGGGGGGGGGGGGGGGGGGTCTTCGTCTTCAGGCTGCCGGAGACGAAGAGGTCTCTTCGTGCCCTCCGACATGGAGACGAAGGGACCTCTTCGTCTCTTCTGGCATGGGATGAAGAGGTCTCTTCGTGTCCTCTGGCACCCTTCGTCTCCAGGCTACCGGAGACGAAGCCCCCCTTCCCCCCCTTCTTAGCCTAATTACATTTTAGTGTCTAGTTCGATGGCCACATTTGATTATGAAATATTATTTTTTATTATAAGCGAATGAGATATCCATATATACAAACGAATCAATTAGAAGGGTGTCCAGGTACTCCATCGATTGATTAATTTTTTATTTTTTATTTTTAAAAAAGATTAACAACCTACTTCATCAGTAGTCGCAGTATGTGAGTTCGAATATTTTTCAAGTAATGTTGAATGCACGAGTAATAATTAAGCCTAAAAATCATATTGTCCCACATTTGATTTGTATTCTATAGAAGCATCATTAACCATAGACCAAGCCCAAGTCTAATTTGTCATGTTATAGTGACCAATGTACAAACATTTTGGAATTTTAAGAATGCCACTACATATTTGAATGTGCACTTTGAGTGAAGTTTGTATTGTGACTTTAGACGGCAAAGAATCACAATAATGTAAATCAGCTTAGATTCATAATTGTGCATTTTAAGGGTGCCACTACATATTCGATGATTGTCTTTAAAAAATTTAAATAAAAATAATAAATAAATTATAAATTATTATTAATAATATCATTAATGTACATTATTATATAATGGACATATTTATGTTATATATAACCTCTTGTAAGATGTAAAGGTGATGCAAGTGGAATGAAAACTTGACTCTTGTCCCTATCTCTCTACTCTTGTACTATGTTGCTATTTCTTGTTTTAGCTTATACTTTGAATACTATACTCAAATCACCAATTAGGAGTTAATGGGCCAACAGACATCCCACTTTACAACATGTTATCAACATGAAACATGAGTATGATATAGTAATGTCAATGGGGAAAAATTACAAATAAATACTTAAATAGACGAACCTCGAAATTCTGAAGATTATGCCTTGAAGGCTCATGATTGTACTCTTTTTCCTTTAACTAAATTTTTTCCACAAGGTTTTCTTAAGTTAAGGTTTTTAATGACACAACCAGCTAGCTAGCACAATATGAGTTTACAAATATTATGTAGTCTTTTCTTCAATAAGTTTTTCCCATATAGTTTTCCTAGTGAAGTTTTTAAACGAGGCATGAATGTATATTATATTCAAATATACCATCCATATACCTTTTACGCTGTTCTTGTCTATATTTTTTCCACCAGGTTTTCCTAACAAGTTTTTAACGATGCAAGATCATAGTCAGATAATGTCCAAGGGGGAGTGTTATAAATAATATCATTAGTGGACATTATTATGTAACAGACATATTTATGTCCCCATTTATATTTCCCGTTATAGTTTATTATTATTATTATTATAGTTTATTATTATTATTATATATCAAGGTTGAAAAAATCGCTAGGCGCCTGGGGACCGCCTAGGGTGCCTAGAGCGCCTAGAGCGATTAATCGGCGCCTAGGACGCCTAGGTGGCCGACCGCCTAGCGCCTAGGCGCCGATTAATCGGCGCCTAGACCCAATTTTTGAAACACTGTTATATATATATATATATATATATATATATATATATATATATATATCTTGTAAGATGTAAAGATGATACAAGTGGAATGACAACTTGACTCTTCTCCCTATCTCTACTCTTGTACTATGTTGTTATTTCTTGTTTTAGCTTATACTTTGAATACTATACCCAAATTGCCAGTTAGGAGTTAATGGGCCAATGGACATCCCACTTTACAACATGTTATCAGCACGAAACATGAGTATGATATGGTAATATCAATGGGGGAAAATTGCAAATAAATACTTAAATAGACGAACCCCGAAATCCTGAAAATTATGCCTTGAAGGCTCATGATTGTACTATTTTTCCTTTAACTAAGTTTTTTCCACAGGGTTTTCTTAAGTTAAGATTTTTAATGAGGCAACCAGCTAGCTAGCACAATATGAGTTTACAAATATTATGTACTCTTTTCTTCAATAAGTTTTTCCCATATAATTTTCCTAATGAAGTTTTTAACGAGGCATGAATGTATTCAAATATACTATCCATATACCTTTTACGCTTTTCTTGTCTAGATTTTTCTCACCAGTTTTCCTAACAAGTTTTTAACGATGCAAGATCATAGTTATATAATGTCCAAAGGGGGTGTTATAAATAATATCATTAGTGGACATTATTATGTAACGGACATATTTATGTCCCCATTTATATTTTCCGTTATATATATATATATATATATATATATATATATATATATATATATATATATATATATATATATCATCTTGTAAGATGATACAAGTGGAATGACAACTTGACTCTTCTCCCTATCTCTACTCTTGTACTATGTTGCTATTTCTTGTTTTAGCTTATACTTTAAATACTATACTCAAATCACCGGTTAGAGTTTTTTCCCAAAATGGTCCCTCGACTATCGCTTATTCTCAATTTTGCATTTCAACTTTTAATTGCACCTAATGTGGTCCATTGACTTTTAAAAACTCCCCCAAATTGGTCCTCCGTTAGAAATTCCATCTATTGAGTGTTAAAATGAAGGGCATTTTCGTCCATTCACCTATTATATGCCTAATATACTCTGAAAAATAGTCGAGGGACCATTTTGGGAATAGTCGAGGGATCATTTTGAGAAAAACTCATTTATTTATTTCCATTTTTTAACACTATCAAATTAGAATTTCTATACATTTTTTTTTCTTACAAAGATAAATAGTTAAAATCCACAATCAAATATCAAAATTTTAAACGTTCTCTACAATTTTTTTCCTTTTGTCTATACGTACAAATTTTTCCCCTATCCATATCAAGTTTTACAATAAATTTCGTAACATTCATAAATACTCATATATATATATATATATATATATATATATATACTCCCTCTGTCCCATTTTGCATGTCCTGTTTACTATTCATTGGTCAATCCAACCCTTTCTTCATTGTTTATTTTCTTTAGTAATTTTTAATTATTTTTAAATTTGATTTTTTATGTTTAATAGTACTTTTAATGTAGTTTCTAAATATATAAATTTTATATACTAAAAATAAATTTAATATTATGAAAAATTTAAGTAAAAATAGCTTCAGTCAAGCCTCGTTAACCGAACCAGACAAACAAAATGGGACGGAGGTAGTATATATATATATATATATATATATATATATATATATATATATATATATATATAGAGTCATATAATCATATTAAAACTTCAAAAGACAATCAATCACTATGTATTACATTAAATATTATTTTTAAAGTTAAAATAAAATTATTATTTTTTACGTACTTTGGTAAACAAGTTTAAATTTCGAATTTAAGTTTATTAACATTCATATATAAAATACAAACACTTTCAAAAAAAAATATATATATATATATATATATATATATAAAATACAAACAAACTTCAAAATGACAAGAACTTGTAATATTGGTAAATGATGAGACTTTAGGTTTAAAATTGTTTGTTTTGTGCTAATTATTTTTGCATTTGGTTTATTTTACTTGTTATTTAAGACATAAAATTGATAGCCATAGTTCTAGACTCTCTTTAGCATGATGTACTTCTGGGTAGATAGGCATTTGGAAATGGTAGCTATGGTTTGTACTAACTTTGGAATGAAACTAATGGCCTTACAGGCTAAGTTAAGCCAACTTTCCAAAAATATTTTCTAAGATTTTGTCATTGACCGAGAAGTGACGCGTACTTCTCTGTTCAAAGAAGTGTCAGAGCATAGCGATTGATTGTAAAAATAATAATTTTATTTTCAAAAGGCATAGTGACCGAGAAGTGAAGCGTACATTTTGGGTGTCTAAACTGATAAAAATAGTAACGTTATTTTCAATGGTAAAAATAATATTTAATATGATACATAGTGATTGATTGTCTATTGAAGTTTTAGTGTGTGTGTGAACATAAAAAGTATATGAGTATTATATTTTTGAAATTTACAGAACTTATTGTAAAACTTGATAGGATTAGAGGAAAAGTTTGTATGTTTAGACAGAAGGAACAAATTTGTATAGAAAGTTTAAAATTTTGAGTTTTGATTGTGGATTTTAACTGTTTATATTTGTAAAAAAAAAAATGTATAGAAACTCTAAGTTGATAGTCTTACAAAAATGGAAATAAACAAAAAAATGAAATAAATAAATAAGTTTTTCTCAAAATGATCCCTCGACTATTCCCAAAATGGTCCCTTGATTATTTTTCAGAGTATATTAGGCATATAATAGGTAAATGGACGAAAATGCCCTTCATTTTAACACTCAATAGACGGAATTTCTAACGGAGGACCAATTTGGGGAAGTTTTTAAAAGTCAAGGGACCACATTGGGTGCAATTAAAAGTCGAAATGCAAAATTGAGAATGAGCAATAGTCGAGGGACCATTTTGGGAAAAAACTCTCACCGGTTAGGAGTTAACGGCCAGGCATCCCACTTTACACCATAAATGATGATTATATATATATTTTAAAAAAGAGTAAATACCCAAAATGGTCCCTCGACTATAGCTAAATTCACAAATTGGTCTTCAACTTTCAATTTCACCCAATTAAGTCCTTAACTTTGTAGTTTTAACACAATTTGGTCCTCTGTCTATTTGACCGTTTGTTGACTGTGATTTTTGAGGATATATATGTAATTTCATGGTTCATCATCGGTTTTTTAAGGTTCCGGTTGTATTTCTAGAACGCACTGTTACATTTGAATCCACTGTCGAAAGCAATCTACCAAACCCGGTCACCTTCTTCATCCTCCCTTTGGATTCAATGTAGTTGAATTCGTACCAGAGCGAAGAAGACGACGTGTTTCCGAACCGGTGCAACGTCATCCTGGAGGCCTCCACGTGCTCCGACGAGAGCTGAAGGTTCTTCTGGAGATCGTCGATCACGGTCAACAAACGATCAATTAGATGGAGGACCAAATCGTGTCAAAATTGCAAAGTTAAGGACTTAATTGGGTGAAATTGAAAGTTGAGGACCAATTTGTGAATTTAGCTACAGTCGATGGACCATTTTGGGTATTTACTCTTTAAAAAAATATAAAGTAATCAATTGTTACCGAGTACTATTTTATAAAAATAAAAATAATAAAATAAAATTAAATAATACACTCAGCAACCACCTAAACTTAGAATACCACATGTTAACCAAGTTAGAGTTTTTTTTTTTTTTTTTTTTTTTTTTTAAGAAAGCTAGATAGAGCTAAATTAACAATAATATGTTGAAAAGTAAAATTAGACTTCTCTATATCATTTCAATTTTATCGGATGTACTTGAAGGGATAAGTAAAATTAGATTTAATTACACTATTTTACCCATTATGGAGCTTCATTGAAATTGGTTAATTATGAACCCAATTGTACTATTAGTTTGATTTAGATAGCCAATTTGATATCTTTTTCCATAATGGTTTTTCTATACCTTTTGGTGGTTGTGATCTTCATAAACTAAAATGCACGCAATTTTTTTTTACCATTTTCTTCACCCAATTTGGCCAACCATCTACTGACCTACCACGACACCAACCAATCAACCATACCCGAGGCAAAACAATTATTCCAGAAAAAGAAAAACCTAAAATTTAATTGCATTACTACTAAAAATTCAGAATATACAGTGAAGATGCCGTTGTAGTTTGACTTAGGGAAGGAAAACATAGCTAGTGGTTAGGTGACTCACATTTTCGTATTTATCAATCATAATTGATCTTGTTTTACAGAACCCAGATCTTGATTTTTGTTTCCCAGTTCATATTTTTGCCATACAGTTCCATACCTTGTACAATTTTGAGCGCTCCGAACTGATTAGAGGTAAAAATTGAATCTTTTTCCCCTTGTAGTTTCATTTTAACATTGTACTTATCCGATCTTTGATCTTGAAGTTTGTTTGTTCAGTTGTGTTTGAGGATATCTTCACATTGTTAATGTTTAATTGTATACTATATCTCTTTAATTCCACTGTAGATTTGCAGCGTTTATTGTGTTTTGATTCCTATTGTTTGCAGTTGTTGTGTTGCTATCAAATTGCTAAATTGCGCTCTAGTTCACTTGGGAATCAAACATTTGTGTGTTTCTTTGTTGTAGTAGTGCTTTTTGTTTTGAATGTGGAGAACTTGCCTTCTGCATTCTTGGATCTGAAATCTAGCAATGCAAAAATTTACCTTTTTTTTTTTTTTGGGTTTTCAAAATCTTCTTCTCCAACCATAAGGGCTCCACGCCCTGGCCCGACTGAGTATGTGTGAGGATGTAAATCACGGTAACTCAGTGATAGGGCCAAATCCTGGGCCCACTGTGGGCATAATCCCGCGCTCATAGTTTTGAATCTTGGTATCTTCTCCCAACTATCTACTAAACCAGTGAACTAATAGGGTGTTTGGTAGGATGGAATTGCAATTCCATTTCTACCAAATTCCATGGTTTGGTTGGAAGGAATTACAATTCCATGGAATTGCAATTCGTAGGGGACCTAGGAATTGCAATTCCATGCTTTGTGGAATTGCAATTCCATTGTAAATTACCACTTTACCCTCATTATCATTATTATATTTATATTATATAAGGGCATTTTAATATTTATTCACTTCTTCCCTCTCAATTCCTCATCACCCTATTCCTTCCTACCAAACAATGTAATTTAAATTCTCACTTTATTCTTTTCCCACCGAATTACAATTCCTTTCCTCCCTAATTCCCTCCTTCCAACCAAACGCCCTGTAAGTCCGTGAGATTGGTTTTTCAAAAGCTTATATTACTAAGTTGTGCTTTTTTAATTACTAAAAATATTACATGTTTGAACTTTGTCAGTTTCATTTTTGGTAATATGCAGTATTCCTGTAAAAATTGAATCTTTATTATAGCCTTTATAGAGGGCAGATGGTTTTCTTCATCCATTACAGTTAACTAAAGCAATATTTGATCTTTTTGTTTCCTTTGCTTCATCAACCTTATTGTGTATAACTTGTGTTGTTAGATTTGATGGTGACAAATAAAAAACTGAAATGGATTGATTAATTTGTTAAACCCCAATACTGTACAATTCTAATTATTTATAATTCTATCCATTCATATATTTACCACTGCATACTGGTTGTGCTTAGGTAGTTAGAAGATCTAATAACTATTTTATTTACGGATTAATTTTATCGGTTTTGATTCACCAACATTTGTTACAGACTTACAGTATTCAGGTTGTAACAGTGGTACTGATGTGCGAACTCGTAATGACCTTTATATATACTTTGGTTTATGATGCATACAAAAATTCTGAAGTGCTATGGGGAAAATTAGATCTTAAATAGTTTTAGATCCAAAAGCCTTTTTGCATTATATGAATTCTTCTCCAAAACCTTTTCCTGCATTATGTGAATTCTAAAATTCAAAATCTCTGGAACAGGAAAACAGTATGGCAACACCAACAAGAATTGGTCTGGCTGGCCTTGCTGTTATGGGGCAAAATCTTGCTCTTAACATAGCTGATAAAGGATTTCCTATATCCGTCTACAACCGAACCACTTCAAAAGTTGATGAGACTGTTGAGCGAGCTAAAGCAGAAGGGAACCTTCCTCTCTATGGTTTTCATGATCCCGAATCCTTTATTCGCTCTATTCAGAAGCCTCGTGTTGTGATTATTCTTGTTAAGGCGGGTGCCCCGGTTGATCAAACCATCAAAACTCTTTCCGCTTACATGGAGAAAGGAGACTGCATTATTGATGGTGGGAACGAATGGTATGAGAATACCGAGAGGAGGGAGAAAGAAGTGGCTGAATTGGGTCTGCTTTATCTCGGAATGGGAGTCTCGGGTGGCGAAGAAGGTGCTAGGCGTGGACCCTCACTGATGCCGGGAGGCTCTTTTGAGGCATACAAGTATATTGAAGACATCGTACTGAAAGTAGCCGCTCAAGTTCCCGACAGTGGCCCGTGTGTTACTTACATCGGCAGAGGAGGTTCTGGTAACTTTGTTAAGATGGTTCACAATGGGATTGAATACGGTGATATGCAGTTGATTGCTGAAGCTTATGATGTACTGAAATCTGTGGGGAAACTCTCTAACGATGAATTGCACAAAGTTTTCACAGATTGGAACCAAGGGGAGCTTCTTAGCTTTTTGATTGAAATCACAGCTGATATATTTGGAATCAAGGATGACAAGGCGGATGGGTATTTGGTAGACAAGGTTCTGGATAAAACGGGCATGAAGGGCACTGGCAAGTGGACTGTTCAGCAAGCTGCCGAGCTCTCAGTTGCAGCACCAACAATAGCTTCGTCACTGGATTCAAGATTCCTTAGTGGATTGAAGGACGAGAGGGTTCAAGCTGCCAAGGTCTTCAAATCTGCCGGGATTGGTGATATCCTTACCGACCAGGCTGTTGATAAGAAGCAGTTGATCGATGATGTGAGAAAGGCGCTGTATGCATCCAAAATATGTAGTTATGCCCAGGGAATGAACTTGCTTCGTGCAAAGAGCATTGAACAAGGGTGGGGCTTGAAGCTCGGGGAACTGGCTAGAATTTGGAAGGGTGGTTGCATTATCCGTGCTATATTTTTGGACCGTATCAAGAAAGCTTATGACAGGAACCCAGACCTCGCTAGCTTACTCGTGGATGAAGAGTTCGCAAAGGAGATAATTGAACGACAATCTGCTTGGCGAAGGGTTGTATGCCTCGCTATCAACTCTGGTATTAGCGTTCCCGGGATGTCTACAAGTTTAGCTTATTTTGACACTTACAGGAGGGAAAACCTCCCTGCCAACTTAGTCCAGGCTCAAAGGGATTACTTTGGTGCCCACACATACGAGAGGATTGACATGCCCGGGTCTTTCCATACCGAGTGGTTCAAGATTGCCAAACAGTCGAAAATTTGAATCTCTTCGGGGCCTACTTGTTGAACCGATGCTTTCATTACTCTACTGAATAAAGGTTTTTCTTGTGATTCAAAATACTAGATGCAGTCATATTATCATCTAGTTATGCAACATTTAGATGTAACCCTTTGAAATGTCCCGAAACATTTACGATTTATTGAAGTTTTTCACAATAAACCCCTTGTGGGTTTCTTGGTCCAGATTTGGCTTTCACTCTATGAAGCCTATTTCATCAGATGCATTAAACATAGGAATACATTTTATTCATTACACAAACACACAAAACAGATATATTTAATGCATTCTCCTGAGAGAGAAATCCTCAAACGACACAATACAAAACCATCTGCCAGAAGAATACATTCTAGCTTTGTAACTGTTATGGAATATAGAATATATATTTGATATATAGAATCCCTATAGATTAGGCAGTCTTAGGGATTTAGGAAGGTAGGGTATATGGAAACTTGTTTCCTATATGTAGTCTTCTGGTACCTATTTATAGGGCCTTGTATTCTCTATTCTATAAGACAGTTTGAGACAATATACGACAGAACATTAGAAACTCTCTCTCTTCACTTTCGTAACAGTAACATTGTGTTATGGTGAGCCGGTGGGGAATCTACATGTATCTCGGTGAGTGTATTTACTTGAGAATGGTGTGAAACAGTCCTTGCAGACACAAGTTTTCATTTGTTTTCTTTTTTCAGTTGTGTATTTCATCTTGGGGGATGAAAAAGACAACCATAATGAGATTTTCATGTGGACTTGCTAATAATGTTTACTGTTTGTAACTGTTGCTGAGTGGTTTCTTCACGGCTGTTCAATCCGCATGCTTTGTCTCCATTAGGCTGTGTCACCTGTAAGCAATAATTGAAGAGATAGAAGTCTTTTTCACCATGCTTGCTTTCCCAACATCATGACCTTAGATTTCATATCTGTGTTAGAATCTGTCTGGATGTTTTTAGTGATTATTCCTCTGCAATACTTTAGAATTTGTCTGAACACTTCTTGTGATTATGGAATCTGCTAATCACCGAAGAATGTATGGAAGAGATAGGTGATCGAGAAGTTAGAAACGACAATAGCATGCTGTCAGGATCAAACACTTACTCCCCGTCAAAAGTTTTAGCTAGTGAGGAACGTGCAACTTTATTTCTTTATATTCAAGCACGTTCCAAATCTAGACTTGGTGGCAAGGCCCTCTAGGCCTCCGCCTAACGCCCTAACACATGTTTATTTCTTGAGTTATAGCACCGATTTGAATAGAGATCTTCAAGATTGAACTGCCCAAAAGACTATAAACTCAGGTCACTATGGTTTTCTTTTTGATGTTTTTTTTTTTTTAATAACGTTTGCTAACGTGTTGTTCTCGCTTGTGTTGGAAGGTGAGGCAGCTGACCTACCTGCATATGCCTGGAAGAGGCTGGAAAGGAGAGTGGGTTACTAACTGCTTCAACGAACAACGGGCTGGAATGTCTTGAACATCTTCTTGCTAAAATTTGCGACTTTTCTTTGCCAACTCTGCAATTCTCTTATGAAAATTTACTCTTACACATTCTAAATATGCTGCATATGAAACTGATGACATCAAAAAACACGAGATTTTTGCACATGCAATGGTTAAACCGTGACATTTTATGAACTGTACTGACAGTGTTGGTTCGATTGCTTGATTCCACAGCATTTGAACTGGAGATTCAGCGGGATTTCTGTTCTGTTAATCCATGGACATCATCGACAGGTAAACAAAGCAATATTGAACTGCTTGGACAGGTGTTGGCATTTCTGAATTGTTACTTTTTTCTTAGAAATGATCTGCTTTGACCGTAAGAACTCTTTCCCCTATGTGCATCTTCTCTTACGAGTTTGCTGTTCTTACTAGCCTTAACCCCTTCTTCTTTCTGGTGTTTCTTGACTGAGTACTTCCCCGCGCCTTTCTCCTTGAGTTTCTCCTTTCCATGGCTTCTCTCCAAGCCTCTGCAGATTTCTTGATAACTCGGGCCCGAAGAGGCATCTGAAGCCATGGAATCATCGCTGTCGCCATGTTCAGTGCCTGCAACACCGCCGCCAAAATTCTTACCCCTCACCCTCTCTGAATCTCTATGATCGTCTTCATAGCCATCTTGATCGTCGTATCCTTGGCTGACTGAAGCAATATACATTGTCCACCCCGACTCGTTGCTGCTACACCCTTCTGCTCCTCCCGGGATGTCAGAAGGCTCCATCGTGAACAGAAAGGATCGATGATACCCTTTACCAGAAACTCACAGAAAACATGAAATCTTTACACCTAGCTAGGCTGATGCAGAAACTCTGGGAGACTTCCATGAATGGAACAAACCAACAAAGTCATTCTTCACATAAAACCTTATTGTTTTGCAGCCACCATAAATTCTCTGGCTTTTTTATTTGCAGCAGACAGCTAGAACAGAGAGGATAAACTAATCCTCCAAGAAATAACAAAAACCGGGTGTTTTTATTTCGGTTCTCCTCCCTTGCCCTTTTTTTTTTTTAATTTTTATTTGGACAACTTGGTTGCTGACTTGTTATACCTGAAATGGAGTCTTCTTTACTGACTCTGCCTACCTCATAAATACCCAGCTGCTTTAGATAGCCCCACTCCACTGTTGTCAAATAAGTAAATAACACAAATCACCAATGACCTTGAATGGCTTAATTGCATGAACCTTTAAAGTTTCTGTCTTTCTCATCCACTAAGACCTGCCTTTTGATGTGATACATGCAGGTGTTGGGTGGCAGCTTGGAGAGCCGAGTCCAGCATCCTTCCATCGAAACGTGGTGTTGACAGCTATGCTAGTAGAAAGAAATAAAGTTGCGCTTTCGCTACTAGCTATATAGCTTTTGGCGTAGTGGTAAGCGCTTGATCCTGACAATTGGTATCAGAGCAGCTTTTGGTGTAGTGGTAAGCGTTTGGTCCTGACAATTGGTATCGGAACAACTTTTGGCGTAGTGGTAAGCGTTTGATCCTAGCTGTGTTCTTTGGCAGCTTTTATGAGGTTAATTTGGATGAATGATTCAGGAAAGGCTATCCTGCTACTGTTATTCCACCCTATTTCTTGCAATTGTCTGTGTCATAGTAAGGCATGCATGTGTTTTTTGTGGTAAAAAACTTAGGATTTTCACTGTTGAGTTTCTCATTATACCATCACATATACAGTAACTGGACAGACATTTACACTTGTTGCAGAAAGTAGTTGAGGTAGATTTGAGATTACATTTGAAACATAAATGCAACTCAGTACTATTTCTTTCTTGTTTTTTTTTGTGTAGTTACCATCACCTTGGTTGTTGCAATGGGGACCTTTGCATGGTAGTGTTAATTTTAGGGTTTGGAGACCCCAAACTCGAGTGCCCCCACCAATTCTTTACCCTAGAGTCTCGGTGAAGGATGTAAGCACGGGATATGCCTCAACAACATTAGGCTCCCCAAAGCGCCCGCCCACTCGGTAGGATACAAATCCGAATACTCATATACTATTACTGTCAACAAAGCAAGTTACCAGCTTGGTTGACGTGAGTGTCCGTGCACTCTCGTCCCTTGAAAGAGGTCGGGAGTTCGAACTCTCTCTCGTATGGAAAAACCAATCTGGCCAGCACTTTGCCCCTTAATTGACTGGCCCGGTGAGGTGCCTCCTACAATTAGGGTCTGCTCAGGACACCTCGTGGTCTGACAAAAATGAAGCGGAAAACAACAGACTAGACTTTACCATTGAACAGTCATCCATGACACACAATGTTTAACACCAAAAAGGGATAAGTTTGAATTCATTTTCCTATCATTTTGGCAGTATTGACACTTAAATTTTTCTCCCCCACATTGGCATATTATTATCTGGTAAGACTGGACAAGAGAGGTTGCTTGCTTGCATGATTTTCTGCCTGTAAATGGTGGCCAAATCCTTTGTTTTGATTGTATCTTTAAAACTCTCTCTCTCCTGGGCTCCATCTGGGGATAATTCTTTGGAAGCTTTTTAAACAAATGGACAACAATTCCTTAGCTGGGGAGATTTTGATTAAACAACTATGTTTGTTTGCAGCCATGTGTTTCAGTATCTCAATTATGGCAATCAAACATCCTGTGCACTGATGTGGATGCATGACTTCCACTATATGTGTTTATATATATAAATACACACACATATATAAGGGCAGAATCCCATAAGAATCACCTATCCTGTGAGAACTGCGAACAAATCTCATCCGTCCATCTAAGATGATCAAAGGTTGAAAATTAAGGCCAGGTCATGTTTAGTAACATAATTAGCTTATCAGTCAATTTTGACTTATTTGACCACTATTAGCTGTTTGACTTGATTAAAAGACAATACAAGTGTTTGATTAATTAGCTTTTTTTTATAACTTATTGCTCTAAAACGCTAAAATTTAAAAAAATTGCTCAAAGTAGCTTTTTCGATAAGCTTTTTGAGACAACTAATTTACCAAACATCTTTCTACAATCAGGTAATGCTATCAATTAGTCAAACCCGCTAATCCAATCAACTAACAACTATTTACCAAACACCCCCTAAGGAAAAAATGTGTTAGCATTTCTATAATTATGATTGTGTATCTTGTAATGCTTAATTTTGCATCCGCGGGTAACTGATTGTGCATCTGGAAACATTCTCCAAACACGCTGTCAAGTATTTTCCTAAAAACTGTGTTGGCATTTCTTTAATTACTGATTGCGTAGATGCATGATTGTGCATTCACGAATAACTGATTGTGCATTTTCAAACTTTTATCCAACTTCATTGTCAATTATTTTCCAAATACACAACTTTAATTACAAAAATGTCAGATTATCTTTAGATGGATAGATGAGATTAGTTCTCACATTCTCGTCAGAGGGTAGTTCTCATTTGATCTCAATCATATATATATATGGATAGATAGATCTTTTTCATTCAAACATACATGTGGCAGGCTTGGTGACAAATCATCATTATCATTAATTAAATCCTAAAATTCCCAGAATACAGTGAGCTGGGAAAATTGTTTTTTCTCCCTTGCAGAAACAGACAAGAGCAAGCAGGTTGAGCTAAAACACTCCAAAACTGGAGATGATGGAAGTCTCTTCAATTCATCCTAATTCCTACTACCCTTTTGGCCATGGCATTGTTTGTCCAAACTCTATCCCATAAATGATTAACAGTGACAGATGTGTGAGGGGCAGTTAGCTAGGAATATATACATATATATATATATATATATATATATATATATATGGATGGATTTTGTTGTTTAAGTTTGAGGTGTGATTGGAGCAAGCAGAGTTTAGGATGACAAAAACTGTATGTGTTGTTGAAGGGTGTTTTTCTAGGATTGTAGTTGGGGTGTCATCTGTCATGGCTTACTATATTGAGGGTGACACAGAATAAGTGTGGAGGTTCATGGTGGGATTGAAATTGGATGCTTTTATCTGCATCATTTTCAATCATTGTTCATGTATATATGTATATATATGTTATACCCACAGCTGGATATTCTCCTAACAGCTGATGCCAAACATGACACACCACCACACAAGAGAATAAACCAGCCTGTGCATGGCTGCTTTGCCATGTTGTTTGGCACAACTCCACCAACAACTTTATTAGCCAACAACTCGATACCCGCACTGGTAGATTGAGTCTTGGCAGCCGCAGTATGGTTAGACGACGTGACAATTCGTGTATACGGGTTCGTTAACGAGTTGACATAATAACGACACGAACAACACGACACCTTAAGGTTAACGGGTTCAAATTTTTAACACGAACACGATTTGTTAACAAGTTAAACGGGTTGACACGATAGACATGTTTTGTTAACAGGTTTCGGATTGTGTCGACACGATATGACACGAAACCCGTTAAACCTATTAATATATTAAAACAAAAAATTAAAATTTAAAGTTAAGTTATACAAAAAAGAAATAAAACTTACAATTCAATCCATCAAACTAAAAAAATATTCAATTTATATTTATAAAATGTAAAATAACATCCAAAAATCATAATTAAAGAAGTTCATGCTAGTTTTTAGAATACAATTGAACACAATAAAAATCTCATTCATGACAATGGTTCTTAACGGGTTATAAACAGGTTTGTGTAAACGGGTTAACACGATAATATTAACGGGTTAAACATGTTCTTAATAGGTTTAACGGGTTGACCCCGTTAAGACACCAAACATAACGGGTCAATCCGTTAACGACCCGGGACACATTAAGGCTAAACACTAACCCGTTATTTTCGTGTCCGATATCGTGTCGTGTCCATAATTGACAGGTCTAAGTATGGGAGTTACACTCAATGTGGTGAGCTCCTTATGGGCAACAAGCAATGGGTTTTCCCACCTAATGGGTCGCTAAGTCACCGTGATTTACTCCACTGCACTATCATGTCGGGTGGGATGTGGGGCCTTGACAGTGAGAGAATTTTGCCTATTCGTGCATTGGGTAAACCTAGTCTATCTTGTGACCCTAGTTAGCAAAGGATCACAAAATTAACCGGCTCAAACCAAGAAGACCAATAGATCACTTCTACAGCCAGTCGAACTTGTATCATTGTGGTTACCAAATCAACAACCTAACTAACTTAACCCCAAATGTCCTTGTGCTATTCAAACAAGTTTTTTTTTTTCTTTTTACAATTATTTTAAAATTTTAGAAAACAAATAAATTTTGGGAAATTGAAATTACAAAATGTAAACTCCCACTACCAAATTTGCCCTAGGGACTTAGATCGATTTTGGACCCTAAATGTATAAAATATGGGCCAGCAACAGTATTGGGCTTATAAGCCCAATCTAATGGAAGAATGATAGTAATAATTGAATAGCCCAATTGTATATGCAGCCTAGTAGTCAATAGTCCAGGGCCTACCTTGAATGGGCTACACTTGACTTGAGAGCATCTCCAATGAGGATATTTAAAGGCAAATTATTGTAGAGAGTGTATGGACTAGGGTCCAAAATGACTGTCGTTGAATATTATGTGTTAGAATAATGTATATTATATGTTAGAATAATGTGTATTATGTCTTAGAATAATGTATATTACATGTTAGAATAATGAAATTCCTGAGAAATATAATATACATTATGTTTTAGAATAATATACATTATGCTTTAGAATAATGTACATTATGTTTTAGAATAATATACATTATGCTTTAGAATAATGTACATTATGATTTAGATTAATGTATATTATGCTTTAGAATAATGTACATTATGAATTCTAAAAATGTATGTTGCAGTGGATCATGTGAAAAAAATGCACAAAACAACATCATTTTTGGACTGTAGTCCACATAACCGTGTGACCTTCTGAATATGAATCGGTCAATTATGAACAACCTAAATTGATTTATCTCTTACCAATACTATGTGGTCTAATGGTACCCGGGTTGGACTTCCATTTGGAAGATTGTGAGTTTAAGCCTCAGTAAATGTGTTATTGATTCTTTGTGTTTCAATAAGTTGAAAAAGCATATGAACATATCAGATACTACATTGTAATAGAGCCAGTAACATTCAAAATAAAAAAAAAAAATTGATTTATCTCTTTATAATTTGAGTTAGTGCACTATAAAAAGGGTTTACCTCGGGTTGCGGGCTTTTCCTCAAATTTATGTGGTTGGACCACTCTAATATATGATTCACTTACTAATTAATTTGTGTGAGTTGTAAATGTATGTATAACGTGTATGGTGTATCCATTATCCAACCTATACATAACTCAAACTAATTTGTTGTACTGTATTCGTATACAAAATTTATTCCTTAAAAAATTAATATTTGAAACTCCGTCTATTGTAAGAAATGGCAAAACTGCCAAAACATACGATGTCGTTAAACACGAGGAATGACGGCATAAAAATTTAAAAATGACAAAACACACGAAATTGTTAAACACGAGTCATGGCGGCATACAAATTTTAAAATGACAAAACCTATAAAACACTGCAAATCAATCATAGTGTTTATATATTGAATCCAACTTATATTCTATTTTCTTTTGGTTAAAGTGTCATCCCGCACCCTGAACCATTTATGATTATTCATGCCACATCATGATCTTTAATAAGAGAACTTTTTATAGGTTTCTTATAGGTTACCGGTAATAATATTGCTGACATGAAGTATTAATTTTGTTGGTACTTTTCTTCTTTCGCCTTCGTATTATTATTTTTAATATTTTTCTTTTTTCCTAAACGTATAGGCTTGCTCTGCGTCTTTCGCTTCTCGTTTCTCCGAGACCAAACTCCGCAGAGCAGGTCTATACAGAGCAGGCCTGATCGGAGAAACAAGAAGCGAAAAACACAGAGCATGCCTATACGTTTATGAAAAAAATAGAAAAAAAAAATGATACGAAGGCGAAAGAAGAAAAATACCAACAAAAATTAATAACAAATTTCATGTTAGCAATATTACTGGTAACCTATAGGAAACCTGTAAAAAGTTATAGACGAAAAAAAAAATTATGGTTTGTGTCTCTAAATATCACTTATTAAATGTCATGGTGCGGCATGAATAATCATGAATGGTTCATGGTGCGGGATGAAACTTTAACCTTTTTTTTTTTTATTAATCTTTTTATTTTATTTTATTTTATGTGTTAAGTTTAATTAATATATGAAATTTGACTCAAGTTATTTATCAAATTATTATAAACTTTTTCTTTAAATACTCATGATTCTTTAATATATAAAAATTACATATTTAGAAACTATGTCAAACACAAAATGTTAAATTTAAAAATTATTATAAAATTTTAAAGGAAATAAAAAAAGGGAAAATGACACTTTCCCCCCAAGTTATATACTTATAGCACTTTTCCCCCTTGAATTATTCAAGTGGCTATTTTCTCTTCTGAAATGTTAAATGGACATATTTAGCCTTAGAATAAATATTTCATTTATTTTTCTTTTCCAACAAATTATGACCACAATTCTGTTCAAACCGAACAGACACTGTAGCAACTAAATTGAAATATTCCAATTACAATTTAGAATCGAAACTTGATATTTAGAGTTTATTAAAATCGCGAACCGAAACTGCTGGTTCATGTTCCGAACTGAAAAAAATAAAATACATTTATTGCTGAATTTAGACTATTTTAAAAATAGAAATAAAATGTTAAAATAAAGATGATTCAAAATCGCGAACCGGATCCGAAACCGTCGGTTCACGGCTCAGAATCCAGTTTTTTTGATTCATAATTTTAATAAACTGAAATCTAAATATTGTGTTCTAGATCTGAATCATAACCGAAAACTTTCAATTCGATTGCTATAGTGTCCGGTTCAGTTCGAACCGAACCGTGGTCATCCCTACGTATAAGCAATAATTTGTTGGAGAAGAAAAATAAATAAAATGTTAACTTTAAAGGGTAGGAATGTCAATTTAATATATCAAGGGGGAAAATTGTCACTTTTAGAATAATTGAGGGGGCTAATGTGCTTACATAAATAACTCAGTGGAAAAAATGCTATAAGTATATAACTCGGGGGGGGGGGGGGGGGGGGGGGGGAAGTGCCATTTTCTCATAAAGAAATGAAGAAGTTTTGATTTTACCAATAAATAGTAAGACATGTAAAATGAATAGATTGATTGAGTGAGTACACATTTTTTTGGATGACAAGGAAACTTGTAACCACTAACCACTTACTACCCCCAATATATTCATTGGGTAATAACTCATAAATCACACATGAAAAGTAAATCTCACTATAAAGACTTTGTACGACGAGTTCAATTGAGAGGGTTTTAGTAATAATAAACTCGTAACATTTTGATACAAAAATCATACTTCTTCACATATTTCGCCACACCTTTTAGGGCACTAAGTGAGTATATGTTAACTTATGTGTTTTGAATAAACGTTTTTCTTTTATGCGATTATGAATTTTCTGTTATGAGATTATGAATTTATAGTACATTCATAATCTCATAACAGAAAATTCATAATCTAACCAAATGCGCACCGTTAACACCACATTAGTTAAAATTTTTTTTTTTGTAAAAATGGCACCTATTGAACTCGTGTTCACTATTCATGGTGAACACGTTTCCATGGCATAATTTGCTTAGGCAAAGGGCACAAATGAAATTACAAGGCGGTCCAATCGGGCCCCACAATGCCACCACCAAAGTAAAGAAACTTTTACTGCCTCCATTCACATTTCACAATCTGATCCAATCTACTCTTCCAGTAATCCAGTGGTCTTCGCTTGCTTAATTCGAGCTCTTCAATGAAGTGTCACAGCCAATATAATATTTCTGATTCGCCGCCACGCCCCCATATTCATACTTCAATAAACAATTTCTCTTCTTCTCCTTTTCATCTTTAACCTGTTTGGCAATTTTTCGGACATGGAGGTATTGGAAAAGCTGGGTATGATAGATTGGGAGCAGGAATCATACCCAAGATACGAGGATTTCGTGGTTCTTCCCTTGTTCGCGCTGTTCTTCCCCACTGTCAGATTCTTGCTCGATAGATTCGTGTTTGAGGTGCTCATCTTTTGCTCTTTTCTTGTACATTATAATGTTTTTTTTTTTCTTCTTCTTCTTTTTAGAGTACTTGGATTAGTTGCAGAAGTTTGTGGAAAAAAACATGGGAATTTTGCAGCAAGACTTGATTTTTCTTGATGATGATGCTCTTTTGTAGATGGTTGGTCATGTTTCAAGTTGCATAAGCAGGTTTTGTTGTGTTTGATATGTAATGGGAATATGGGATGAGATACATGTTGCATAAACATTTTTTTTTTTCCTTATTTTTAGAGTACTTGGATTAGTTGCAGAAGTTTGTGGAAAAAAACCATGGAAATTTTGCAGCAAGACTTGATTTTTCTTGATGATGATGCTCTTTTGTAGATGTTTGGTTATGTTTTAAGTTGCATAAGCAGGTTTTGTTGTGTTTGATATGTAATGGGAATATGGGATGAGATACATGTTGCATAAGCATTGTTGTTTTTTTGATTGATTTGCTTTTCAGTTTTGTATTGCCCTTGTTGGGAGATCTTTGTAATTTTGAATTGGATGTGCGTGTTGTAGAATGTAGCTAGGTGGTTGATGTTTCCAAAGGGACAACGGGTGCTGAAAAATGAGACAGATGAAAGGAGGAAAAAAGTGAGGAAATTCAAGGAATCAGCATGGAAGTGTGTGTATTTTCTTTCTGCTGAAATCTTTTCACTTGTGGTAACTTACAATGAGCCATGGTTCAAGAAAACAAAGTACTTCTGGGTAGGTCCTGGGGATCAGGTCTGGCCCGACCAAAAATACAAGTAAGAGCTTTTGGTTCCTTTGAAGGTTATGTTCTTTATGGCATGAGTCTACACACACATTTTTTGCTTCAGTTCCTTCACTGCTAAACTTGCCCCTTCTTATATTTTTGATTTTGGGTTTTCTTCTTTTCCTTGGTTGGTTTACTTTTTTTGGGGTGGGGGGAGGGTTGTTGGTAGTGGTTGACCATGTGATATCTCTTCTATGTTTAACTTGCCCACAAATGAAGAAATTTCCTCGCCCCCAGGGCCCACACCCCGGCTCGACAGGGTAGTGGAGGGTGAATCACGGTGACCCAACGGTCCATTAGTTGGGAGGACTTTGCTTTTGGGTTATCTTCTTTTCCTTGGTTGGTTTACTTTTTTTTAGGGTGGGGGGAGGGTTGTTGGTAGTGGTTGACCATGTGATATCTCTTCTATGTTTAACTTGCCTACAAATAAAGAAATTTCCTAGCCCCCAGGGCCCCACACCCTGGCTCGACAGGACAGTGGAGGGTGAATCACGGTGACTCAGCGGTCCATTAGTTGGGAGGACCAGTGCCAGGTGCCAACTATATTTTGGGTATAACTCCCACATTGCGGCTGTCAGGGTTTGATCTTGTGTTCTTGCCCACAATCTACTACCCAAGAACTAACCGAGCTGCCCGTGCATGCCTCTTCTACATTTACCTAGTTTACCTATGTATGGTTGAAAAATTATTACCTTTTCCTAGTTTTGAGAGGTCAGTGGTTTTGTTTTGCAATTTAGGTTGAAATTGAAGGCACTTTATATGTATGCTGGTGGATTCTACACATATTCCATATTTGCTCTTATCTTTTGGGAAACAAGGCGGGCTGATTTCGGTGTCTCGATGGGCCATCATTTTGCAACTGCTATTCTCATTGTTCTGTCCTATATATTCAGGTGTGTTTTTGTGGGGGTGAGCCTTTTGCTTTTTCGGCAATTTTCAAATCATTGGTAAACATTACACTTCATATGCAAATTTTTATGAGCTACTAGCGTAAAGGAAAGTGATATGGCCTCAGCAAAATGAAGCATATGTTTACAATTTTCGACTACTTCAAAAACTTGAGGACATTAGTTGTTCACAAATTAAGGAATATGGAATAACCTAAGGTAAACAATGCATATCTTTCAATAGGATCTAAATATATTTGTGCATCACTATCAACAGGCATTCTAATCAAGTCTTGGATCTTGCAATTGGGACAGATATTAGATATATTAACTCTGGATAATTCACAGTATAGACATTTTGAAGTGTGTCATGTTTTATAGCACAAGTTACTACAAGTAACATATATTGGATGGTGGTATAAGGTATAATGTGATAAATCACATTCATAAATAAATCAGATCAGTATAGCGAAAAAAGCTAAAAAATTTCTTGTCAAAAGGACTTTTGGTGTAGCTTGCATCTCACCTGAATTCCGTCATATACAATAGCCATATGATTCACACAACTAAATCGTGTCATGCTATTTCATTGATGTTGATATTCGACATTCAATGTTTTTACTGCCTATAATTTCTTTGTGCAGGTTTGCACGTGCTGGTTCAATTGTTTTAGCTATCCATGATGCCAATGACATATTTCTGGAAATAGGGAAGATGTCCAAATATAGTGGCGCTGAAACTCTTGCTAGCTTTGCGTTTGTTCTGTTTGTTTTATCTTGGCTTGTGCTTCGTCTTACGTACTATCCTTTCTGGATTCTATGGAGTACAAGGTGAGTCATGGCTTTCTTGTTTTACATTTTTCGTAGTTTTCCCAAGTTCAAAGGTGGTTTCCCCAAACCAGCTTGGTTGGGTGAGTGGCCGTGCACTCTTGTCCCTTAAGAAAGGTCGGGAGTTCGAACCCCCTCTCGTATGGAAAAATCAATCTGGCCAGCACTTTGCCCCTTAATTGGGCTGGCCCGGTGCGTACAGGGATTAGTCTGAGTATGGTACGGGCTTGAAGGTGTCTCCTACAGTTAGGGCCTGCTCAGGACACCTCGTGGTCTGACAAAAAAAAAAGTTGGTTTTCCAAAATCCCAACACAGTCCACATGCAACACGCTAAAGTTGCTTTCAAATGAAGCATACATTTATGAGCTTGGCATTGCAATAATCTTACTTTTGTTTTCTAAATGCCAGCTATGAAGCTCTCCTGACGTTGGATAAGGAGAAACACAGAATCGACGGACCACTTATTTACTACATCTTCAACACTCTTCTATTTAGCTTGCTCGTTCTTCATGTGTATTGGTGGGTGTTGATGTACAGGATGCTTGTTAAACAAATCCAAGAAAGAGGCAAAGTTAGTGAAGATGTTCGATCTGGTATGTCCAGTTACGAGTTTCTTATATGTATTTTATGTTATTAACTAATGGCTAATGCACGTCCAAATATCTGTAAAATAAATGAATAGGCATAAAGAGAATGATTCTCAGTTCTCACACCACCTTATTTTGGTCATTGTTGCAGTACTATTTTTTTAACCTAAAAACCTCTTTGCATAGATAACTTTCGAGTTAATTCCATATTTACGTCTTTTGACTATCACTCATTTTCAATTTTAGTCATTGACTTTTAAAGTTGTTATAGAATATTCTGTGTGATTGAGTATCCTATATTTTAGGAAACTAGAATATTAGCATACCATATTAGTCTAGATCAAGCTAGTATTTAAGGGGAGGTTGACTAACCCTAAAGACATACAGAAAGAGGGAGAACTCTCAAGAGGTATTCTTTTTCTCTCCCAGTACTCTAACATGGTATTAGAGCCACCTCAATAAATTTTTTTCCGTCGATCTCCTGTCGTCACCGCCGGTTCAGAAGGGTCCGCCGGAGTCCGGCGACCACAGCTGCAGAAGTTTCCCGGCGAACTGCCCCACGCGCCACCTTCGCCGCCGCCACCCCCTCCACGCGCCGGCGCGTGGGCCGTCTCCGGCCACCGGAAAAATTTTCCGACGACAGTTTCTGGGTCGCCTAAGTCCCCTCTTCTCAGTTCTAGACTTAGTTTGGACCATCGCCGCTCCGGTTCTAAGGTTAGGTTGTTTCGTACCCCTTCAGGCTCACTTTTAGGCATAAATTCTGGTCTGTTTGGGCTCAAATATTTGTGGGTATGGCTGAGAATAAGTCTGTGGTTGTTACTGATATAGTTCCTGTTAGTTCTAAAATCACGGATTGTAAGCTTAATGACTCTAATTACTTGGAATGGATTCATGTCGTTAAACTTTATCTTACTAGTTTGGATAAGAGTGACCACTTGTCCAAACCTTTGGCTGACCAAGATGCTTCTTGGGTTCGAGATGATGCCCGTTTGTTCCTACAAATCCGTAATTCTATTGATGAGGGTGTTGTTGGGTTCATTAGTCATTGTGCCTCTGTTAAGGAGTTAATGGAGTATTTGGAATACTTGTATGCTGGAAAGGGGAATGTCACTCGAGTTTATGATGTTTGCAAGTCTTTTTTCCGTGCTGAAAAACGTGATTTGTCTCTCCCTGCATACTTTATGGAATTTAAGAAGACTTTTGAGGCACTTAATCAGCTTATGCCATTCACTGCTGACATTAAAGAGCAGCAAACCCAACGTGAACAGTTGGGTGTTCTGAGTTTTTTGGCAGGTCTCCCTTCTGAGTATGACACGGCGAGGTCTGCAATTCTTAGTAGCTCTGCAATCCCTTCTCTTGCTGATGTTTTCCCACGTCTAAGTCGATCGGTGCAATCGCAACCAAATGTGCTTGAGGCTACTATCCCGTCAAACAATGCTCTTGTTGGCCGTCATCCTCGCAGTGGGAATGGTAAAAATTCTCAGGGATACACTTCTGGTGGTATTGTGTGTCATTATTGCCATAAGCCTGGCCACATAAAAAGGGATTGTCGGAGATGGTTGAGGGAACGAGGAAATCCGACTGCTAATGTTGCATCCACCGCTGAGGCGTCTTCCAAGACGGTCACTGTCTCTGCTGATGAGTTTGCTGAGTTCTCTCAGTATCGAGAATCTTTAAAGCGTTCATCCTCCTCTTCAGTCACTGCTATTGCTGACTCAAGTAATGCAACTACGTGCCTTCTCTCATCCTCCTCCAAGTGGGTTATAGACTCGGGTGCCACAGATCATATGACAGGTAACTCTAGTTTGTTTTCCACACTTTCTTCTCGCCCACATAGTTCCCCCGTCACCTTAGCAGATGGTTCTACCTCCCATGTTCTTGGGTCCGGTACCATTACGCCCATCCCCTCGCTCCCCTTGTCTTCTGTCTTGCATCTACCTAACTTTTCGTTCAACTTAATTTCAGTCAGCCAGCTTACCCGTACTTTAAACTGTTATGTTACGTTTTTCCCTGATTATTGTCTGTTTCAGGATCTTTTGACGAAGAGGGTTATTGGTAAGGGGCGCGAGTCTGGGGGCCTCTACGTTCTTGACACCACGAGGCGAGACCTTATTGCTTGTTCAGGTGCTGTCACTCCAGTAGAAGCTCATTGTCGTTTGGGGCATCCTTCCCTTCCCTTGTTGAAGAAATTGTGTCCGCAGTTTTCTAGTTTGTCTTCTTTACATTGTGAGTCGTGTCAGTTGTCCAAGCACCATCGTGTGCCTTTGAGTCCTAGAGTTTACAAACGAGCGTCTGCTCCTTTTGAGTTAGTACATTCTGATATTTGGGGTCCATGTTCTGTGACCTCTAAACTTGGTTTTAAATATTTTGTTACGTTTGTTGATGATTTTTCCCGAATAACATGGTTATATCTAATGAAGTCTCGTTCTGAACTTTTTGAGGTGTTTTGTGGATTCTGTGTTGAAATTGAGACTCAATTTGGTGTTCCTGTCAAAGTTTTACGTAGTGACAATGCAAAAGAATATTTTTCTTTTCCCTTTGTCTCTTATATGTGTAAGAAGGGTATGTTACATCAGTCCTCTTGTGTTGATACACCTTCCCAAAATGGGGTCGGTGAACGCAAAAATCGGCATCTACTTGAAACTGCAAGGGCCTTGATGTTTCAAATGGGGGTTCCCAAGCAGTTTTGGAGTGATGCCGTTTCCACGGCCTGTTTCTTGATTAATCGGATGCCCTCTGCGGTCTTGGGTGGGAAAACACCTTTCCATACTCTGTATCCTTCAAAGCCTATGTTCCATGTTGACCCACGTATATTTGGCTGCGTGTGCTTTGTTCGAGATGTCCGTCCCCATGTCACCAAGTTAGATCCCAAGTCTTTGAAGTGTGTGTTTCTTGGATATTCCCGTGTGCAGAAAGGGTATCGGTGTTACTCTCCTGAGATTGGTAGGTACCTTGTTTCCATTGATGTTGCCTTTCATGAGGACGTCCCTTTCTTTCCTTCATCCCCAGATGCTGTTCGTAAGGGGGAGGAGGATGATATATTGATGTATACGGTAACGTCGTCCGTTCCTTCCCCTGTTCCTACCCCTCCTGTCTTGCAAGTGTATTCTCGTCGACCTCGACCTGACACACTCGTACCGGCACCGCCTCCCATTCCAGACTCGGTACAGACTCCGTGCCCTGACACCACCTCTATGTCATCAGATCCAGTCTTAATTGATGACCGTCCGATTGCCACCCGGAAAGGTAAACGTACCTGTACTTATCCTATATCTTCTGTTGCATCATATGATAGGTTGTCACATGCCTCGTGTTCTTTTATTGCTTCCCTTGAGTCTATTTCCATTCCTAAGACTGTTAGGGATGCCTTGTCCCATCCTGGGTGGCGAAATGCTATGATTGAGGAGATGAACGCTTTGGATCACAATGGTACTTGGGAGTTGGTCACTATGCCTGCGGGTAAAAGATCTATTGGTTGTAAATGAGTGTTTACTGTCAAAGTTAATTCTGATGGGTCTGTGGCTCGATTGAAGGCTCGTCTTGTGGCTAAGGGATATGCCCAAACTTATGGAGTTGATTATTCTGACACTTTTTCTCCTGTGGCTAAGCTTACTTCTGTCAGGTTACTCATCTCAATGGCTGCCATTCATGATTGGCCTTTGCATCAGCTTGATATCAAGAACGCCTTTTTGCATGGGGATCTTCATGAAG
This sequence comes from Ipomoea nil, assembly GCF_001879475.1. Lineage (NCBI taxonomy): Eukaryota > Viridiplantae > Streptophyta > Magnoliopsida > Solanales > Convolvulaceae > Ipomoea > Ipomoea nil. The sequence continues at coordinate 1,486,832 of NW_017618364.1, read as the reverse complement.
AGGTGTACATGGAGCAACCTCCTGGGTTTGTTGCTCAGGGGGAGTCTGGGAAAGTATGTCGTCTTCGGCGATCGTTGTACGGGCTGAAACAAAGTCCACGTGCATGGTTTGGAAAATTTAGCCAAGTTGTTGAGAAGTTTGGGATGGTGAAAGGCAAATCGGATCATTCCATGTTCTACAAGTGGTCCAAAACAGGTATCATCTGGTTGGTGGTTTACGTAGATGACATTGTCATTACAGGGAGCGACACCGAAGGGATTTTGTCTCTCAAGTCATTTCTTCACAGTCAATTCCAAACGAAAGATTTGGGACCACTAAAGTATTTCCTGGGTATTGAAGTTATGAGGAACAAAACAGGTATATTACTCTCCCAACGAAAATATGTTATTGACTTACTTTCTGAAACAGGAAAACTAGGTACTAAACCATGCAATACTCCCATGATACCGAACTTGCAATTGTCAAAGGAAGGGGAATTGTTTGAAAATCCTGAGAGGTATAGGAGATTGGTTGGGAAGCTAAACTACTTGACCGTAACCCGTCCAGATATTGCATACCCAGTTAGCGTTTTGAGTCAGTACATGTCATCTCCAACTATTGATCACTGGGCAGCTGTAGAGCACATCTTGAGTTACTTAAAGGGAGCTCCGAGACACGGAATTTTGTATAAGAATCACGGTCACACTCGGATTGAGTGTTTTACTGATGCGGATTGGGCAGGTTCCAAAGAGGATCGTAGATCAACAACTGGATATTGTGTTTTCTTTGGAGGTAATCTGGTTTCCTGGAAGAGTAAGAAGCAGAATGTAGTCTCTCGTTCGAGTGCAGAGTCTGAATATAGAGCGATGGCACAATCAACGAGTGAAGTAATGTGGATACACAACCTTTTGTATGAGTCTGGTTTCAAAGCTCCAATTCCTGCAAAGTTATGGTGTGATAACCAAGCTGCTCTTCATATTGCATCAAACCCGGTGTTCCATGAACGAACTAAGCACATAGAGATTGACTGTCATTTTGTACGTGAGAAGATACAACAAGGGCTAATCTCCACAGGATTTGTGAAGACAGGAGAACAACTTGGGGACTTATTCACGAAGGCCCTTACTGGAACCCGAGTCAGTTATTTGTGTAACAAGTTGGGCATGATCAATGTCTTTGCTCCAACTTGAGGGGGAGTGTTATAGAATATTCTGTGTGATTGAGTATCCTATATTTTAGGAAACTAGAATATTAGCATACCATATCAGTCTAGATCAAGCTAGTATTTAAGGGGAGGTTGACTAACCCTAAAGACATACAGAAAGAGGGAGAACTCTCAAGAGGTATTCTTTTTCTCTCCCAGTACTCTAACAAAAGTTACCAAATTTAGTCCTTTAAGTATTGAGGCCCTCTTTGGTAACATAGTTAGATTATCAGCCAATTTTGGCTTATTTGACCACTATTAGCTGTTTGACTTGGTTAAACATTCAATATAAGTGTCTGATTAATTAGCTTTTTGTAACAGCTTATTGCTCCAAAATGCTAAAATTCAAAAAGCTGGTCAAAGCAGCTTTTTCGATCAGGTTTTTGAGAAAGTCATTTTACATGTAATCAGTTATCAGCTAACAACTAATTTACCAAACATTTTTTTACAATCAGTTAATGCTATCAACTAGTCAAACCCACTAACTCAATTAGCTAACAGCTATTTAACAAACACCCCTTGAATCATTTCCAATCGTAATTCATTGTTAGATTTTTCTTGTGTGAATCATTAACATTGAGGGTAAAATTTGAAAGTCATGACCATTGCGCCGATTGTTTCTCACACGCAGAAAACAAAGCCCGATTTTAGCAGCCCTAGTTGGCTAATTTCACCCTCAATGTTAACAGTTCACACGGAAAAATTTACAGTGGATTAAAATTGGTAAGGATTTAATACTCTAGGACTAAATTTGGTAGTTTTAAAAGTCAAGGGCTAAAATTAGACATGAGTGATAGTTAGAGGACTAAATATGGAATTAACTCGTAACTTTGTTATACTGTAGATGTTGGGGTGACACTACATAGTAGTTTTGTGTTTGACTCGTATCTATAGATTTTTGTGATTTTTGAAATGAATGAATTTGCAGTCAATATGTGCCTGTTATAAGTTCTGCGTTTTTAGTTGCTTCACGGTTCACTCTATCGAGGATGTAACCTTGATCACATATTAAATCATAATTTAGACATGGAAAACTTGGTCTTCTGGTTCATGATCTGTTATACCAATGTGATCTTGATGTGCACCGTGTATTGTTTCGATATTGATCTTCAAGTGTTTGCAATCTTTCGTAACCTTTTACCTTGTGCAGATTCCGAGGATGAGAATGAGCATGAAGATTGACCAAGCCCGAACATTTTTACTTTTCGTCTTCCACATAAAGGTAACAGATTTCCTCGTATCTAATCCATTAAGTTCCACACTTCTTCTGTATACGGATTTCTTTGTCTGGGATTTATACGGCAGGTTAAATCAACCGCTTTTTGTTCTTCGTTTGCAGTGAGAAGACGAGATTCGTTATGGTTACTTCGAGGAAGATGATCTGATATGACAGCTTTGGCTTTTGTGTATTGTGAAATGTTGTTAGATGAGTAGGGGATTGATTGAAAACATTGCAACTCAAAGGAAAATTGATCTGTTATTAGAAACCGATTTAATCAAACCATTATTGTAGTTCTTCTGGTGGCTATGGGACTTCACCATTCATTCCTTTTTGCTTTCCACTTGAGACATTGTAAGATAACCTGTTTTGCTAGGACTCATGGCTTGCCCAGAAAGCAATGGTGTAAGCCAATTCATATTTTACTTGTGTGGTAGATTAAGTTCAACAATCAGATTGTGCATTATTATTATTTTTTTTAAATATTGTGCAAAATACTAGACTTTATTGTGAATTTCATAACTTTTATCTCCATGAAAGATTTTTTTTTTTTTAATAAGGTAAATCTATTAAATTGATGTATATAATATGAGTTTTTACTTTGTTATTCAATATTGTGCTTTGATTGAAGTTCATCATATGACCTTAGTCATCGAAGAACAAGAACTATATTGGGGTACGTTAGTTTAGGTTGTTTATAAGCTAATATTGTCTAGCTCGATTCAAGAAAGTCAATATATAACTCACATCGATAACTTAGAATCTTGTGATAACTAAGTCAATTACTTATGGGTAACTTAAGTCAAATAGCCAATCAATAGTCAAATTGGTCGAATAGTTTACTTGATAATTTCAGCTAGGAGCTGTTTAATGATTTTCTTTGAATAAGTCGATTTACCTTTGTAGTTCTTTGTTAATTAGGGTTATAAGTGTTAATTATAGTATTCTTTTTGTGACGATTCAAGTATGACTGTATGAGAATTCTACTCCACCAATTCGGGTCTTTTCGGAGCTTTAATTAATTATAGTGTTTTTAATTAATATTGTAGGAAGAAAAATTATTTTCTTGCACAACACACCAGAGATTATACGACGCCGTAAATTACCCGCGGAGTACTTTCCTGAGCAGTGTACCCGATTTCACTTTGGTCTGAGCTTCCAAATTTCTGTCGCTCGAAACGGTTCTCCTCTTCGCCGGTCGCCGCCGCCGCCGCTCTCCGTTTCCCCGATTTTGACTGCAGGTATCTCTAAAACCTAATCTATTGTGTGTATGTATACATTCTTCCCGCTTTCCTTTTCTCCAAGGAACTAGCTTGATACTGCGATCTTTACAATTCTTAGAAATTTTAGGGATTAATGTTCAATATGTGTTCGTAATGCGATTGAAATTGAATGAAACGATTCCAAATTTTGATTTGTTTGTGTTTACTTCTCTGCAATTATGTTAGAGTTTTCTACCCGCTTTAGTACTACATACTGTGTATAATCCAGCTGAAACACGTCAATAAGATAGCCTTTTGTTTCCCCTTATTTGAAGCTAACCTAGAAAGAAACTGAGCTGTGTGCAGGAACTAATACACCGCATTTTGGGAATAAAAGAAGTTAGTACAATGAAATGAAAGACAGGTGTTCATGGAAAAGCTGAGGAACGCTAAATAAAAATGAAAGGATTATTGAAAAATAAAAGCAGGAGAAAATTTGTTTCAAAATTTAGTTGCTTTAAAATTTAAATAGACTAGATTTAGAAAATTATATAACTGGGTGGATTTTAGGGGTTTTAGGATGGTTATAACATGGGAACTACAGAAGGTGAATATAAAAGCACCACTGATATATGGTAAATATGTACCTTTCAAAATCATATCGTCCATTTATTTATTGTACCTTTCAAAATCATATCGTCCATGTCAGGGGAGCCTTCCTAATGGATTTTGGTTGATCCAAGTTTAAATTGTCCATGTGTTCCTTTTTGTTTCCCATCCCATGGCACACGTACACACTATCATCTCACAAATGCAACAAAATCTTGCTTTTGAGGTGTTGATGCATCTTAAAAAGCTCGTCCTGATTTTAGAAAATTTTGAGTGTACTAATCCTTTTACCGTAATCATGCTTCATGCTTCTACAGCCAAAAGCTCATAATAAGCTCATTGGGTTAAGATAGGCACTCTATAAAATTTTCATCTTGGATACGGTGAAGAATTTTTCTTAGTTGTCACTTTAGGGTAATGGTTACTAATCGTGTAATAGTGAAATAAAAGTTTGCAGAAGCCAGTTGGTAATTGGTATCAGACCTAAATGATGGAAAAGTACCTGCTTATAATGGTGACTGGGTAAATTTTTTCCTTTGAAGACACCATATTTCTGTAAAACGATTCCAGTTAACTTTTGGTAGTCTTTTTTTTAACAATTGAAGCTGGTCTTTGGCTTTCAATTTTGTAATGCTTTCGATTTCTTTCCATTTAATGCTTGTGATATACAATTAATTATCTGCTTGACACAACAGATTTTCTTGCATTTTTGCAAGGAATAGGGCCTCTTAGAAGATGGAAGACATCTTGACTGATATTCCTCCACCCTCAAGGTTCTTCTTGGAAGACCTCAACAATTTTGCCCCGCGATTGCCTCCTCTTCCGTCTCCATTCCTGTTGTTTTCTACACCTAACCCCGAGAAATATTCTCACCCCTCTCTCCTTATAATTGCAATGTCTTTTCCATCCGTTCACTTTTTTCACCATTTGTCTTCCAAAATCTTAGTTGGAACACTTATCCTACCCGAGATACCCTTATCTGGCAACTCCGTTGTACCATCTCTTAAAGACAAATCCTGCAATATATACGCCCTAAACCATACTGATAAATCGATCTTGGTAGTCTCAGTCCAGTATCCAATCACTTCAGAGAGATCTCATGCAGTGGCAAAGCTGCTTGTTGGACAGCAGATCATCCCAGAACAGGTTTTAATTCTGGATACAATTCAGAGTAGTAACTTTAGGGGTAAGCTTCCACCCGATGAAACACTTGCGTTCAAGCTGGAGACATCATTAGAGAGAGAAGGTAAGGCCGATAGCCATGATGATTCTCGGTTGGTTAAATGTTTGGACTATTTCCCATCCGGGAGTGTAGTGGATGGCTTGGCTGCCGCACTATTGAGCAGATGCGAGATGAGTAAAATAAGAGGGGCAGTGTGTGTTTCATGGCCGGAACTCGGTTCTCCTGTGACATCACTCGTGAAATCTCTGCTGCTCAAGGATGTCTTACCGGGACTGGATCATACTAGCGCTGACAATGGGAAGAGCGACTTTGCTTGGACTGGGCGGAGGAAAGATCATCTTCTTGACTCTGATCTGTACACCTGATGTTTAGATTTTAGATGATGGCAAGATAGAAAGAACTGTGTTTTTTTCAGTTTTATATATTTTCCCTTTGTCTCGGACAATTCCAGTTTCCTTTTCTTGTCAACTTAAATCCATCTTGAGTTCCTAAGTTCAACTCTTCTCCTTGTTTTTTACATGCTTAATTGGCATGTCTGCTCTGCTGATTATTGTAGAACAATTTTGCATTCATTCTTATTCCGTCGTATTAGCGGAGTTAATTACCGATTTGGTCCCTCAACTATGAGAATTTTACTAATATGTTCTTCGACTTTCAAAATTTCTCAATTTAGTCCCTGACTATGCTTTTTTTTTTTTTTTTTAATCTGAAATGGTCCTAATTGTTAGACGTCCGTTAACTCGAAACCAAATTAGTAATTTTGCTATTGTTAAGGAACCATTTTAGTAATTAACTTTTGGAGAAAATGGTGCATGTGATGGTCGAAATGATTCATTGATTATAGTGAAATTATCAATTTGGTAATGAGTTAACGGATGTCTAACGATTAAGACCATTTCGGATAAAAAAAAAACATAGTCGGGATACTAAATTAAAGAATTTTGAAAGTCAAAGAGCAGATTGGTGAAATCCTCATAGTCGAGGGATCAAATCAATAATTAACTCTATTAGAAAGTGAGTTTAACCAGGTGTAAAAGCAATATTTTTCAGGGTGCTTTCTACGGGGAGGAAAAGTTTTTAAATTGAATTCCTAAGTGGGAACGATTTTAAAATTAGACAAAAGAAGGAAAAGGTGTTCTCATGAAGCCGTGTTATACATTTTTGGAATCCAATTTAAAATATGTTCTCCGATGAGTTTATGATTCTATTTTTCATACTTAAGAAACATAAAATTAAAATAAACCAAGAAACTAATTAGAAGTTCAGTGTTTGATACGCAATTCAAGTAGAAATTTCAACGTCAAACAGGGATGGATTATCAATTAATCCTTCTGTTAAAGCAGTTGGGAAAATACATGCTTCGGATGAACCCATTTTTTGAAGTCAAATGGTTTAACAAATAAAATACTCCACTTGATCACATTTTTTAAATCCAACATTTAGCATTATTAATCACTCAATTCCAACTTTGTAGTACTTAAACTTTACTTTAATTTTGAAGTAATACTAAAAATGGTTCTTGAGGTAGTTTTTCTCAATTTTGTCTTTAATCACTTTTGTGACCTAATGTAGTTCCATACTTGTGAGTTTTTGCTCAATATAGTCCTACGTTTGTTATTCCGTCTAATTGATATTAAATAAATGGACAATTTGATAATTTTAATATTTGCCTCTCATTTACCCTCTTTCACCCTATTCGTTTGTCACTCTTAATTTGTCATTATTTTCAAAATTAAGATCTTTCCCATTCTTAATGCCGTAATTCTCTATAGGTTCTTTAAACTATTCTCTACTAGCAAATGTTAATCATTTGCAATAGATGGGTTTTCCATGTTAGTTTATGAGAGCGAGCTAGTATTGAAATTACTAAACTGTCTCTATATTCAACACCAATTGGACAGAATAACAAACAGAGGACTACATTGAGTAAAAACACACAAGTCTAGGACTACATTGGGTCACAAAAGTCGTTTAGGACAAAACTGAAAAAAAACCACCATAGTCAAGAACTATTTTGGGTATTAACTCCTTAATTTTGCATGTACTGTATTAGAACTGTCAATACGGACCGATGAAGTGGGCTTCTTAGTCCTTCTACATAACGAGCCTAGAGTAGGTTGGCCCGCAGGTTGATCAGGCTAGCACATTCAATTTTTTAATATATTTTAAGGTAATATTCTAATATATATATATATATATATATATATATTTTATAAGGGTGCTAGAGTTACAGAATTGAAATTCATCCCCTACCTATATAAGGAGCGGGATGAGATAGGTTGGCCCAACGAGCAAAACCCGTTTTCAGGTATCTACACGCTAATCATATAGCAGGATTTGATTCAGCTGTGTGTTAATTTGGTGATTATAGTTTGATTACTCTCACCCACCCTGCCAACATTATATTAGTTACATCCTCTATTGACTCTCTACACATGCTTACAAGGTCTCATCAGCTTGCACAGTTGTACCCCAACAACGTAAGACAGTGAAAAACATCATGGGACTTTTCGGTCTGTCATCAATGCCTATATATACACTACAATTCTGACCCAACCATGAGACAATAATAATCCCTTCCCCTCCTCTTAATTAACCTAAACTAACAACAATGGCTACAACTTCATCATCATCTGCAACATCTTCCTTTGGTCTGAGGGCTTGCAAGAAGATGTTGCAGTGTCATTATTTCTGCATAATGGTTTTGGTTGTGTGTATGTTGTTTGGTCGCAGGTTAGTCCATGCAGAAAGTGATCCACATTTAACGTTGGATTACTACAAGAAAACCTGTCCTTCTGTGATTGGGTTGGTGAGGAAAGAAATGGAGTGCGCCGTCCTGTCTGATCCTCGAAACGCCGCCTTGATCTTGAGGTTGCATTTCCATGACTGCTTCGTTCAGGTCAGTTTAAGATTATTGTCAGGCTTGAAATCCTCAGAAAAAAATTGACATATTATAAGCTTAAAGTGTTAAATTAAAGTTGGTGGAATTGAAGTTTCTTGTATGTTTTTGTTGGATGTAAATACTAAATAGGGTTGCGATGGGTCGGTTTTGTTGGATGATACGGCGACACTAAAAGGAGAAAAGGGAGCTCCGGAGAACAAAGATGCATTGAAAGGGTTCAGAGTCATTGACAAGATCAAGAACCGGATTGAATCTGAATGTCCGGGGATTGTATCATGTGCTGACATTCTTACTGTTGCAGCTAGGGATGCAGTCGTTTTGGTAATTGATTCTAACGATACATATGACGGCTTTAGGACCTATAAAACAATTCTATAATCCTAACGTCACGACTTAAAAATAAGAAAGTGGTCTATTTGTCTCTATTTATTTTCAAGTTATGGTGTGATATCATGCTATGTGATAAAAGTTTTTAGTATATGATATGCCCAAGATTAATTGAGTTGGAATATTTTACTTCTTGGAGGAATCCCTAGCTAAATTGGTCGGACAATTAGCTAATTGGTAACAGCAAAGTTTCAAGTTTAACATACTCTGTCTGGGAGCTGTCTATGGGTCTTTTTAGCTTAAGCCAATCAGCTATTAGTAACCTATGCAGGTTTACCTACCTCTTTATGATTTTTTGCTGGCTAGAGTCTTAAGGTCGGCCAATAACACACCTTTTGGGTAACCGTTGTGGGCCTTTTCAATTCGTGAATCAATGAAATATGTTACTTTGCATCTTTAGGGTTTTTGTTTATGTTTTTGGTTTTTTTTTTTAATTTTTTTTTGGTGGTGTACTAAAAGTTGAAGAATGTTTGTTTGAATGTAGGTTGGTGGACCTTATTGGGATGTTCCTTTAGGTAGGAAAGACTCAAAGAATGCTGGGTATGAACTTGTTGAGACAAATATTCCAACTTCTGATGAATCCCTTGCCTCTATTATTACCAAGTTTCTTTCTCAAGGACTTTCCATTACTGACATGGTGGCTCTTTCAGGTAAGGGCCCTCTATCTATGTCCAAATATATACCATCTTAACATTCCTTATATATGTAGAAGATTTTTTTTTTTTTTTTTAGAGAACCATATACAACTATAATACAAGTTTAATTTATAAAATATTGTATATATGTTTCAGATTATTATAGTTCTAGAGTCATCGTTGAAAAATTCAAAATTTTTAACCATTTATCAATATGTTCAGGTTATTATAGTTCTTTTTTTTTTTGAGTGAAGGTTATTATAGTTCAATTCTAATGTTACTCCCGAAAAACATAAAGATTTTTACCCCTAAAAATGGTTAGAAACCTAGGATTTACAATTAGAAATGGTCTTTTAACTACTATGGAGATCTAAAAAACTCTTAGTTGGAAATAAGATTTTTCTAGGGTTTCTTGAGATGGTTGAAAATGTTAGAAAATTGACTTATTTCCATCCATTTTTCTGACTGGTCAAAAAAAGTGATTTGTAATTGATGAATTTCTAGTAGCTAATGTATGTATTGTGTTATGTGACATTATATGTTACTCCTTTGTAGATTTAGAATATCTAACAATCGGCTATAAATTCAAAAAAAAAAAATAATAAGTCACGAATTTAGTCCAATTAAAAAATCTCCAATACAAGTCTCACCAAATTATAAGGGATTTGGATCAACTTTGGTTTAAATAGCTTAATCAATCCTTAAAATGATGTGTACTCCAAAAATACAATTATATATGCACCAACACCCTTAGGGGAGCTATCAATCCCAATCGGATCCAACCAAGACTCAGTTGTATTAGTCTCATCCTGTGAAATACAAATACCAGCACATAATGCAAACATATACTATATATATATATATATATATATATATATATATATATATATATATATATATACTAGTCTTTTCTATGCGCGATGCGCAAAAACATATGCCCAATATTTATATTTTTAAAAATAACTAACAAATTTTTACTAATTAAAATCAATGTGAAATAAAATGTATTTAGTATATTAATCTAATATATAATGAATATATAATGTTTTACAAATATTGTTATAATTAAAGAATATAAGAAAAGATATGGTAGATTCATGTGCATGGTAAGTAACGGAAAAGATAACGAAGTTATAACGGTAAGGGTATTTTTGTCCAAAAAATTGTATAGTACAACTCTAAAAGCACAATGTACAAAATGATTAACATTAAAAATATGGACATAAATGAGGGATATAACTTTGATTGAGACTTATTTTGTTTTTAGATATATATATATATATATATATATATATATATATATATATATATATATATATATATATATATACATACTCAATAAGCTATCAACAATGCACCAAATTTCTAGTAGTATATGTCTTATATGACATTATATTTTCGGATCGAGCTACTCGAATCGACTCATCAACCGAAACTCATTTGTATTAAGTCTCATCCCACAAAACATTGTTGTAAAAATCGGCTTAGGCGGCCGCCTAGCGGTAGGCGCCCATAGGTCGAGGCCATTTAAGCCCTAGGCGACTTTTAGTCAGCCGACTGACTAGGCGCCGAGTTGGCGCTCAACTCGGTCCACTGGTTTCTTTTTGCCTGCTCGACTACGTACTACTCCTCTATATTTCTCCAACCATGTACTCAATTAACCATCTAATATGCATTTGACTAGTTTGGGGGTTATAACAGTCTAACAATTCCTAGCTCTGAGTTAGAAAAGTGGAAACAATATACTCGAATTATTCGACCGCCTAGGTAGCTCCTAGGTGTCCCCGAATGCCCAATTAGAGCCTAGCACCTTCTGCAACATTGCCACAAAATACAAATATCACTACAAAATGCAAAAAAAAATATATTCATGTATACTCTATATTTGACAGGTGCCCACACCATTGGGATGGCAAGATGTGTGAACTTCAGGAGCAGAGTATATGGAAATCTCCCATTCACACTAACCCAATCCTCCGACACATACCTTAACAACATCAAAACCATGTGCCCTGCTGTTGACGATGGACACAGCAACAACAATGAATCCGCCATGGATTATGTCTCTCCCAACCTCTTCGACAACTCCTACTACAACTTACTGCTAAAGAAACAGGGGCTCTTGAACTCAGATCAAGCACTGTATTCCACCTATCTCCCTGCCGGAACAAGCAAGCTTGTGGAGAAATACGCCGCCAATCCGGCGGCGTTTTTCGACCAGTTTGCAGAGTCTATGGTGAAGATGGGGAACATCACGAACCAGGAGACTTATAGTGATGGAGAAGTTAGGAAGAATTGCAGGTTTGTGAACACATAGGGATTTGTATGTGAAGATGCACATCTTTGGATTTGTGGTTTTATAAAGTATTAATTCATTTTCGTGGTCCGAATATTAAGTTTAGTATTAATATATGGTATCGAATTCGTTGTGGGTTAATTGATTAAAAGGGCTTATGCAGACTATGAGGTATGAAATAGATCGGTGTTTGGTATGACAAGCTTTTCTAGATTAAATTGAATTGAAATACTTAGAATAATGAGTAATGTTATTTTATTTTTGAGTGACGAAAGAAATTAAATTCACAACAATTATTTGAAGATGTGCACTAGATAAATACATTCTTATATAATAACCCGCAAATAACATAAGAAGAAATACTCTACTTGACCATTAAAAATTGTCATGGGAATAAAGATTGGTTGTATTAAAAATGGCATGGAAATTTTGTGCTTTAAGATAAAGGAGCTTTTATGGAAGTCAAGATTATTTTACTTGGCATCGCATCAAATTGCGTAGGATAAATTTTTTTTTTTTGACGAAATAAGAATCAAGAATATTAAATTGGAGCCTTTATGGAAGTCAACATTATATTACTTGGCATCGCATCAAATTGCGTAGGATAATTTTTTTTGACGAAATAAGAATCAAGAATATTAAATTGGAGTTCTAGAAGAGATTTATAGTCATATGAGTTAGGTTGTCCTTATCCCTGCAAACATCTCCCACTCTCAAAAATGGGTCCCACTTCCACATTATTCCATTTGCAAATCATCTACTATTCACACTACATCCCTACAAATCTTTCTCACTTTCAAAAATGGGTCCCACTTTTATTTTATATTATATATTATATTATAATCAGGGGCGGAGCCAGAATTTTTGTTAAGTGGGGGCGGAACATTACAACAAAAAGATAGTTTGAAAAATAAAATAAAACACTTAAGAAGTTATCCATAAATACTGTTGGATATAGATAAAAAAATAAAACACATCAAAACATTATAAAAATATTTATAACAAAATATGAAATATAATTAATTTGATATGATAATTTGTATGTGTGTAAAAATCTAAAGTAATTTTAAAAACTGACTCACTATTAATAATAGTGAAGCCATAAAAGTGTAGAACAAGCAACTATTAATAAAAATAGTGAAAGTCTACACTATAGCCATAGGAAGGATTTGAACCCGAGAACTCTCATTACATAACACGCATTCCTTGCCACCTGATCTGCCTCAACTCCTATTAAAATTTTATGTTTTCTTCTATTTATACTATAACTTGTACTATATATACATATATAGATACAATGTTATATATGGGGTGGGTGTGGGAGGAGTGGGGGCAGCTGCCCCCATTGTAACTCCGCCCCTGATTATAATAATAAAATAATAAAAAGATAAAGCAAAGGACCGCAACCTTGCTGCCTTGAATTACTAAAGTACAAAAAGGTTGTCATTTGGCTGTCTTTTTTGTACTTTGCAAATTTGCATTCCACCTCAACTTGTTATCATATAAAAAAATTAATAAGAAAAAGAAAACCACAAGCCATGTCAGCTTGCAAAGATGAAAATTGTTGGGATAACTTCAGCCTTAAACATGATTTTTATATGTGAAAGTCAGGAGTCCGATTTTTGGATAATGACTTCGAAAATGCAATGTAATTGTGTAGGAAAATATTGTTTTTATCAAATCTGTTATACCATTTGATGTGATTCGTTGAACTAAGTGTCACAATTACAGAGAGTCAATAGCGTCTCCACTGAGGTTCCATTGAAGTCCGAACCCACAACCTCCTATGTAAGAGTTCAACTTGGTACCATTGGACTACAAGGTCCTTGGTAGAGAATTTAGACATTAATTAAAAAAAAAAAAACTAATATACCATAAGACGTACGTTGGTTTAGGTGGATTGTGGACAACTATTAAGTTGTTTAAGCATGAGTCCATAGTTGAAAGTCAAGTTTACATACATATAACAACGCTCTTAGGTGGGACTTGAGTTGAGATATAGATATCAGTCCGTGAGATATGAAAATAATAATAATAATAATTAAAGTATATCAAAACATTGATGATAAGGCTATTGGTTGTGCCTAACACTAGGGCCCTCAACAGCACAATGAACAAAAAGGAAGTTGAGACATATCTTTATTTGGATTTGTATGTCAAGAATCAACAATGGAAAAAGGCACTGAATTTGTCCTTAAAATTTCAATCTCAACTTTATTAGGGAACTTTGTACCTTCCTTTCTCAATGCACCAATGAACAACTTACTTGCATTTGCCACATCAGATCAACAAATCTTTAGAAAAGATTGGGAAAATTTGGTGAGAAATTCTCATTATATCTTCAAAGTCCAATCATAGATCTACCTATATTATTATATTCCAACATTATGGTACTATAACTTCAAAAGGCATTTTCATGGATGAACACCACAACTTTGATTGATTGGTGGGTTATCTCTTTCCTACCAAAAGCTTATTAGTTTTTTTTTTTTTTTTTTTTTTTTTTTTTTTTTGAAGAAAACTTGCCGCTACTTTTCAAGGGGTGCCCGCACTTAGTAGATCTCATTTTTCTGTAATAGGCCGCAAATCACATAGGCAAGGTAAACTGCAAACTAAACTTAGAAGACCCTATGCGTTATGGATGAACTGACCAAGAAGAGGTTGATAAGAAGATTCATATTTTATTACACATCACTTTAATTAGATACTGAACTACCTGAAAAAATAAATAATACGAATAACATTTTTTAATTTTCGATACTAAGTAATGACATGCAAAAATGAAAAAAGAGTTATAAAAATTATGACCATCCAAGTCACTCTAATACAATTTGTTTTATTCAGAGAAGACCAAAACATTGCCCAAATTTATATATATGCATACAAAGAGAGATTCCTATTTCATGCTTGTGAAGCTCAATTCAATTGCTTCATTGGCCAAAATCTTGCCATCTTTAATGATGCTTTTTGTTTGGGAAAGGCTGGAATTATGATTAAAATAGTCAACTTTACATTTTATAATGAAAAAACACAACTTTATGTATTTATTTTTAAATTAAGAATCTAGTAATAATGACAATGTTGTACTAAAACAATACAAATAATTTGAGCAAATACCAATTTTAGTCTCATGAGTATTAGCAAAATGACAGTTTTAATTTGGTCTACATGTTTAATTTCTATTAATTTTCATCCACGACTATTGTTTTAGTACCAATTTTCATCCACAATTATTGTTTTAGTGCCAAAATTCATCACGCTGGTCACTCCTCCTTTTAAGACATGCCGAAATCTAAAATTTTAATTTCAACTTAAGATCCTAATTTGAACATTAATAAATGGATTTAAGCCCTAAGATCGATCACAATTCGCAGTTCTCCTCCTCATCCCATCTTAATTTTAGAAGGAAAACTGCGAAGGAAAGAGATCGATCTTAGAGCTTAAATTTATTTATTTATGCTCAAACGAAGGAAAGAGATCGATTAAAATACCATTAATAATTTCATATTTCAGCATGTCTTAAACAAAGAGGTGACCAACATGATGAATTTTGGGGCTAGATTAAAATAATAGGTGTGGAATTGTGGATGAAAATTGGTACTAAAACAATAGTCATGAATAAAAATTGGTAGGAATTAAATATGTGGATCAAAACTGTCATTTTGTCGTAGGACCAAAATTGGTATTTGCTCCAAATAAGTTTGTCCTATTTCCTAACTTTTTGAATGCTACTAGCTCTATTACATTGTAGTATTGTAGTATCTGTTCATATACTTTCTCAACCTACTGAAACACAAAGAGCTAATAACGCCTCCACTGAGGCTTGAACTCACAACCTTCCTAATGGAAGTCCAACCTGGGTACCATTGGACCACATAGTCCTATTTCCTAACTAGTTAACCAAAATAAAAAATAAAAAAATCATTGTAGTGTTCTAGTTATCATTTTCGATCATCTCAACTAATTTTAAAATAAAGATGAAAAAATAATCAATTTAACACTATTTACATTGAAAAATTGATATTAAAAAACAAACAAACAAACAAAAAGAAAAAATTAGCAGTGTTGTAGTGACCTTTCAAATTTTTTATTGAGAAAATGACACTTTCAAGTATTAATCCTTAGATTATAGAAAAATAATATTTTGATCATATTACTCAATTATACGTATTATTATTTTCAAAAAATTAAAATTAAAAAAAAAAACCATTTTTTTTTTTTAAATTTCAGAAGAATGTACTCATTCGTCCTTCATCCACAGTACATTCTTCTGATTTTTTATTTTTTAAAAAAATTTTAATTTTTTGAAAATAATAATTAAAATAACTTTTTATATATAATTTGACATTATGACATCATATTTAAGGGAAACCTAGAAGTAACCTGTAAAAAATGCCATTTGCACAATTTTTAAAATGTTAATGGTCTAATTGCACACTTTTTTTGTTCGATGGTTCAACTGTACAATGTGTAAAAGTTCAGTGGCCTACTTGACACATTTTCCTATATGGGTTATTATATTATAAAACTTTTCTTATATAATATATAAACAATTATAAGATACCGATTGATGGATTTAATTAACATGGATAGCCCGAATTACTAAACCCGATAATATTAAGAATAAATAAATGGATAACAAAATACGATGAATATATGTCACGCATAGTGTTGTAAGAAAATTATAAGTAAATGTAATGATTGAACATGTAAATAGATGTCCTAAACAAGACAATAATGATAATTTTTATACTAAAACTTCTTCTTAATTGCCCCCATGAGAATAGGGTGGGCGGTTGGATCTCCTTTGACCGAGCCCACACGTGTAGCGCACAAGGTGGGCACCCCGACCGAGGCCACCTCCCACCGAGGCTGTCCTAGGCCGAGGCCGCCCCGGGCTAGGGGCCACCGCTAGCGCAGGTCGCCTCTACCTCTCTCGGGTCGGGTCCATCTTCAATATATCCATCACAAATGTACCTTTTGTACGGTGTAAAATCATCATATCGTTCATATATTAAATTAGGAATTTAAATATGGTGTAATGTGTATAATATATATTATATATTTATTTATTTTGCATTTTGATTTCTATTTATTACCAAATTTAAAAAATCACTTCTTCTAATCTATTTTAATTACTTTACTTTATTTCTGAAATGCCAAAATAATTAATAATACTTTATTCACCCATCTCAATTTATGTATTTGATTTGGTTAACGAGGTTTGAATGATGTTATTTACAATTTAAATTTTTATATTATTTAATTTGGTGGTAATATATAAAAATTATATATTTAAAAACTGTATAAAAAATACTACGGAGTATTAAATATTTAAAAATCAAATTTATAAATTATAAAAAAATATTAAAGTAATAACCAAAAAAAATAGTCGAATGGACTAATACATATTTAAAAAAGTAAAATAAAACTGATACGATCCCACATCGGGTTCACAAGAAATTGTGGAGTAGTATTTAAGTTGGGGCTAAATCTCAGGCCAAGGTGTGGTGTTAAGGTTCAAAGGAAACCGAGAAAGAAAGATGACGTGATATTACGTCGTGGCGTGGAGAGGCAAACTATATTATGGGTAGTACCGCAAATTATATTGACTTAATAATGATTGAGAAATCTCATTCAAGACCACATGTCGTGGCGCGCTTACTTTCAGTAATAATGTGGAGATTTTAATTCATGCTGTCAATATTGAAAGTTTGGGTTTGAATTTGAGTGAATAGTTTTGGGAACGGATAAATCAAAAATCGAATCAACTGAACTATCCGTGTTGGCAATCTAGATTAGGCAAGTTTTACTGTGGACCGTGGTCTATGTAGCAACGTGAACCATGAAATATGTATTATTTTAGTTACACTTCAGTTTCATTTTACAATATTGCTAAAATTTTTAGTTTCATTTCCCCTCCACACTAGTTTCATTATAGCAATACTAAAGTAACATTTTTTTTTTTGAAAGGAAGTAACATTTTAATTCTACTATAATTTCATTTGACAATATACATTATTGCTTGAGCTATATTTTTTTGTTTCATTTTTGAAGTATTATTTTAATTGCACTTCAGGTCATTTGACGTTATTATGACTCTGAATTTTAGTTTCATTCTCCACGCACACTAGTTTCATTATAGCAATACTAAAATATCATTTTAATTGTTTAAAAAAAAGTATCATTTTAATTATATTACAGTTCCATTTGATAATAATGTACTCGCTTTTTAGTTTCATTTTCCGCACACACTAGTTTCACTATAGTAATACTCCGTACTAAAGTATGAGGTTTGGGGGTTCGACTCCACGTCTCCACCCATGTGAATGGAGCAGATCATTTGGCCAGTCCCCTACCACTTAGTGTGCGGACAGTAAGGACGGAAGATTGATCTTCTGACTATTGATAAAAAAAAAAATCATTTCAATTGTACTCCAATTTCATTCTACGATCATAGTATACAACTATACACAACGATATGTGGGTCATGGTCCATTGTATAACAACTGTCTGGATTGATGATTGGCCTGGATAGAGGTGGGCCATGAGCACCGCATTTATAGGCAAAATTTTCCGAGAGTTTTAATTGTGGTGGGTAAACAAACGTTATCTACAGAAGCAGTAATTTATTTTTACCAGTCATAAAAAAAATTATTGAACTTGTTTAGGAAAAAAAAAAAAAAAACTTGCCAATAAATATCCTCTTCGGAGTCCAGTCTTCCATGTCCATCTGTTTCTAGTCTGTGAAATCTGTAGTTTTCGCAACTCCGTGGCAAAACCTCCAGAATTCTCAATTTTCCAGGAAAATCCCTTTATTAATCTTTCCCCAAAGTTTAATCTTTGGTAATAAATTCAGAGAAATTTATAAAGATCAAAATAGGTAAATAAATCTTAATACACCGCCTTGGTCCCAAGAACTCCCCAAAATAGACCGCCTAAAGCTTGTATGCTTTTCTTTGCAGGACTAGAGCCCCACTGCCTGTCTACCCATTGTTCTTTTAGGTGGGGTTTCTCAGCCTTCTGCATTGGATTTCACTCTGATATTTTCATTTGATCTAAATGCTTCCTGGGTTTACTCTTTTTCTTCTGTTTTTCTTATTGTATTTTATGGCTATTGTCCATTTTCTTGTTTTATTTAGTCTGTTTGTGGTAGCATTTGATGAGCTGTGTCTGTTGCATTGAGTATATTTTTGTGTTGAATTCTAGTATGGGGCAATGCTGTTTTGCCTTGTTTGTTTGTGAATGATCACATTTTGATGCTGTTGAGGATTGTGTACTTGTGGGATTGTGCAAAATTGTCTTTTGGAACCTTTTTTTTTTTTTTTTTTTTTTTTTTGTAATCATTGTGATACTCTTTGTATCTGGATTTTGTATTGTTATGATTAGTACAATGAAAGCTAGCATCTTTTTAGTATTGGTGGAATAAGAGGAAACATTAGTCCTTCTAGATTTAGCTGTGTTTTTGTTCATTTCTGATGATATATAATACAAATCTATGATTTGAGTTAATCCCCCTCAAAATATTTTGAGCATTTTTGTGGATATATTATGAGATCACCTGCTATTCAAAAGTTGAAGATTTTAACTGGTCTTTAGGTCAATCTACCATATCATACTGCCACTTTACTTGCAGTTGATTCTGTGTTTTTTTCTTCTCTTTCAGATAAGAGTTTAGGATTATTTCAACTTTAGATGGCAAGGAATACTACTAACAATGGATCGACTCATCAAAAATCCAGTCTCTTGAAAGACCAAGTTCGATTGGTTAAGCGAAAGGATTGTGATCGATATGAGATTGCACCAATACCAGATAATTTGTCATTTGAGAAAGGGTTCTTTGTTGTAATCCGTGCATGCCAATTGTTGGCTCAGAAAAACGACGGGATTACATTGGTAGGATTTGCTGGGCCTTCAGGTGCTGGAAAGACCATGTTTACTGAAAAAATACTTAATTTCATGCCAACTGTTGCTGTTATTTCAATGGATAATTACAATGATGCAAGTCGTATCATTGATGGCAACTTTGATGGTAAGAAAGCATTTTACCATAAGTCTTATTGTAATTCCTTTGGAACAACTTTTCTACAATGTTCATTTGACAGTACTTTGCAATACAGTGATTTTTGTGTGGTTTCAAGAAAACATTTATTTATATCTTTCAAATTTGATGTCTTGTAGAGGATTTGGGATTTAAGTTTTCCATAGTGAAAGTGTAACTTAATGCAGTTGTTTGTATTGTTTCTGATTTTTTATATTTTTGAGACAGACCCGCGCCTGACAGACTATGATACGCTGCTCCAAAACATCCAAGATCTGAAGGTGGGCAAACCCGTTGAAATTCCAATATATGATTTCAAATCTAGCTCCCGAGTAGGATACAGGTTAAATTCCTTCATTTTGTATTCTGATGCAAACTTTTTTGGCTCGTGTAATTTATTGAATCCATTAGGGCTAAGTAATTGCAAATAGTATGAATGTAGCTTCTTAAGCTCCCATTATCGAAAGATGTGCTTGTATTCAATTAGCTCTAGCCTTTCACTGTGTCACGTGTTTT
The DNA here is from genome assembly GCF_001879475.1 of Ipomoea nil. Taxonomy (NCBI): domain Eukaryota; kingdom Viridiplantae; phylum Streptophyta; class Magnoliopsida; order Solanales; family Convolvulaceae; genus Ipomoea; species Ipomoea nil. The sequence goes on along the minus strand of NW_017618364.1, from coordinate 1,466,659 downwards.
AGCTTACCTAAGTGTACTGTGGTCTAGTGGCACGAAGTGACTCTCTCATACGAGAAGTCATGGGTTCGATATTGACTCTTTGTGCTTCAGTAGGTTGAGAAAGTAGTTATGAACAGATATTGACTCTTTATGGTTCAATAGGTTGAGAAAGTAGTTATGAACAGATACTGCATTGTAACAGAGTCAGTAGTACTCAGAAAGTGTATTGTGACTTAATTGGTGCGGGTTAGGCTTCCAATTTCCGATTCATTTTGACGTTTACTATCTTCCCTTGAAATGCTTTCACGTGCTCCTTTCTTTTCAATGTTGGGGAATATGCCTCTGTATTCCATCAATCCACGAGTACGATCTTATGCCTCGGGTGCTGGTGCAGGACGCTTGAAGTCCCCGACTCCCGTATTGTACTTATAGAGGGCATCTATGCATTGAACGAGAAACTGCGGCCTTTTCTTGATCTTCGAGTATCTGTAACGGGGGGTGTTCATTTTGATCTAGTAAAACGAGTGTTGCGTGATATACAACGTGTTGAGCAAGAACCGGAAGAGATAATCCAGCAGATATCTGAAACGGTTTGTTTCCACATCATCAACTGAAACCGATTCATTCAAAAATTCCTCTCATAATGTTGTACGGTTTAAAACTAAATGCAGGTTTATCCAATGTATAAGGCGTTTATCGAGCCTGATCTACAAACAGCACATATAAAAATAATCAATAAATTTAATCCCTTCACTGGATTTCAGAGTCCTACTTATATTCTAAAGGTAATTGCGTTCCTCTATCCTTACAGAAACCCTGGAGTTACTGCTATATAAAAGTTTTTTTTTTTCATTGACGTTTAAGCTAATTTCATCCTCTGCAGTCTTCAAAGGAAGTGGAGGTGGAAACGATCAAATCGTTATTGTCTGAGGAACATACGGAGGGTATGGAAGAGACTTATGATATTTATCTTTTGCCACCTGGCGAAGATCCAGAGTCGTGCCATTCGTATCTGAGGATGAGGAACAGAGAAGGAAGATATAATCTCATGTTTGAGGTTTGCTTTAAGGACTTTTCTGCTTTGTTGAAATCTTGAGTTTCTGTTACAAATTGCAATTGTTTATGCATTTGAATTGCAGGAATGGGTCACAGATTCTCCGTTTATTATATCTCCGAGGATCACTTTTGAAGTTAGTGTGCGGCTTCTCGGTGGGTTGATGGCTTTGGGATATACAATGGCGGCAATCCTCAAACGGAGTAGCCATGTGTTTCGTGACGAAAGGGTTTGTGTTAAAATTGATTGGCTCGAACAGCTGAATCGGCAATATGTTCAGGTAGTCTTTAAATTATATGCCGAGGTTTTGTTTTATAGTTAATTCTTTGTTGGTGAAGTTACTAAAACCTTGAATTGATATACTAAGGTTCAAGGAAGAGATCGTTTGGTCGTAAAATCTATTGCTGATCAGTTAGGGTTGGAAGGCTCATACATCCCGCGAACATATATCGAACAAATTCAGCTAGAAAAGCTTGTGAACGAAGTTATGGTATGTTGTTGCTTCAACAACTTTGGTGCATTTCCCCTGCATCTTGCTTTTCACCTTATAATTTTGCAGGTATTGCCAGATGATTTGAAAACAAAGCTTAGCTTAGATGAAGATTTTGTGTCGAGCCCTAAGGATGTTGTACTTTCCCTTGCCTCAGCCGAAAGGTTGGCATTGAGAAACAAAAAGTCCCGAAGGTACAATTTTCTTCTCATCATCGACCATTAACTTATATAATGATACCGTCATTTTAACGTTTTGGCGGCTCTGGGGAGTAACCGATAATGGATTGAAGGTTGTTCCTTAATTTTCACTTTCTCCCCTTTTTCCGAATAAAGGGAAACTCAAAACTCGAAGCTAAGTAGACCTCCCGGCATTCTTGCCTCGGGTAATGTGAATAAACTATAATCTGCCTCGGGTAAGTGATGTTTCGATGAAACTTTTTGAGTGACGAGGGAAATCTGCCATCACGGCTAAGTAGACCTCCCGGCATTCTTGCCTCGGGTAATGTGAATAAACTATAATCTGCCTCGGGTAAGTGATGTTTCGATGAAACTTTTTGAGTGACGAGGGAAATCTGCCATCACTACCCGATGGTGTGCACTGGGTAAATCCCGTCTTGTGATCCTAACTGGCAAAGGATCACAAGGAGGTAAATCAGCCTAGGTTGCCCATAGTTGACCCGTTGACTGGCTCAAACCAAGAAGGCCAGGAAGCCACTCCCGCTGGGAGTGGAACATGTAACTTTGTGGTTACCAAGTCAACAGTTTGACCAACTTGACTGGGGTTGTTTTGTTTCGATGTAACTTTTTGATATCAAACTAGTTTGTTATTGACGTACATTTTTGCAGCGGGATGTCACATTCCTATTCAACACATAGGGACACAAACCTATCCAAAGTCGATGAATTTTCGACCACCGATCAGAAGCTTGATGACAGGGCTCTAGTCTCACAATCAACATTAGCAAACCAGGTGACGTTATGCACACTACAAGAGTCGAATATATTTGTTTATTGTCTTTAGGTACATTATTTTACTTGCTTTGCACCTCATTTTATCCATCCTATGTTTGTTATGTTTATTGGTTTCATATTTTTCCTCCTTCGTTTTATTCTGTTAGGGAGCTATTGCACAGCTATCGGAACAGATTTCTACTCTAAACGATAGGATGGACGACTTCACGTCTAGGCTGGAAGAACTGAATTCCAATTTAAGCAACCGACGAAGTTCCCCTCGCACCCCGAATATCGCTCAGCTATCTGAAACCGGCAATGGATCTGCCCCGACTTCTCACTTCATATCTAGTTTAGAGAACGGTTCCTTGACTGGATCTATAATGCCACACTCGTCTTCTTCTTCCCATATCGCAAGGGATTCCACTTTGACTGAAGAGGTATCCTCTATCCTCCTCGCGTTTCTTCTTAAACCCTCTTTTTCTTTTTATTTACAATTTGCTTGCTCGTGCAACCACCCATCCCCCCCCCCCCCCCCCCCCAAAACTGAGAAATGACGATTAGAGAATCGACTAGAAACCCAACAGGGTAGCTCAAGTAGCAAATGAGCTCTCTTTGTGGGGGAGAATTTCGGGATAACCCTGGTTCGATTCCCACAAGTGGCGATTCCTTTTAGGCCAGATCCTGTGCCTCCCGGAGCGAAGGGGAATTAGTCAGGTGGACCTGTACCGTTAAACGGACAGAGAAAGACCCGGACCACCTCGTGGTTTACACCAAAAAAAACAAAAGAGAATCGACTAGACATAGGAAGAGTATTTGTTTGCTTCTTAAATGATATGTCAACTCGTTCTTTGAAACCAGCTGTCGAACATTGCGCGTAGCCAACGCCAAATTATGCTTCAACTCGACAACCTTAGCACTCTTCTCCGCGAGAGGGCGGGACCCAGATCGCAACATCAACCGAGGACGAGGCGACACAGGTTAATATCTGAGCTTGACCACCCTGTCAAAGTATCTGCTATCTCTGCTCTCTCGGTTGCAGGCCTTGGCCTGGGAATCTTGTTTTTTCGGAGTTTTCGACACAGAAACTGAACATTCTTTCCAGTGATCTTTTTACCAATCTGGTGCTAACAGAGATCTTTACAGCCATTTTCTTGGACACCAAATATTGAGTTCCTTGGGGATCCTATGATTTAGTTGTTTTTGTCACACATTTTACAATCAATTCTTTATAGCACTAATATCATGATCCTATCAAAAACACTTGTACTACTCCTTTTGCACTAGTATAACAATTGTTTCTATTTTTGATTTATTTTTTTCTCCCACCCTTTTCTAATTGTTGATTTAGAGGCATATTTGAACTTTTGAAGGAACTTCATCTTGTAGCTCAAATTCATGATTGTTGTGTATCTTGAAAAATTTACTTTAAAAGAGTTTAAAGCAAAAAAAGAGAGTTAATACCTAAAATAGTCCCTCGATTATGACGTAATTACCAATTTAGTCCTCGACTATCATTCTTACCCAATTAAGTCCTCAATTATACAATTTTTACCCAATTAAGTCCTCAACTATACAATTTTTATCCAATTCAGTCCTTTGTCAATTTGACTGTTTGTTGACTGTCAAAAGTGGAAATAAAGTTGTAATTTTACAAGTTTTCTCCTTCCTCCTCATTTAGCAGTGCCAAACCATGTAGCAATAAACTCCGGTTGGGTTCTAAACCTGTCAGTATCGAAGTAGTGGTTATGCATCGGATAGTCCATGAATTTGATTTCCAACGATTTTTTGACGATCGAAATCTGATCGGAGTGTATTGCTGCATGGTTTGGCGCTGCTAAATGGAGAGGAAGGAGAAATCTTGTAAAATTATAATTTTATCCTGACTTTTGACAGTCAACAAACAATCAAATTAATACAGAGGACTAAATTGGATAAGAATTGTATAGTTGAGGACTAAATTGGGTAAGAATTGTATAGTTGAGGACTTAATTGAGTAAAAGTTACATAGTTGAGGACTTAATTGGGTAAGAATGGTAGTTGAGGACCAAATTGGTAATTATAGCATAGTCGAGGGACTATTTTAGGTATTAACTCCAAAAAAAATTTACTTTAAAAAAGAGTTTAAAATTCTATTTGAAATCAGTTAAATAGGAATATGGCAAATAGGACCCAGGTCTAAAATGGTGTCATTTTGCTTCAAAATGACTTTGGAACTTAAAATTAACAATTTCAGAATTGAATATTCACAATTTTAGATTTTAATATACAAAATTACGGAACGTAATATTCACAATTGCATAATTTTATATTTAACAATTTTTAAATTCTATATTAACAATTACAGAACTCTGTATTCACAATTTCATAACTTTATATTCACGATTAAAGAATTCTATATTCACAATTATAGAATATTCACTCGCTGAATCATTTTCAATATTTAAAAAAAAAAAATCATTGGATGAAGAAACAGTGTGACTCTCAGGCACCGATAGCATCGTTATTTTCACACGTTTAAATTGCGCGTCCATGGTATAACAATTGATTCGACTAGCCACCAGTTTTAGCCTAATTCCATTTATTCAACTATTATACTATGAACTAGAGTCCATCTTGCATTATAGATTTTGATTTAATAATTACTCCATATATTTTTAAAATTAACATATTATGCAATTTCAGTTAATAAATTATTTGAATTTAAATAAATTAAAAACATATTACTAAGTGCTAAAATATTTTCTTATTGTTATCTTTTTTGTTTTCCTTCCCTGATACTCCTCCCACTAATTTAGGAGTTTGTTGGATGGCTAGAATATAGGGATGAGTATTGTAGAATTGCAGATCATCTTGGAAATGAATATGAATTGCCATTTTTAGTTCATTTGTTCTTTGATTTGCATATATTTAAGTTTTCTAAGATTATGGGTGGTGGACGGCGGCGTAGAGGGCAACGGAGGGATAGAATTAGTGAACTTCCGGCAGATATACTTGACAAGATTTTGGTGTTATTGGCGACTGTTGAAGCTGCTAGACTTGCTGTTTTTTCTACCCATTGGAGAAATGTTTAGCTCAATCTCACAGAACTCGACTTTGGTTGTGACTTCTTTATTCACATTCTGGGAAAATATTACCATGACAAAAAGGAAGGCTTTGATAACTGGGCATCTATGGGGTTTTATGTGATCAACAATCTTCTCATGCAACACAAAGGACTTATTCGTAAATTTGCCTTCAGTTTTCCTTTTAGCGCTGTCAAAGAGTTTAGTTATTTTGACCAATGGCTCCCTTATGTCACACAAAAGGGTGTTGAAGAAATCCACATTAATGTTATGCGAAATCGTATATTCAAGTTGCCGGATTGCATATTTTCTTGCCTAACACTAAGGAGCTTGCCTCCAAAACGGTTGCCCGAGCAAGCTCATGAGCCACACATGATCACAATCCGGATTGATGATGAAGGAGCTTGAAGATTCGCGCGCAACTGATGCGATCATGGCGAAGGAGAGAAGAACAGTGTAGTACCAAAACCTACCCAAAAGCTCAAATAGAGGACGAAAATGGAGAAATTTCAGCTAAATATTTTGAATTTTTTTCAATAAAATTGCTGATATCGATTGTAGAGACTGAGAAGAGGGAGGGGGATGGGAGAATTGTATCGGCGGCAGAAGACTGAGAAGATGGAGAGAAATTAGGAAAGGTAATTAATAATTAATTTGATAAAAAATAAAAGGAAAATGAAATTACAATGTTAATATTGTTATTAACAGCTAAAGTGTGTAAAACCATTAAAGTCGATAACTAAATAGAGTACAAAAAGTCACTTAGAACTAAATTGAGTAAAATTATTATAATCGAAGACTATATTGGGTATTAACATTTTTTTTTTTTGAAACCAAACGAAAATAGCATTAATGACTTAGCAAACTAGAAATATAAGCAGGTGGGGCAACAGCTCACGAATCCGAGACGAGACAGTCGATGAACCAGTCGCCCGTGCGAACACATAGGCTACTCGATTAGCTGATCTCTTGACATGGCGAACAGACACGTTCTCAATGTCATTAGCAATTAAAAGACATTTCTTGACAATCAGACCTACATAAAAATAATCTAGAAAGCGAGAATTGAAAGCAGTACAAAAGTTTAAACAATATGTTTCGATGATTAAATTATTATGTCCTAAACCTTTTAACCAAGTAAGTGCCTCTTTGACCGCAACTGCTTCCGCCATAAAAGGATCATTGTTGCATTCTAGACGACCACTTCTAGCTTCCACGAAACAGCCACTTCTAGCTGCCACGAAACAGCCACCGTGACCGCGGACTACTGCTCCAAAGCCAACTCCATCCTCAAAGGTTGCCACGTCCATATTGCACTTGAAGTAATTGTGAGGCGACGGCGGCTCCCAGCTTACTGGAGAACCCAGTCTTTGTTCTCTCGTTCTTGTGCTCGAAAAGGCCTCCTTCCATGAAAGTTGCAACGCCATCACCTGTTCCCTCAACGTGTCCACATTCCGCTCCATGTTCCGCCATACCCGATCGTTACGTGCAGTCTAGACAACCCAGAAGATGGTCGTCATGTGAACTACTTGATCCGGATACGCCGATCCCAAAATGGAGCCCATGAGGCTTTGAATACATCGGCCTTGTAGAATGTCCACCACTCCCTACAGTCTGCTGGCCAACGTGCATTCGCAGAAGAGATGTCCCACTGTCTCCGCCAGACCATCACAAAAAGGACAGCCTCCTCCGATCCAAATCCTTTTTTCTTGAGGTTCTCTCTCACCGGCAACACACCACGAGCACATTTCCACAACAAGCTGCGAACTTTGGGTGAAACCGGCAGGCGCCACAATTTTTTCCAAGCTGAGAATGCAATGTTGGACTCGATACCCGTACTCGCCTCAGTGAGTAACTTATAGCCCTGTTTCACCATGTACAGTCCCCAGATATCACCTTGCCACCGCTAGGAGTCGTTGAGATGCGTATAGACTAGCGTTGCGAGGACCTTGCCAACATCATCATACTGGAAAATGTCCTTGAGGAGAACTGTATCCCACTGTCCATGGTCTGTTAATAGTCTGTTCACTGTTGCCTCTGCTAACTCCGGCGTACAAGGCGTGCTAAGAAAAGGATCGGTAGAATTAGCCAATCATGGCCAACCCTAGACTTTTGTTTCCTTTTCATTTCCGATCCGTCGAGCTGCACCTAGCATAAGAACCTGCTGTCCTGCCAAGATACTTCGCCATATGAAACTTGGATTACCCTCGATTCTTGCATCGAGAAAATCGCAAGTTGGGTAGTATTTAGCTTTCAGCAACTTACTAAGGACTCTGGGTGAATCATCAGTCTCCATCCCTGTTTGGCTAGAAGTGCGACGTTAAACTCGTGTAGTTTCTTGAAGCCAAGGCCTCTATGATCCTTGGACACGCATAACTGGGCCCAATTTAACCAGTGTACCCCTCTACTGCTCGTACTTCCCCCACCCCACCAATATCGATTAAACAATTATTCAATAGAGCCGCAAACACTGGCAAGCAATAAGAAAATTGACATAGTAAAAATCGGGAGTGCTTGCGCAATGCTTTTAAGTAGAACCCCATTACCGGCTTTAGAGAGAAATTTATGTTGCCAAGCCCCGATTCGTTCCCGAACCTTCTCTTCTATGTAACGAAAAGTTGTTGTTTTATTACGGCACAAAACCGAAGAAAAACCCAGGTAACGGCCAAGATCAGAAGATTCCCGAACCCCCCACACCCTCAGATACCACCTGTTGTGATTCGGCCAAAGTGTTAAAACTGAACATGGCATTTGATTTCTCGAAATTAATCCGCTGCCCTGATGCCACACTGTATTCCTCCAAACACTCTTTAACCTTTTGAGCTTCACAGCGATTGGCTCTGAAGAACAAAAGGCTATTATCGGAAAAAAAAAGAAGTGCGAGATGGACGGTGCACCTCGTGCCACTCGAACGCCGTGAATAGTTCCAGCCGCTTTCGCCTGTTGTAACAACAATGACAACGTTTCCGCACAAAGAATAAAAAGGTAAGGGGATAGTGCATCCCCCTGCCGAATGCCTCTGGTATTAACTTTCCTCCTCACAAAGAATAAAAAAGGTAAGGAGATAGTGGGTCCCCCTGCCAAATGCCTCTGGTATTAACTTTCCTCCGCACAAAGAATAAAAAGGTAAGGAGATAGTGGGTCCCCCTGCCAAATGCCTCTGGTATTAACTTTCCTCCGCACAAAGAGGTGCGAGATGGACGGTGCACCTCGTGCCACTCGAACGCCGTGAATAGTTTCGCTTGTTGTAATAACAATGACAACGCCTCCGCACAAAGAATAAAAAGGTAAGGGGATAGTGCGTCCCCCTGCCGAATGCCTCTGGTATTAACTTTCCTCCGCACAAAGAATAAAAACGTAAGGAGATAGTGGGTCCCCCTGCCAAATGCCTCTGGTATTAACTTTCCTCCGCACAAAGAATAAAAAGGTAAGGAGATAGTGGACCCCCCTGCCGAATGCCTCTGGTATATATTTATTGACTCTATTACATTGTAGTATCCTGCCAAATGCCTCTGGTATATATTTATTGACTCTATTACATTGTAGTATCCGTTCGTGCTCAAATGACATGTAGTGACCTCTCTCATATAGGAGGTCATGAGATCGAACCTTAGTCGAGGCAAAAAAATGATTAATATATTTACACTATATTGATTAAAAATAATTAATATATTTATATTAATTATAATAATTTTTTATTTATTATTTTCATTAAATGTTATTAACTAATTTAATAAAAATACTAAATATCACCTTACATATAAACTATCAGTATATTTTGTTCAACTGATCTACTAAATTTCAAGTTAGCATGTTTAGAGTTGGAGCAAATACTAATTTTAGTCCCACAAGTATTAGCAAAATGACAGTGTGAGTTCACATGTTTAATTCCTAACAATTTTTCATTCACGACTATTTTAATACTAATTTTTATCCACAACTATTGTTTTAGTGCCAAAATTCGTCACCCCTTCACTTAAGACATTGTGAAATATGAAATTATTGAGGGTATTTTCATCATTTTCAAATTAATATTCTAATTTGTGCATAAATAAAGGGATTTAAACTCTAAGATCGACCACAATTTGCAATTCTCCTCATCAAATTAAGGTAGGATGGCGAGGAAAACTGCGAATTGAGATCGATCTTAGGGCTTAAATCACTTTATTCATGCTCAAATTGAGATCTTAATTTTAAAAGGACGAAAACACGTACCCTTAAAAATTTTAGATTTTCGCATGTCTTAAAATGAGGAGAGATCACCCTTTGAATCAGTGTCCATTCAGTATGTTAATCGATCAGCGAATTTGCTTGTTCATGCGTTAGCTAGGGCTGCTAGTTCCCAATCTGGTCACCTTAGTTGGTTTTCTACTATTCCGTATTGTATTGAACATCTTATTTCCTGATTTATAAAAGTCCTTTCCCTTTCAAAAAAAATGAGGAGCGATCATCGTGATGAATTTTGACACTAAAATAATAGTCGTGAATAAAAATTGGTACTGAAATAATAATTGTTGATAAAAATTGATAAGAATTAAATATGTAGACTAAAACTGTCATTTTGCTAATAGTTGTAGAAAAAAAAATTGTACTTATTCTTTAGAGTTTAGACTATCAAGCTTATCATGGAGACGTGGACTAAATTTTTTTAACGTAATTTTAACATTTTTTAGTTTTACCCGACTAGCCACCAGTTTTAGCCAAAATTCTATTTGTTCAATTATTATACCATGGAATAAGTTCACCTTGCATTGTGAATTTTGATCAAAAAATTATGTTTTTAAAAGTTAACATATTATGTAATTTCAGTTAATAACTCATGTGAATGTAACTAAATTGAAAAAATATAATATGTTAATTATAGAGAGCCAAAGACTTTATGGTCAAATAATAATATAATTGTGATTCTAGTGTTCGCAGGTCGCCGGCGCTGCATTCTTCCGGCTATTTTGATTACTTACAGGTTTTTCTGAAACCGCAATCTACTGTTTGCCAGTGTGTATGTGTACATTCTTCCGCCTTTCGTTTCTCTCCCTCACACTACCTTCATACATTTAGGGTTTGATATTCAATATAGTGCGGTTGAAATTGAATAAACCCCTTTATTCCAATGTGATTTATTCCTGTGTTTCTTCTGATTATGTTATCATTTTCTAAAAATTTGAACTTTTTTCATGTACTGCGCACCTTCACAATCTAGTGGTTTCTGTGTTCCTTCTTTTCCATCACCTGCCACATATTCATCTTCTTCATACTCTCATCTAACAAATGCACTCTCTACCAAAAAAAAAAAATCTAAACAATGCACTAATCTTTTTGCCTTAATCATGCTTAATGCTTTTATACTCAAAAGCTCGGAACGAATTCACTGGGCTAGGATAGGGACTCCATTAATTTTGCATCTTAAATCTTTCATAATTGGCATCTTCCTGCTTGTGATTGAGATTTGCAATTGAATTACTATCTCCTAGTTCACCCATTTTAATTTAGGGTTATGCTTCAATTTTAATTTATTTGTTCTTTGATTTGCATATATTTAAGTTTTTTAAGATTATGGGTCGTGGACGGCAGTGGCGTAGAGGGCGACGGAGAGATAGAATTAGTGAACTTCCAGCAGATATACTTGACAAGATTTTGGTGTTATTGCCGACTATTGAAGCTGCTAGGCTTGCTGTTTTGTCTACCCATTGGAGAAATATTTGGCTCAATCGCACAGAACTCGACTTTGGTTATGACTTCTTTTGTCACCTTCTGAATAAATATTACCATGACGAAAAGGACGACATTGATATCTGGACATCTATGGGTTTTTATGTGATCAACAAGGTTCTCATGCAACACAATGGACTTATTCGCAAATTTGCCTTCAAATTTCCTTTTCGCCCTGCCAGAGTGTTTAGTTATTGGTCATTTGGCTTTGATCAATGGCTCCCTTTTGTCACACAAAATGGTGTTGAAGAAATCGACATTAGTGGTATGCCAGACGATGATGGTGAATACAAGTTGCCGAATTGCATATTTTCTTGCCTAACACTAAGGAGCTTGCATCTTGATGGAATCTCTGTCGAACCACTAAATGCGCATTGCACATTACCAAATCTCAAGTCAGTTTGTTTTAAACATATTGTCTTTGATGGTGGAGATCTTCTGCTTGATGTTCCTATGCTCGACAATTTGTCATTTGTATTATGTGAAACCCGGTCTGAAAGTAGCATTACTGCTCAAAATGTTAGTAGTTTAGCAATCATCTTTTGCCCTTTGCACCAACTCTCTGTTAACTTGGGCTTGGAATCTGTTCGTACTCTTGAATTGGATTATACTTCTCTCGAGGTATATTAGTTAGACCTTTTTTGTTTTTTAATTCAGATAATTATTTATTTAAATTATTTGTTTGGAACTGATCCAACTTTGATTTCTATTTGGTTTCAAAGGATTTTGTTAATAGATTTACTAGAAGGGGACTACACCAACAACCACCTGCACTAAATGTGGAACACTTGATGTTATCAAATAACGATCGGCATAGGGAGAGTGATAGGGATGATGACATTTCTTGTGCATTCATTCATTTGCTTCGAATATGCCCAAAGTTACGCCAACTTGATATAGATTTAGAAGTAATTTTATTTTGTTTGATTAATATTTCTGTGAGAGTCTAGTTATTTCCATTATTATTATTATTGCATTCCTTAACTCTCCTTTTTTTTTTTTTAATGTTTCTTTTATGAAGTTTTCCCAAGTGGCAAGTGATTGTTATACTGATCAAAGATATTCGAAGGAATTTCGTGCTGTTGCTCAAAGACATAAATTGCTTCACACTTTGAATCTGGATGCATTTAGAGGGCGTTACACTGATACCCTTTTCATCATGAGGCTACTTGATTGCTTTCCGGCACTTGAGAAGGTTGTCATTACTCCTATACGCCCAAGAATCCTATATGATGACCACTTTAAATTTAATAAATTGAAGCTGTTGGATTTTCCTTGTGCCTCCGCAAAAGCTAAAATTATTTTCAGCTCTAAGAATCCATTGTGCATGTACTTCTATGGAATTGAGTTTGTGCATTGACTCGTACTCTATAGGTTTGGTGATGTATAACTGATAGTTTGAGGATCACTGCAAGTTAACTGTATTGGAATGCAACTTTTTTGTTTTCCTGTTCACATGGAGGGGTGCTGTTTTCTTGTGCCTTCTATAACATTATAAGAATTTTGTATGCAATCGTATTTATACTTTAGTGGTTTAATTGTATTTTTGTGTGCAGTTCAATGGCTTAATTGTAATCCTACTAAAATGAATTGTGTACAATGAAACAGACCCATAGGCATATTTTGGACAAATTTTATTGTGGATTGTGGTCTAAATGGACCATATATAGTCAAAACTGTGTTGTTTTAAATTTTTTCGTTAATAATGGTATATGGTGAAATTCTATTTCATTTTATGTACAATGTAGTTTCATTATAGCACCACTATAATATTATTTTAAAACTACAGTTTCGGCTATTCAGTTGCATTTTATACACAATGTAGTTTCATTACGGCACTACTAAAGTATCATTACTGTTCAACTACGTTCTCATTTGACAATATATATTCAATATGTGAGACCTGCAATTCCGTTTTGTTTTATACACATTGTAGTTTCATTATAGTATATAATCAAAGTATCATTCTAATTAAACAACGGTTTCATTTAACAATATGCATTCAATATGTGAGACTTGCTATTCAATTTCATTTTATACACAATGTAGTTTCATTACGGAACCACTAAAGTATCATTATTATTCAACTACAGTTTCATTTGACAATTTACACTCAATATGTAAGACATATATAAAGAGAACTCAAAACTTAACAGTTGGTGAGAGCCAGATCGACATGAGGGAGCTGGTCTGCGCGACCCGAGTCTTCTCGTCGGAGACGAAGCTGAAGCTCTTTTTTTTTTTTTTTTTTTTTTTTTTTTTTTTTGCTAATTATTTTAAATATTTGGAAAAGTTGCACTTTTCGCCCCTAAGTTATAGGGTAATTGTAGAATTCGTCTCTAAGTGTTGGTTATACTTACTTTTCGTCCCTAAGTTATCATTGACGTTGCACTTTTCGTCCATTTACTAATAAAACATTAGGGACGAAATTTGCAATTTTAATATAACTCAGGGACGAAAAGTGCAACGCCATTTATAACTTAGGGACGAAAAGTGAGCATGACCAACACTCAGGGATGAATTTTACTATTACCTTATAACTTGACGAAAAGTGCAATTTTTCCTAATTATTTTTACAAAATATTTTAAATTTGGGGTAACATGTTAGAAACCAGAAAAACCTACAAATTATATTAGTTTAGAGATTCAATTGTAATTTTTTTTTTTTTTTGATTCAATGGCCTAATTGCATTACCGTGTGCAATTTGATGACCAATTTGACTCTTATTTCTTTTTGCTCCGACCCTTTTCTAAAAGTTGATTTAGTGGCGTTTATATTTGAACTTTTGAAGGAACTTCATCTTGTAGCTCAAATTCATGATTGTTTTGTATCTATCTTGTAGCTCAAATTATGTTGTGCATGGTGCACACGGATGCAAAAACGACGTCGTTTTGATTAAAAACGCGCGTCCAATTTAAAAAAAAAAAAATCAGTTTCGATTCCCGTCAACAACATTATGTTGTGCATAATTTATGAATGTATAGTTATGAAATTATGGATGTATAGTTATGCAATTCTGGATTTATAGTTATGAAATTATGGATGTGTAGTTATGCAATTCTGAAAGTATAGTTATGAAGTTATACAATTCTGGATTTATAGTTATAAAGTTATGGATGTGTAGTTATGCAATTTTGGATGTATAATAATGAAGTTATGAATGTTTAGTTATGCAATTCTGGATGTATAGTTATGCAATTATGGATGTATAATTATGTAATTCTGAATTTTTATTTTTTTTAAGTCGACGTCATTTTTGCATCCGTGTGCACTATGCATGGTGCACACGGATGCACAACATAACGACTCTGGGCCAACTCGTTTAGTGAACGGGCTAGTTCTGTTGAGTTTATAAGTCAAATTTTGAAAAATTATTGTATGGACCATGGTTCACAATGCTGTGTGGATCATAAAAAAAATACATACTAAAAATATATTATTCATGTAGCAAACGTACATCATACAAAATAATGTATTTTCAGTACACAAATAAATATATATTATATTCAAGAAAAGTACATTATTTGAATATTGAATATACATTATTTGATAGTATGGTCCACACAATAATAATTGTCAAACTTCGGACGGTTGGATTTATCAGACGATATAACTACAACTTTTTTGTTAAATAATAAATACAAATTGAAACTTACCAAAGTATATATTATTCAATTAATCTAAACTTCTCTTTTTAAATTATAACTAAAAATGATTAATATATTTACACTATATTGATTAAAAATAATTAATATATTTATACTAATATATTAATTATAATAATTTTTTATTAATTATTTTCATAAAATTTTGTTTACTAATTTAATAAAAATACTAAATATTACCTTACATATTTTTTTCAAATACTATTGACTCTATTTCAAGGCAGTAGTTGTTCTATACTTTCTCTAAATATCACCTTACATATAAACTATCAGTATATTTTTTTTGAATGTAAACGCTGCATATATTAATCAAGCAATGCTAAAACAAAGTCAGGAGGCACAGTCTCCCACAACATAGAGTTAGCCTGAGAGAAGGCTACTGAAGCTAATGAATATATATGCTAGCTAATGAATATATATGCTAAACAATTAGATGTACGACTAACAACGAACAAGAATCAAAAGAACATAATAACTCCCTACATGCTGAAACAGCTATTCCATTGTATGAACGAAACTCACGAAGAAAGAACTTGGCAAAGATTTAAACAATTTGAACGAAGCATAAAAGCCGAAACCCCCCGCTCTAGAAGTCAAGGTAGAGCCTCCTTACAGGCCAAAGACTCCACCATAAAAGGACCCGTACAGCTCGACAAGCATCCGTTCTTTGCCGCAATAAAACGTACTCCCTGCAACATCCAGCAATATAATACCATATGTAGCCTTGCCGGAGCTAGCTTCAAATCCCAGCGTCGAAAGCACACACCGGCACCGTGCCCTGCTGTACATGCGTAGCTGCTGAAGGCGGTTGCACCGTATTAGCCAATTGCCAGGCCTCCAGAGAAGCACGAGCCGCCAACGCCACACAACTAGGGAGAGCCAACTTGGACTCCCAAACTGCCGAATTGCGTTGCGCCCATACTGCATGCATGGCAGCCACCATTAGACCAAAGTACGCCTCATCCACCTCTTGTAGCATCGCATCCAACGATCCACCGAAATCATCTCTCACCACACGCTGCACCATCAAATTAGAAGCATGCCAAGCACACTTAGAGTAGTCACACAACACAAGAGTATGCATGATATTTTTATTTTGAACACCACACATAGGGCATGCAAAAGGGACCTCTACCCTTATATTATTTAAGTTAGTTGTAGTTGGAAGACATTACTCACAGCCCTCCACACAAAAGTCTTCCACTTTGGAGGACCTTTAATTTTCAAATTCTATTCCCAGAGGAAAAGCCAATAAAATGAGAGGCTAAGTCCCCCATAATATCTGGGTATGCTTCATTAACCGTATAAACTCCCCTTGAGTCTCCACACCAATACCACAAATTCTCAAAAGCTGGACTTATCGGGATACGAATTATGCCTTCAATATCACCTGCCAAAAATAGTTCATTGAGCAAAGGTAAATCCCAAGATATAGACACAGGATCTATCAACCCAGACACCTTAACATCGTCCAAATAATTCGGCTTCTTCGTTTGCACCTTAGGATCATAATCACCTAGTAACCAAGGGTCACCCAATACAAATGTAGTTGCACCATTTCCAATTCTGCTTATGATTTTACCACAAATTAGGCCATGGGATGTCATAATACTCCTCTAGCAAAAACTAGGACAGTTTTCCGCTGTAGCATTCAAAAAATCTGTATTAGGAAAATACATGGCTTTATACACACGAGCAACTAGGGGTTAGTAAGGAACCTCCAACCCTGCTTACCAACATTGCCAAATTAAAAGCCCTTAAATCCCACTATCAGTATATTTTGCTCAACTAATCTACTAAATTTCAAGTTAGCATGCATGTTTAGAGTTTAAGCAAATATTAATTTTAGTTACACGAGTATTAATAAAATGACAGTTTTGGTTCACATGTTTAATTCATACCAATTTTTATCTTTGACTATTGTTTTAGTACCAATTTTCGTCCACAATTATTGTTTTAGTGCCAAAATTCTTCACCCCTTCGTTCCCTTCGTTAAAGACATGCTGAAATACGAAATTATTGAGGGTATTTTCATCATTTTCAAACTAATATCCCAATTTGAGCATAAATATAAAGGGATTTTAACTCTAAGATCGATCCCAATTTGCAATTCTCCTCATCAAATTAAGGTAGGATGATGAGGAAAACTGCGAATTGGGATTGATCTTAGGGATTAAATCCCTTTATTCATGCTCAAATTTGAATCTTAAGTTCAAAAGGGCGAAAACATGCACCCTTAAAAATTTTAGATTTCCGCATGTCTTAAAATAAGGAGCAACCAACGTGATGAATTTTGACACTAAAACAATAGTCGTGGATGAAAATTGGTACTAAAACAATAGTCGTTGACGAAAATTAGTACTAAAACAATAGTCGTTGATAAAAATTGGTAAGGATTAAACATGTAGACAAAAACTATCATTTTGCTAATAATTGTCGAAATAAAATTTGTATTTATTTTTTAGAGTTTAGACTATCAAGCTTATCCTGGACTAAAATTTTTAATGTAATTTTAACTTTTTTTTTTGTTTTGTTTTATCCGACTAGCCACCAGTTTATGGCAAATAATGATGTGGAACCGTGTAAGGTGGACACGGTTTCAAAACTGTTCATAATTATGAATATATAGTTCAAATATTATGAACATATAATTTTATAATTATGAACATAGAGTTGTGAACATAATTATAAACATATAGTTCTGTAATTATGAATATAGAGATTCAATAATTGTGAATATAAAGTTCAAAAATTATGAATATATAGCTTTATAATTATGAATATATAGTTCAGTAATTATGATCATAAAGTTCTGTAATTGTGAATATAAAGTTCAATAATTATGAATATGAAGTTCAAAAGTTATGAATATATAGTTTTATAATTATGAACATATAGTTCAGTAATTATGAACACGGCTCCACAGCATAACGATTGCCAGTTTTAGCCCTAATTCCATTTGTTCAATTATTATACAATGGACTAAAATCCATATTGCATTGTGGACTTTGACCAAAAAATTATATTTTTATAGTCAACATATTATGTGATTTCAATTAATAAATTATATGAATGTAAATAAATTAAAAATATATAATAAGTTAATTATAGAGAGCCAAATATTCTATGGTCAAGTGATATAATTGTGACTTTTCGAAATAAAATGTCACAAGTTCAAATCTCAATAGGACAAATGCTACATTAGGTACCAAAATTTGAGTGAATTCTATTTTTGGTCTTACTGTTATATGGGCATTTCCAATTTCAGTCAACTTTAATTTTTTTTGCCACTTTACAACCACTGTTATGGAATGTGTTACACTTTTAGTCCACCGTTAATATTTCCGTCAAAAGGCCGTATAATCAAAGGGTATTTTGGTCTTTTTATGTTTGTCTCTTCTCTTTTAATCTAGGCGCTTCGTCCTCCTCCTCTAATATTCGAAGATGGCTCTTCGAACAACGAGAATGGAAAGCTAAAGCAACATCGTTTCGTTCGTTCCAACATAGGCCGGCGAGGTTTCTTAGGTTTTAGGTTTAATGTTCTCATTTCTTTAGTCAAACATAGTCTTGGATGAGAAGAAATGTCAAAATACCCCTAGATTACACGGCCTCTTGATGAAAATACTAACGGTGGGACTAAAAGTGGAACACATTCAATAATAGTGGTTATAAAGTGGCAAAAAAAATTAAGATGGACTAAAATTTGAAACGCCCGTAGACCAAAAATGGAATTCACTCCCAAAATTTTTTGGACATGTGGACCCTAGTGAAGGGTATAAATTGTTTTTGGTGCTGCTTTGTGCGGAGTACTCAGGCACTTGGCAATGTGGTCAATCGATTACTTACACGTTTTTCTGTATACGCTCAATCGATTGTAGTGTTCGCAATCGCAGCTCGCCGCCGCTACATTCTTCCGCCTATTTTGATTACTTACAGGTTTTTCTGAAACCGCAATCTACTGTTTTCCAGTGTGTTTGTGTACATTCTTACGGCTTTCGTTTCTCTTCCTCACACTACCTTCATACATTTAGGGTTTGATATTCAATATACTAATATAGTGCGGTTGAAATTGAATAAACCCCTTTATTCCAATGTGATTTATTCCTGTGTTTCTCCTGATTATGTTAGAATTTTCTAAATCTTAACTTAATTTTTCATGTACTGCGCACCTTCACAATCTAGTGGTTTCTGTGTTCATGTGTTCCTTCTTTTCCATCACCTGCCACATATTCATCTTCTTCATACTCTCATCTAACAAATGCAACACAATGTTGCTGTTGTGGTTCTTCTTTATTTTATTTTATTTTATGGGGTTTTTTTCATCTTAAAAAATGCCTTTATTAATTTTTTCTTTTTGGGGTGATGAGGGAGGACAATTGGCCCTCTTACTAGGAGTTTAACTTGGAACCTTGTGGTTACGAAGAACAAACAGACCAATTTGGCTAGGGTTGCCCAAAGTGTGACTTTATTTTACAACGGTTTGGGTACACTAATCTTTTTGCCTTAATCATGTTTAATGCTTGTATACTCACTGGGCTCGGATAGGGACTCCATTAATTTTGCATCTTACATCTTTCATAATTGACATCTTCCTGCCTGTGATTGAGACTTGCAATTGAATTACTATCTCCTAGTTCACCCATTTTAATTTAGGGTTATGTTTCAATTTTAATTTATTTGTTCTTTGATTTGCATATATTTAAGTTATATAAGATTATGGGTCGTGGACGGCGGCATAGACGGCAACGGAGAGATGGAAATAGTGAGCTTCTTGCAGATACATGGAGAGATAGAATTAGTGAACTTCCGACAGATATACTTGACAAGATTTTGGTGTTATTGACGACTGTTGAAGCTGCTAGACTTGCTGTTTTGTCTACCCATTGGAGAAATGTTTGGCTCAATCTCACAGAACTCGACTTTGGTCATGACTTCTTTTGTCACAATGTGAAAAAATATTACCATGACGAAAAGGAAGACATTGATATCGGGACATCTATGGGGTCTTATGTGATCAACAAGGTTGTCATGCAACACAATGGACTTATTCGCAAATTTGCCTTCAATTTTCCTTTTAGCACTGCCAAAGAGTTTAGTTATCGGTCATTTGGCTTTGACAAATGGCTCCCTTTTGTCACACAAAATGGTGTTGAAGAAATCGACATTATTGTTTCGCAAGATGGTGAATACAAGCTGCCGAATTGCATATTTTCTTGCCTAACACTAAGGAGCTTGCATCTTCTGATGGAATCTCTGTCGAACCACTAAATGCCTGTTACACATTACCAAATCTCACTTCACTTTGTTTTGAAAGTATAAACTTTGATGGTAGAGATCTTCTGCCTAATGTTCCTATGCTCGACCATCTGTCATTTGTATTATGTGAAACCGAGTCTGAAATTAACATTACTGCTCAAAAACTTAGTAGTTTAACAATCACCAGTATCCATGTGCACCAACTCTCTGTTAACTTGGGCTTGGAATCTGTTCGTACTCTTGAATTGGATTGTACTTCTCTCGAGGTATATTAGCTAGAGCTTCTTTTTTTTTTTTTTTTTTTTTTTTTTTTAAATTTTTTATTCAGATAATTATTTATTTAAATTATTTGTTTGGAATTGATCCAACTTGATTTCTATTTGGTTACAAAGGATTTTGTTGATAGACTTACTGGAAGTGGACTACAAGAACAACCACCTACACTAAATGTAGAACACTTGATGTTATCAAATAACTATGGGGATGTGGATGATGACATTTCTGAGGACATTTCTGATGCATTCCTTCATTTGCTTCGAATATGCCCAAAGTTATGCCAACTTGATATAGATTTAGAAGTAATTTTATTTTCCTTGATTAAATTTTCTGTGAGATTCTATATTTCCATTATTATTATAATTGCATTCCTTAACTCTTTTATTTTATCTTATTTTTTTAATTGTTATATGTTTCTTTATGAAGTTTTCCCCAGTGGCCTGTAATTGTTTTTTTGATCCTGAGCGAAGACATTTCAAGGAATTTCATGCTGTTGCTCAAAGACATAAATTGCTTCAGACTTTGAATCTGAATTCATTTAGAGGGGCTTACACTGAAACCCTTTTCATCATGGTGCTACTTGATGGCTTTCCGGCACTTGAAAAGGTTGTCATTACTCCTGCAAGATCAATGGATGTCTGTTATGAAGATGCTGAATACGAATACTTTGACTTTGAAACTCATAAGTTGGAGCTGTTGGATTTTCATCGTGCCTCCATAAAAGCCAAAATTATTTTCAGCTCTAAGAATCCATAGTGTACTTCTATGGAATTGAGTTTGTGCATTGACTCGTACTCTATAAGGTTTGGTGATGTATAACTGTTAGTTTGAGGATCTTTGCAAGTTAACTGTATTGGAATGCAACTTTTTTGTTTTCCTGTGGTCATGGAGGGATGCTGTTTTCTTGTGCCTTCTATAACATTATAAGAATTTTGTAGGTAATTCGTATTTATATTTTAGTGGTTTAATTGTATTTTTGTATGCAGTACACCGGTCTAATTGTAATGCTACTAAAATGAATTGTGTACAATGAAAAAGACCCATAGGCATATTTTGGACAAATTTTATTGTAGATTGTGGTTTACATGGACTATAGTTAGAACGGTGTCGTTTTAAGTTTTTTCGTTAATAATGGTAGATGGCAAATTTCATTTCATTTTATGTCTAGTGTAGTTTCATTATCAATATTATTTTAATTCAACTAAAGTCTGCTATTCAGAGTACTACTAAAGTATCATTATTATTCAATTACATTTGACAATATATATACTCAATATGTGAGACTTGTTATTTAATTTTATTTTATACAGTTTTATTATAGCATCATCAAAGTATCATTCTAATTAAATAACATTTTCAATTAATAGTACACATTTAATATGTGAGACTTGCTATTCAATTTCATTATATGCACAATGTAGTTTCATTAATGCACCACTAAAGTATTATCATTATTCAACTACAGTTTCATTTGACAGTTTGCACTCAATATGTGAGACATGTTATTCAGTTTCATTTTATACACACTATAATTTCTTTCCAGCACTACTAAAGTATCATTCTAATTCAACTACAGTTTCATTCGACAATATACACTCAATAATATGTGAGATTTATTATTTAGTTTCCTTTTATGCACACTGTAGTAACATTACAATAACACTTAAAAGAAATTGAGTGTGCCACATTGTAACAGACGTAACAACTGTCGTTTCTTTTTCATTAAAAGAAACAACATCGTCTTTTTACCATGGTCCACTGTATAATGGTCGCATATTTTATGTATAATGTAAAAGTAAAACTCAATATTTCTAATCACTTGAAAATGATTAAAAAAAAATGTAACTAGAATTTCGATATTGAGTTAATTCCTCTTTAGTCCTAGTCAGTGCCGACCCTGGACATGCTTAAAGTATCATTCCAATTCAACTACAATTTCATTCGACAATATGCATTCAATATGGGCAAATTATGTTGTGCAACCGTGTGTACCATGCATGGTGCACACGGTTCTAGATTCATAATTTTTATACTGTAGATTCATAATTTCTATAATGTAGATTCATAAAATCTATACTGTAGATTCATAATTTTATAAATATATGTTCATACTTATAGAGCTATATGTTCATAATTTTCGATGTTCATATTCCCAATTGTTGAACTCTGTATTCAAAAATCACATAACTATATGTTCATAATTTGATAACTATATAGTTTAGCAATTATGAATCTACAGTACAGAAATTATGAATCTACAGTACAGATATTATGAATCTATAGTATAGAAATTATGAATCTACTGTATAGAAATTATGAATCTACTGTATTTAAATTAATAATCTACGGTTTAGAAATTATGAATCTACAATATATATTTTATGAATCTATAGTATAGAAATTATGAATCTACAGTATAGAAATTATGAATGCATGGTGGACACGGTTGCACATCATAACAATCCCTAAATATGTGAGATTTGTTATTCAGTTTCATTTTATACACATTGTAGTTTCATTACAACATTACTTAAAAAATTGAATGCGGCAAATCGTAACAGACGAAACAGTTGCCATTTCTTTTTCATTAAAAGAAGGGTGAATCAACGATTTGGTCCCTCAGTTATTAGCGACTTATCAATGTTGCCCCTGAATCGCGTATTCATCGATTTGGTCCCCGAAAATAATTGTTTTTCGTCAATTCAGTCCCTATGGCCGTATTTCGTCAAGACTCAGGCGAGAGCTCCGATTTGCCCTAGACATTTTGGTCATTTCTTATTCTCTTAGTCTATTACTCTCTTTTTATATCCGAAACAGAGTCGAATAGGCAAGAAGGAAACTATCCATCAGTAGCCCTAGTTCTGGAATTGCGAGAGCTTTCGAAAAATTTGAAGACTCCAACCAACAAAGAAGAAAGATAATGTCTTGAAAGACAAGTTCATCATCGGAATTCATAGCGGAGGTGCGATGTAGGTGCGGATATGTGGCTCCAATGAAGATGTCATGGAGTTATGCTAACCCAGGGAAGAAATATAGGGCATGTCCAAGATACGGGGTAAGTGTAAAATTTGGCAAGTTATTAGGTTAAACATTGTTATTTAATTCTATTTTGACATATATATGGTCAGGGAAATGAGAGTTGCCGATTTTTTGAATGGATGGACTATGATGTCTCCGAACGTGTAGCAAATGTGATTAGAGGTTTGTTGAAGAGGGCAGACAAGTATGAGAAGGAAATTGAGAAGTTGCACTTTACTATTGATAAAAAAGATCACGAAATTAATAAGAAGATTTGGGAGTCGAATTTGAAGTTTTTGTATGGATTTGGAATTGGGGTTGTATTTGCAGTGTTTGTTATGAATATATGGATCAAATCTGATGTAGTAAGTGTAAGGTTATTGCAGCTAAAGTAGTACTGTAATGAGGTTAACTGTATTTTTTTCCAGCAATGAATGGCCTAATGAACTCCCAGCAACAATGTAATGTAAAGTTATCTGTTTGTTTGAATGTTAATTGAGCCATTCATTTTGGCAGTAAGCCATTCATTCTGTTTGTTTGAGCCATTCATTTGAATATAGCCATTCCAAGTAAGCATTGGCAGTAAGCCATTCATTCTGTTTGTTTGAAAGTGCTCCATTTGAATATAGCCATTCATTTTGACAGTATATGGTAAGCATTAACAAGAAGCAAAAATTGACAGTACAGTAAGCAAAACTTCATTTGTTTGTTTGATCAACAATTTACTAAAACCGTAACATTGAGCTCTTACTAAAACTTCATTTTAATCAAAACTTGACAGTAAGCAAAACTTCAACTTCATTGACAGTAAGCATTACACTTCAGTTTGCAAAAACATTATAAATTACATAAGCATTACATAACAGTTTGCAAAAATATTATCAACTACATAAGCATTACACTTTTAGTTTGCAAAAACATTATCAATTACATAAGCATTACACTTCAGTTTACAGTTTCAACTACATAACAATTTGCAAGAACAGGTTTAGACCTCCAACTCATGCTCACTTTTTCTTCTTATTATTTAGGCCTCCATCAGTAACATATTTTTTCCTCCTAGTTGTAATTCCACTTGCAGCAGCACTGGTGCATGAAATATGTGTTGAAATAAAATTTACAGTTGGGATGACACTGCTTCCAACAGTGGGTTGTGATGGTTGTGAAGACATTCCTGCCTGAAAATAGTTGCCATATGAGCACAAATTCATAATTGAATAAAAGTATATAAGGATTGAAGTTCAAGTGCACTTACCATCTCATTTAACACAAATTTTGGCACTTGTGTCTCAACTACCACATCTTGGAATTGCCCTTCAGCTACCTGTTGCTCGTGCTCTACCTAGGAATGTGGTTCCTTAACCTGGGGATTTGGTTCTTGTACCTAAATGGAAGCATGGAATATATAAACAAATGAAAGGCTTTTATAAACATGAATAGAAATACAGTTAGTTTAGATTACCGGTTGCTCTTTTCCCTTACAAGTCTTCCTATTATGACCTCTCATCCCACAGAGTCTACACTTCTCAACTTCACCTTTCTTATTAGCTTTTGTTTGATAAGGCTTTTCAGCAATAGGATCTATTTTCCTCTTCTTTTTTGGCCTCCCTGGTTGTGGTTTATATTTTGGGGGTATTGGAGGTGGTTGATTTGTTTTGGGCCATAATTCTGGAGCTCGGATAGGCAAGATTGCAGGGCTATATGCTCTCATGTACTGCTCCACTGAATAACATTCATGCACATAATTTTCAGGTAAATCACCCCTTTTTCTTATTGCTGCAATGACATGTGTACAAGGGATGCCATTGAGGTCCCATCTTCTGCAACTACACTGCCTAGCACTTAAATCAACCTTGAAAGGCTTGAAGTTTTCATCATCAACCTGATGAATATCATCCATAGATTTATATGCATTGAATCTAGCAGACCTGTCTTTTCCTTTCTCTATTAACTTCTGGATTTTTGGACAAATCTTGAATGGATGAGAACTCATTTTGTCTCTATTCTTTTGCACCCTACTCATCAAATATAACCTTATCTTCTCCAACATTGTTTGGATTGGCTTATCCCTGAAATTTAAAATGCAGCTGTTCCAGGTTTCACACACATTATTTAGAAGCAAATCTGATTTTGGGAATGTGCTGAAAAAGGCTCTAGAGTAGTGTTTTGGATCCCTTGCACTTAGACATTCAAAAGCCTTAGGATTCAAGCACTTTAGCTCCTCCATTTTATCCTGAAATTCTGCCTCAGTAGTTGCCTTACACACTGCCCAGAAAAGCATTTTCAACTCATGACTTTTAAACCCATCCTTCAAAAAATTGGCATGTAGATATCTAGCACAAAACCTATGCTCAAGCCCTGGAAACAGTTCCTCCACAACAGGTATTAAACCCTTTTATTTATCAGAAATTATAGTCCAAGCACCAGTATTATTAGACAGATTTAAGTCACTGTCCAATAGCTTTAAAAACCAAGTCCATGATTCCCTCAACTCACCCTCCACAATTGCAAATGCCACTGGAAAAATTCTATTATCACCATCTAAACCTATAGCACTCAGTAATTGCCCTCCTTTTTTAGAACCCTTTAGGTGGCAGCCATCTAAACCAATAATGGGTCTACATCCTCTTACAAATCCTTCCTTGCAAGATCCAAAACAAATGTAAAGCCTTACAAACCTAGGCCTTCCATTAACCATGAATTCACTGTCTAACTTCATTTTGACAGTGGTTCCATGATTACTTCTTCTAAGCTCTTCACAATAATTTTCAATTTCATGAACTGTTCTGAGTCTTGTCCATCTATTTGTTTTAAAGTTTTTTTTTTTTTTTTTTTTTTGGCCAAATAGGCTTGGTTTCTTGTGAGCTGGTAGTTAAACTTGGACTTCACATGCTCCTGAAATGGTCCTCTACCCCATTCTGTATTCACCCTGAAATCATCCTTAAAGAATTTTGCTAAAAATCCAGAAGTTACAACCTTGTTTTCATCTTGATTCCCACATGTGTGGATAAGGTTGTGTGTCTTGATAGTAAATGGAGAACTTGGATTGCATTTAGAACCAAAAATATACCTTACAGATGTTATGGTGTCTACACACAACCCTAACTCTTCTTCCCTCATTATTCTTAAACATAACATCCTTCTGCCTCAAACTTTTACGGTACTGAACTGCCCACTTGAATTCTTTTGAAGAAGCAAACACCATTCCAATCACAAAAGTAAATCCTTCTTTATTTAGATTTCTCTCTTCAAACACATTTAGTGGCCCCATAACTTGCCCCTCTGAATCTGAATCACACAAACTCCTTAATACTTGTTCAGACAGATTACAATTAATCTCCACAAAATCCTCTACCTCCATTGATTTTGAACTTGTAGCAGTGTCCATAAGATTGTTTGCATCAACTCCTTCCACATCATGTCCTTCATCACCTGCTTCAACTTCATCACATCCTTCAACAGAATCACTTTCCAGACTAACTTCTTCATCATGTAATAAGACATCATCTCCTAGTTCCCTAGAGATTTCTACATCATCATCCCACTGATTTTCATGCAAATGCTCTACATATATGTCCACCTCTTTGTTCACTAAAATTTCAGTAATCAACCTTAGGATATCAACATCACTATTTATCCTTAAAACTGTAGGTTTTCTTATGTTCACAATCTTATACCAAAACCATGGTTGCAGTAGGCGCTAGGCGCTAGTCGGGCGCCCGGACAGCGCCTAGCGCCTAGGCGGAATCTAGGCGGGGCTAGGCGGGCGCCAAAAAAACAGTGGTAGATTTGCAGTTTGAAAATTTTAATGAGGTTGTTTTCAACATTTAATCACATAACACACCCAAATAAATGAATTAATGATAATTCATAAGTCATAACATCAAAACAATGGTTTAAAAAAAAAACATTAAAACAATATTAAAAATAAAAAATACTCAAATATGAAATACTCAAATACTTCAATCATCCAAAGATTCAAAGTATCAAACTAGTCTACGAGTGTATATATGTCATATTATATATATGTATGCGCACGCACACACACATACACACACACACACACACACACATATGTATAATAAAAAAAATAGGTCAAGCCAATCGAGTTAACTCGACCAAAATGGACGAGTTAACTCGACTAACTTAGACGCTAGGCGGACGCCTAGGCGACCGGAAACCTAGGCGGGCGCTTAGGGGGAAAATCGCTACGGTCTAGAGGCGCCTAGCGCCTAGGCGGGCGCCTAGACCGATTTTTACAACCCTGACCAAAACTGAACTTTTTTGTCACAAAACCTAAGCATTCTGACCATCCTTCTCAATTCTAAAATACTACCTTCATCACAATTAAAATGGTCAAAAAAACTCCACCACCCCATTTTTATAACTAAACCTAGGTTTGAACACCAAATCCCCACCAATATGCAGTTTCACTGTAAAAACAGAATCTTCCTCATCGTCATCTAGATACAATAAAGATATAATAATCAACAAAAGTTAAAAACCAAACAAAAACATACATTAAAGACAAAAAAAATAAGCACATGGTCCCCACCCCCAAAATATGTTTATACAAAGCTAATAAAAGTCAGACCAAAAGCCAACCAGTGCACCCTTCCCATCACTGGTCCCCACCCCCAAGGTAACTAGTGGTGCTGGAATAATCACTTGTCTCCCAAGGTAACAACAACACTGGTGTGTACCTCAAAGTAACAACAGCAATAATAATAAATGCACTAGTGTCAACCTCAAATACACTACGAACCAACAACATTAATGCATTGGTGTCTACCTCAAATAAACTATGAATCAACATAAATACTCATGTAAAGGTTGTATGCCTACCAATAACCTAATCTTTGAAAAAAAAAAAAAACCCTAAGTTTTATGGAAAACTTACAATTTGGTGTAGTATCAAACACATTAATCCTCCGACTCGTCCTGGTGTTGCTTCAATGCCTTCGAATTTGCTCCAATGCTTACGATTTTGCTAGGATTTGGTGGATTTTGGTTGGGAAACACAGTTAGGGCCGCGATTTTGGTTCGACAGTTAACGTTGGTAAAGAACAGACTAAGAGAGTAAGAGACTAAGAGGCTGAGAGTAATAGACTAAGAGAATAAGAAATGACCAAAATGCCCAGGGCAAATCGGAGCTCTCGCCTGAGTCTTGACGGAATACGGCCATAGGGACTGAATTGACGAAAAACAATTATTTTCGGGGATCCAAATCGATGAATACGCGATTCAGGGACAACATTGACAAGTCGCTAATAACTAAGGGACCAAATCGTTGATTCACCCTTAAAAGAAACAATGTCATTTTTTTACCATGCTCAACTATATAATGATGGCATATTTTGTGTATAATGTAAAAGTAAAACTCAATATTTCTAATCACAGAAAAATGATAAAAAAAAAAAAAATTTACTACTAGATATCAAGTTAATTCCTTTTTTAGTCCTAGTCAATGCCGACCCTGGACATACCTGCCCAACCCCCCCCCCCCCCCCCCCCCCAACACACACACACATGGTTGGTTAAAATTTAATAGTTGAAGGACCATGAGTGGTTAACTTGGACCACGAATGGTTAAATTTGAAAGTCGAAGGACCACAAATGGTCAATTTGAAAGTTTTGAACTAAACGTGGCAAAACCACTATATACTCGGAGGACCTCAGATGGTATTAACTCATTAGTATAAATAGGTCCATTCTATATGAAGATGAGGAACCACGCAGAGAAATATATTGTTGTTCTAGTGTTTTATATTGAAGAGTTCTTCATTCTCTTTTGTTATATTGTTTTACTTTTGGAGTTACCGCAACTCGAATACGGATTGGAGCTAGAAGCCTGCTCGAAAGGTTTCTTCCGTTGCGTACTAAATCTCAGTACATAATATTGGTGCTCTCACTTGAGTTAGACTCTCAATGAGTTTCCACAGCATAACGATCGCCAGTTTTAGCCCTAATTCCATTTGTTCAATTATTATACAATGGACTAAAATTCATATTGCATTGTTGACTTTAATTGATAAAAAAAATTATATTTTTAAAGTCAACCTATTATATGATTTCAGTTAATAAATTATGTGAATATAAATAAACTGAAAATATATAATAAGTTAATTATAAAAAGCCAAAATTTTTATGGTCAAGTGATATAGTTGTGACTTTTCGAAATAAAATGTCACAAATTCAAATCTCAATAGGAAAAATGCTACATTAGGTGCCAAAAATTTTTTTTTGGACATGTGGACCCTAGTGAAGGATATAAATTGTTTTTGGCGCTGCTTTGTGCGGAGTACAGAGAGTACTAAGGCACTTGGCAATGTGGTCAATCGATTACTTACAGGTTTTTCTGTATACGCTCAATCGATTCTAGTGTTCGCAATCGCAGCCGGCAGCTCGCCGCCGCTACATTCTTCCGGCTATTTTGATTACTTACAGGTTTTTCTGAAACCGCAATCTACTGTTTGCGAGTGTGTATGTGTACATTCTTCCGCCTTTCGTTGCTCTTCCTCACACTACCTTCATACATTTAGGTTTTGATATTCAATATAGTGCGGTTGAAATTGAATAAATGTGATTTATTCCTGTGTTTCTTCTGATTATGTTAGAATTTTCTAAATTGTTGTCTAAATTTTAACTTTTTTCATGTACTGCGCACCTTCACAATCTAGTGGTTTCCGTGTTCATGTGTTCCTTCTTTTCCATCACCTGCCACATATTCATCTTCTTCATAGTCTCATCTAACAAATGCAACACAATATTGCTGTTGTGGTTCTTTTTTATTTTATTTTATTTTATGGGGTTTTTTTCATCTTAAAAAATGCCTTTATTAATTTTTTTTTTTTTAATAATTAACTTGGAACCTTGTAGTTACGAAGAACAAACAAACTAATTCGGTCAGGGTTGCCCAAAGTGTGTCTTTATTTTACAACGGTTTGGGTACACTAATCTTTTTGCCTTAATCATGCTTAATGCTTGTATACTCACTCGGCCGGGCTCGGATAGGGACTCCATTAATTTTGCATCTTACATCTTTCATAATTGACATCTTCCTGCCTGTGATTGAGACTTGCTATTGAATTACTATCTCCTAGTTCACCCATTTTAATTTAGGGTTATGTTTCAATT
Organism: Ipomoea nil; assembly: GCF_001879475.1. NCBI lineage: Eukaryota > Viridiplantae > Streptophyta > Magnoliopsida > Solanales > Convolvulaceae > Ipomoea > Ipomoea nil. The sequence continues at coordinate 1,436,056 of NW_017618364.1, read as the reverse complement.
TTAATTTATTTAAGATTATGGGTCGTGGACGGCGGCTTAGAGGGCAACGGAGAGATGGAAATAGTGAGCTTCTTGCAGATACACGGAGAGATAGAATTAGTGAACTTCCGGCAGATATACTTGACAAAATTTTGGTGTTATTGACAACTGTTGAAGCTGCTAGGCTTGCTGTTTTGTCTACCCATTGGAGAAATGTTTGGCTCAATCTCACAGAACTCGACTTTGGTCATGACTTCTTTTGTCACATTCGGAAAAAATATGACCATGATGAAAAGGAAAACATTGATATCTGTACATCTATGAGTTTTTATGTGATCAACAAGGTTCTCATGCAACACAATGGAGTTATTCGCAAATTTGCCTTCAATTTTCCTTTTAGCACTGCCAAAGAGTTTAGTTATCGGTCATTTGGCTTTGACCAATGGCTCCCTTTTGTCACACAAAATGGTGTTGAAGAAATCGACATTAGTGTTTCGGACGAAGGTGAATACAAGCTGCCGAAATGCATATTTTCTTGCCTAACACTAAGGAGCTTGCGTCTTAATGGAATCTCTGTCGAACCACTAAATGCCCATTGCACATTACCAAATCTTACTTCACTTTGTTTTGAAAGTATTAACTTTGATGGTGGAGATCTTCTGCCTAATGTTCCTATGCTCGACAGTCTGTCATTTGTATTATGTGAAACTGAGTCTGAAATTAACATTACTGCTCAAAAACTTAGTAGTTTAGCAATCACCAGTATCTTTGTGCGCCAACTCTCTGTTAACTTGGGCTTGGAATCTGTTCGTACTCTTGAATTGGATTGTACTTCTCTCGAGGTATATTAGCTAGAGCTTTTTTTTATTATTTATTTCTTTAAAATATTTTATTTAGATAATTATTTATTTAAATTATTTGTTTGGAACTGATCCAACTTGATTTCTATTTGGTTACAAAGGATTTTGTTGATAGACTTACTGGAAGTGGACTACAACAACAACCACCTACACTAAATGTGGAACACTTGATGTTATCAAATAACTATGGGGATGTGGATGATGACATTTCTGAGGACATTTCTGATGCATTCATTCATTTGCTTCGAATATGCCCAAAGTTATGCCAACTTGATATAGATTTAGAAGTAATTTTATTTTCCTTGATTAATTTTTCTGTGAGATTCTATATTTCCATTATTATTATTATAATTGCATTCCTTAAATCTTTTATTTTATCTTATTTTTTTAATTGTTATATGTTTCTTTATGAAGTTTTCCCCAGTGGCCTGTAATTGTTTTTTTGATCCTGAGCGAAGACATTTCAAGGAATTTCATGCTGTTACTCAAAGACATAAATTGCTTCAGACTTTGAATCTGAATTCATTTAGAGGGGCTTACACTGAAACCCTTTTCATCATGGTGCTACTTGATAGCTTTCTGGCACTTGAGAAGGTTGTCATTACTCCTGCAAGATCAATGGCTGTCTGTTATGAAGATGCTGAATACGAATACTTTGACTTTGAAACTCATAAGTTGGAGCTGTTGGATTTTCATTGTGCCTCCACAAAAGCCAAAATTATTTTCAGCTCTAAGAATCCATAGTGTACTTCTATGGAATTGAGTTTGTGCATTGACTCGTACTCTATAGGTTTGGTGATGTATAACTGTTAGTTTGAGGATCTTTGCAAGTTAACTGTATTGGAATGCAACTTTTTTGTTTTCCTGTGGATATGGAGGGATGCTGTTTTCTTGTGCCTTCTATAACATTATAAGAATTTTGTAGGTAATTCGTATTTATACTTTAGTGGTTTAATTGTATTTTTGTGTGCAGTACACTTAGGGGTGGGAATAGGCCAGGTCCCTTGTAGTGGCCTACGTCCGGGCCTAATTAAGGCCTATCTAGGCCTAGCTCGTTTAGTAAAAAGGCCAGGCTTGAGCCAATTTCGAAAGCCTATTAAACTAAACAGGCCAGGCTTATATTTACCAGGTTCGGCCTTCAGGCCTGGCCTATATATATATAACCTCAAGTATATATAATTACCAAACTCTAACTCTCCACCTCCAAAATTCCATTCTAAATTATAATTCAACTATAAATATTGCTGTTAATCCTGATGTAAGTGTTTTTATTGTTTTTTTTTTTTATTTTTATTAACTGTTCTTACTATCATAATATTTCATAAAATGTCGCAACTTAATTATGTGAGTTGATTGTTAATTATTTGTGAGATCATATAGGATAACAAACGATAATACAATTGAATTTATTTCTAATCATGTTAACGATCATGTTGTAGTCGTGACTTGTTTTATTTTATATTTAATGCTATTATATTTGCGTTGTGTGGATATACTTATGTAACTATGTATTAGTTTTGTATTAGGTATATTTCTTAAATTATTTAGCTATACTTATTAAAGTTTTAAAAAAGTTTTAACATGTAGGCTTTAAATAAGCTCAAAGTATAGTAGGACTTGCTTTGAAGCCTTTTTAATGGCCTAAATATTAAACAGGCTTTTAAAAAGGCTTCAGGTCAGGCCAGACCAATTGTAGGCTCAGACTTGAACCTAACAAAAAGCCTACATACAGGTTCAGCAATCGTTATACCCTACGCCACGGCGCACATAGCACTGTGCGCCGCGCGCCTCCCAAAATGACGTCGTTTTGGGAGGCGCGGTAGGAAGTTGCTGGAATTATATGTATTTGTTCACACAGTTATGTGTATTTGTTCATACAGTTATGTGTATTGGTTCATACAGTTATGTACATTTTTTATAGAATTGTGTACATTCTTTTTATACAATTATGTACATCCGAATCAGAAAATTTGTGTGTATTATGTTAATAGTTGATGTGTATTATGTTAAAAGTTTATGTTTATTATGTATTATGTTAGATTATGTGTATTATCTTTTAAAAAGAGTATGTATATTTTGTTATATAATTATGTACATTCATGTATACAATTATGTGTATTCTAGTATAACATTATGTACATTCTTGAACAGCGGTTTTTTTTTTTAAGAAAAAACTACTGCCATTCACTGGGGCGGGAAATTTAAAAAAAAAAAAAAAAAAAATTAAAACGACATCGTTTTGCATCTGGGCGCATAGTGCAACGCGCGCCGTGGTGTAGGATATAAATTGCCCAGGTTCAGGCCCAGGCCTAGGCTTTAGATTTTCGTAGCAAGCACAGGCCTAATTTTTTAAAACTCGGCTCGACCTATTTCCACCCCTAAGTACACCGGCCTAATTGTTATGCTACTAAAATGAATTGTGTATAATGAAACAGACCCATAGGCATATTTTGGACAAATTTTTTTGTGGATTGTTGTTTACATGGACTATAGTTAGAACTGTGTCGTTTTAAGTTTTTTTTTTTTTTTTTCATTAATAATGGTAGTTGGCGAATTTCATTTCATTTTATGTACAGTGTAGTTTCATTATAACACCACTGAAATATTATTTTAATTCAATTACAGTTTCTGCTATTCAGAGTATTACTAAAGTATCATTATTATTTAACTACGTTCTCATTTGACAATATATATACTTAATATGTGAGACCTGTTATTTAATTTTATTTTATACAGTTTCATTATAGCATCATCAAACTATCATTCTAAATTTCTAATTAAACAACATTTTCATTTAATAGTATACATTTAATATGTGAGACTTATTATTCAATTTCATTATATGCACAATGTAGTTTCATTAATGCACCACTAAAGTATTATCATTATTCAACTACATTTTCATTTGACAGTTTACACTCAATATATGAGACATGCTATTCAGTTTCATTTTATGCACACTATAATTTCATTCCAGCACCACTAAAGTATCATTCTAATTCAACTACAGTTTCATTCGACAATATACACTCAATATGTGAGATTTGTTATTCAGTTTCTTTTTATACACACTGTAGTTACATTACAACAACACTTAAAAGAAATTAAGTGTGCCACATTGTAACAGGCGTAACAGTTGTCGTTTCTTTTTCATCTTAACTATAATAAAGCTATATGGTTTGGAAAGTAATTAATATTACAATTAATGCCACAACATCCTTTATTACAAAAAAAAAAAAAAAAAAAAAAAAAAGCACAACATTTGAAAAATAAAATAGCTATATATTATATAATCATATAAAAAATGTACTTTTGAAAAATAAAATAGCTATATATTATATAATCATATAAAAAATGTGTTCAATTAGAGTTTAAATTTACTCATACAAAATTTGAAATTTGCTTTCCAAATGTAATTATCTTAGTTATTATTTGTATTGTGAAAATTATAATATCGATGAAATACAATTATGAATAAATCAATGTAATTAAGTAAATTCTCTCTATAAGTTTATTTGAATATGCACATAATTAGAGATTATATTAACCATACAAAATTTTAATTTTAATTGTAATTTTGTATTCTATAAAAATAATAAATACTTGACCAATGGAAGCTCAAAAATATTATTATATTAAACAATTTAAAATATTTTAGTTTTTCTATTTTTTATTTATATTTATAATAACATAATTTTTTTCGTGCATCGCGCGGGTGAATTACTAGTTATATTAAAAGAAACAATGTCGTCTTTTTACCATGGTCCACTGTATAATGGTCACATATTTTATGTATAATGTAAAAGTAAAACTCAATATTTCTAATCACTGAAAAATTATAAAAAAGAAAAATGTAACTAGAATTTCGATATTGAACTAATTCATTTTTTAGTCTTAGACTTATTAGGGTTTGGACACTTTTAACCCACCATAAAAAAATTTGTCACGTTTTGGTTACTTTATTGTAATAGTGCCACTTTTAGTCCTCCATCCAATTTTCCATTTGTTGACAATCAAAATGAAGGGTATTTCTATCATTTCAATCACATTGGCCCTAACTAGGGTATTCACTGCAAACTTCAAATCCTCAATGCGGTTTTCCGGAACCAACTAGCGCGACTCGATGTGTATGCGAGTAGTGACCTGGAATTTCTCGATGTCTGGCTTGTGGGTCATCGAAGTTTTTTTTGGTAGTATTATCAATACCTCACCACCGAGGTTCAATCATTTGACCTTCTCTGAAGGAGAGTCACAGAGGTGTCTGTTGGATATTGGTGAATAAATTGATAGACAAAATATATATATATATATATATATATATATATATATATATATATATATATATATATATATATATATATATATATGTGTGTGTGTGTGTGTGTGTGTGTGTGTGTGTGTGTGTGTGTGTGTGTGTGTGTGTGTGTGTGTGTGTGTGTGTGTGTGTGTGTAATTTTGGTTTCGTACCAAAATTGGTTGGAATTAATTTTCTATAAATTAAATTCCATTTTTCATGATAAATATTATATATATATATATATATATATATATATATATATATATATATATATATATATATATATATATATATATATATATATATATATTAACCAAATAGGGATTTATTTTATCAAAAAATAATCACACCACAATTAGTACGAAACTAGTACAAGGGATTTAATCCTTACGAGATTAATCCCACCACTTGGTACGAAGCCAAGAACAAAAATAAAACAAGAGACGGGTTTCTAACCTGATGTTTTAACCCAACGAGAAGAAAGAAGAAGCAGAGGAAGTCTGAGTCGTGTGTACACACACTCTCGTTAAAACCGATTCGCCACCTCCCGAGGGTGCTAGGAGCGTTGTGGCGTCAGTCTCCCAAGATAAAACGGACTACGACTTTTGCGTTCGAGCACTCCAACCCAAAGTCCAGCGAACTAGAACACAAGCTGAGCACTCCGATATTTTACGGAATTGTTGGCAGAATCTTTCCTTCGTAGCAAAACAATAGTTGAGGGTGGAGAGGAAATAAAAATGAAGAATTTTGAGAGGTTCAAAATGCATGAGTTCGAACCATTCTGCCAACAACTAGTATTTGTAGGTATAGAGGAGTTAAATAGCATATTCATGGCACATAAACCAACATAAATAATCTAATTTAATAAAAGGATTATAACATTTGAAATGGTCATACTTATTATCGAAATAATATCAACGGTCACGAACTTAATATCCGATTAATTCGTACCAACCATAACGACCCGTTTCAAAATATCTGAGTGACCGAGAAGTCCGTACAAACCCGAAGGTTTAACAAATTGGGACCAAACACCACACCCGAGTGGTCCGCAAGCACCAAAACGGTGCAGCACGAATCAATGCATATAGCATTGACTCATGCTCACCAAATCCATAGCACGAAAGGTGCCTAAGCCAAAGATTAATAAAAATCAAAGGCACCAAAACCAAAGTTTAGAATTAAACTTTCAAGTTTCGTGCATGCATCTTTCGTCCCTGCATCATTTGTCCCAATTTGAAATTAAACTTTCAAATAAAGCTTAATCCAGTTGAGTCCAACTTTCGTACAGGTTACGAATTGTGCTAATTTTAATTAGCACCTAGCTTAAATTTTAACATCTCTCAAATAGGTTCACTTTGTGAATCAATTTCTCATTCACCTATTACCCTTTTTGAGCGTATATTATATCAAATTCTTCGTCTCACTACGAAGAACCTGAATCCATTCTGACCCAACCCAAATCGGAAGTGGACCCACATATATTTGTACCACAAAATAATCACTCAAAATGCCATTTTTTGCTAAAAATTCCAACAGTGTCAACTGAGCACAAAGTGCTTCGCTGGATCATCGGAGTTTAATTCGTTTTTTTTAAAGAAAAGATAAAAAGGGTGAGAAGGACAACATGTAATGACATAAATACCCTTCATTTTGACAGTCAACAGACGAGAAATCAGATAGAAGACTAGAAGTGGCACTGTTACAATAAGAGTCAGTAAAATGTGAATTTTTTTTTTTTTTTATATAGTGAACTAAAAATGTCTAACTGATAATAAGTCTAGGACTAAAAAATGAATTAACTCTTTTATTTTATATTTTCTATGGAGCTTTTTTCTTCACCTTTGGACATTCTGTATTAATATAAAAGTGCTTTAAAAAACTGATGGATTTGTGAAATAATATATAGGCCCTGTTTGGTAAATGATTGTTAGTTTATAGGTGTTAGCTATTAGTTTATTGGGTTAATTAGATGATATAACTAGTTGATAACATTAACTGATTGTAGAAATGTGTTTGGTAAATTAGCTGTTAGCTTATAGCTGTTTGGTATAATTTCTTTTCTCAAATATCTAATTGAAAAAGTTGTTTTGAGTAACTTTTTGAATTTTAGAATTTTGGAGTTACAAAAAACTAATTAACTAAACACTTATATTGATTTTTTTAACCAAATCAAAGAGCTAATAGTGATCAAATAAACTAAAATTGACCTATAAGCTAACTATTTTAGTATTTTACCAAACAGACCATAATCTTTTTTCCTTTAAAAAAAAATATAATTTTTTTTCTGACTACTTGGTTTCCGATGGAAACCAAGTACTGGTTTCCCATCGGAAACCAAGGGGAAACCAGTACACTTGATTTCGGCATAAAAAAAGTTCACTGGTTTCTGCGGAAACCAGTGTACTGGTATGCTTGTTGTGTAAATTTTATTGTTATTAATGTGGTGAATCGGAGTATTGTGGACAGAATTTTATTGGTAAATTTTATGTTGTTCATTTTCTGGAAAATGAACCAAACACTAAAAGACAATTTTCAATTGTGCAACCAAACACCAGAAAGGAAAATGTTTTCTGGAAAATAACTCATTTTTCAAAAAATATTTTTCAGAAGTCATTTTTCTGCTTTCCAAACGGACCCTAAGTATCTATTACTATATAAATCTCTAATAATTATGTTTATTATTGATTTATTTTTTTCCATCAACCTTTTTCTAAAAGTTGATTCGGAAGAGTCTATATTTAAAATTTTGAAGGAACTTCGTCCTGTGGTTCAAATTTACGAATGTTTCATGCTTTAAATCTTGGTTTTTTGACGAATCATGGTCTAAAATGAGTGGACACAAGTGGCTATGTTAATGACGAAAAAATTGAGTTTAAAATTGTCAAAAAAAAAAAAAAAGTTTAAGTTACCTTAGAGAAATTTCAAGAGTATGAGTTTTTTTTTTTTTTTTTTTTTCTCAATTTTGTCAGGCTAACAAGGAGTGGGAATAAGAGGAAAAGGGGAAAAAGAAAAAAGAAAAAGAGCTATATGGAAAATAAAAAAATAAAAAATTGATGCGTTAGCTGGGCACACCTAATGCGCCAAAACAGCAACACAACAGACCGTTCTGTGTGACCAAAAAAAAAAAAAAAAAAAAAAAAAACACTTAGGCCAAATTGACTCAATTGGGCGTCAAACAACACTATAAAATATTGAATCGAAATCAAATTACTTGGTCTAACTCATACCCTTATTAATTTATACATTCACTCTTATATTTTAAAAATGTGAGACTTTTAACAGATTTTTTAATTGTTGGTTTAATTATTATGAAGTTTTCAATGTTGTACTTTGTTTTGATGCTATGCAAAAACTTTTGAAGGAATTTCATCCTATGCCTCAAAGACATAAAATGCTTCACACTTTGAATTTGGATTTATTCATGGGGCGTGACGAAGATACCTTTTTTATCATCAAAGGGCTACTTTCTTGCTTTCCAGCACTTGGAGAAGGTTGTCACTACTGTTACAAAATTACCCTATCAAAATGACGACTTCAAATATAAGGAGAAGTCGTTGCATTTCTCTTGTGCCTCCACAAAAGTTGAAATTATTTTTCGCGCACTATAATAAGAATCCTAGGGTACTCCTATGGAATTGAGTTTGTGCATTGATTCATACTCTATAGGTTTTGTGATGTATAATTGTCAGTTTAAGAATTTTGTATGAGTGGCGATGCCTTTGACAATGCAAATATGTAATTCATATTTATAGTTTGGAAAATTGTGGTGCACCAAAATGAATTGTGGAGAATGCAACAAATAACCATATACATGCATTGTTCTGTATGGGTTAATTTCTGTAAATAAGTTTTATATCAAGAAAATTTATTGTATGATAATTGACAATTCTTCTTCTAGTTAATTATGGCAAACTCGGTATGTCTGAACTCGATCAAATTCAAAGCCTCTCTTACATCACTTACATGAGAAGAAACATAGCTAGCAGATGTATACAAGCTAAGTTGTGACCTTGACAATTTTTCGTTAACAATTTTGACTTGTAGATATAGAGAGGTGTTTAAAGATAAAATCAATTATATCGTTCGAACAAGGTTATCAGTTAGGTTTTTGTGTGCTAGGAGGGGGGAGGGGGGAAGGTGTCAGCTTTGATTACGTGCTTTGTTGGGAGCATGAGTTAACCACACAACTTTTTTTTTTTTTTTTTTTGTTCAGAAAAAAAGGGGAAAAAGAAAAAAGAAGAACAGTTGTCGGGATGGCTTGCGTGAGCTTGACGCATACCAACTTGCTTAATTCTTTATTTTTTTTCTTTTAATTTGACATAATCTCAAATTACTGCAACATATAGGGGTCGTTTACTTCATTTCTCTGTTTTTCCATTTCCTGTTTTTCATTTCTCTAATTTTCTGATTTATTAAACACAATCATCCCATATATCATTTGTACATTTCTACAACAAAGATAATAATAATAATAATAATAATAATAATAATAATAATAATAATAATAATAATAAAGGAGAAGAACGAAAGAAAAGGAAATGAAATAAAGAAAGGGAGAATAACGAAAGGCAAAGAAAAGGAAATGAAATAAAGGATATGAAACTACTAGTCAAATGCTTATAGTAAGTATCAAACAACCGCCCTCCCGCACATAACACTGTTCATCCAGTTCTCCTCCCATTCCTCCTTTTGGAGAAGTCCAAATTTGTCCTCTCCAAAATCATACATAGAGTTGAAAAATGGAGAGGAGTTAAGACAATTGGAGAGATGATTTTAGTAAACAACTTTTTCAATTTTTATTTTTTTCACTCCTCAATTTTTTTTAATTTTTGAAAAATCTTTCATTTTTCCCAGTTGGTAAACGACTCAATACTCTCTCTTCTCTCTTACCCCACCACCACCTAAAAAAAAAAAAAAACTAATGTTGAGAAAACCCTTATCTAGTTTGTGTCAAAAACAAGAAAAAAAAATTAAAAAAATCCTTGAGATAGTTGCCCTTAGTTATTTTGGACTAATGATATGTTTGAGGTTATTAGTGCCAACTAAAAGTAAGGTTGTTGGGAGGGGGGGGGGGGGGGGGGTTTAGGGCGTTGACCTCAATCATTTAAAACTCCATTTGAACTTCAATTGGAAGAATTTATTCGTACATATTGACTTTTTTGCTTTAGAAAACAGGACATATTGACTTTATTATTATATAAAGTAATTGTTGTGTATGTAATTAATGATGTAATATTCCTTAAACCTAGCTGTCATTCCAAACTCTTAAAAAATAATCATATTAACTACGACGTTCCATTGAGCGGAGCCACAAAATTCATAGAAAAATATATTAAATTCATCCAGAATTTTAATTTTACCTTTTTCACGGGGTGTGGAGCCCTTAGCTTAGAGTTAACCTTTTGAGAAAAAAAAATTAATTTCATCATTTTCATCGGGCCATTTAGTCAAGATTTTAATTTTATCCTTTTCATCAAGCTATTTATCTAGAATTTTAATTTTTTTTTTCTTTTTCATGGAGGCATGTAGCTATTCATCTATCCAATTTTTCTTTGAATACATTAGGTATCCCAACTTCTAATCACAAGTAGCCTTATTTACCCAAAATCATCGAGGTATTTATCCAAATTTTACTTTTATCTTTTCCATCGTCCAACAATTTATCCAAAATTTTAATTTAATCCTCTTTATCGAGTTATTTATGCAAAATTTTAAATTCATCATTTTCATCAAACTAATATCCAAAATTTTAATGAACAGATACTACAATGTAATAGAACCAGTAGCTTTCAAAAAAAAAAAAAATATCCAAAATTTTAATTTTAATTTTCATTCTTCCCCTTTTGACACCCATTATTAATATAGAGCAGTATTAACTCTTTGTGCTTTTTAAAAAGTAACTATGAACTAATACTATAAGTGTAACATGATCAGTAGTACTCAAAAAAATGGTTTCGAGAAAATATTTAATTTAGAAACATATAATCTTGTTTAATTCCTACCACTAATTAAACAATAAACCACATGATCTCCAAACTCCATTAATCAGATCTTGAGTTTTGAGGCACAAGTTGACAAAACATCATATGACTGATCCGAAACCTTAACAGACATATCACACCTGATAGTAACACTTACATGAAACTTAAATGTCTTCAACACCGTAACCTTGACCGGCATTTTCGCGACCGCCGTGAAGTTCAAACTTCCGGTGCCGACGTCCTCCAAGAAGCTCGTACTGCTCGCGACCTTGTGGCCGTCGAGGTTGGTGTGCGCGACGACGTCGATTTGCCCTCTCGCCGGAACCGCGCCGTCCTGGAGCGGGAGCGCCGTCACCGGAGTGTCGCGATAGTACACCTCGGCGGAGGCGTTCCGGTACGAGCAGTCGCCGTAGTTGGGGTTCTTGATGGTGATCGTCATGTTCAGCGACGCGCTCAGGCTCGGCTCCGGGAACAGGGCGACGGTGACGTTGCGGAGGCGCGTTCGGTGGGGAATGATCTCCGGCGGCCGGGGTTTCAGGATCGTGAGGAATAGAGTGGCGCAGACGGCGGCGATGACGATGGCGATCAAAAGCAGAGCGGTAGTGAAGCAACAGATTTTTCGACTTTTTGGAGCTGTAATTTCCATGGTGTTTTGAGAATTTTTATCAATGATAATCAATTTTAATGATGAAACTTGTATTTATGTTTTTATATATAAATAGATATACACCTCTTCATCTTATCAAAAAAAAAAAAGATATACACCTCTTCACCAAAAAAAAGAAATAGATATATACCTAGAAAAGCAACCCTAGCCAATTTGATAACCACAAGCCCACAATATTACAAATTCAACTCCCGATAAGAATAGTTTATTAGCCTTTTATCCACAGTCTTATTGGGTCAAATTGTGAGGCCCATGGTAAGAGATTTCAATTGTTATATTGTAGACTAGGGTTTACAATGCACTGTGGACTCTAATTCAATACACATAATTCATGTTTATAATGCACATAATTCATGTTCATTATACCGTGTTTAAGTGTTGTGTATTATGAACATGAATTATGTTGTCAAATTCTATGTATTGGATCAGAGTCCACGATATAATTTGCCTAATCGGCTAATCGGCCTATGCGGCCGACGGTGCCTAGAAAGCCTATGTGGTCGGCCTAGCCGACGGTGCCTAGAAGGCCTATGTCGTCGGCTATGTGGTCGGCCTAGCCGACGGTGCCTAGAAGGCATATGTCGTCGGCCTAGCCGACGGTGCCTAGAAGGCATATGTCGTCGGCCTAGCCGACGGTGCCTAGAAGGCATGTGTCGTCGGCCTAGTCGGGCTGCACGTGCCTAGAAGGCCTATGTAGTCGGCCTAGTCAGCGACGCTGCACGTGCCTAGAAGGCCTATGCAGTCGGCCTAGTCAGCGACACATGCCTAGAAGGCCTATGCAGTCGGCCTAGTCAGCGACACGTGCCTAGAAGGCCTAGTCGGCGGCACGTGCCTAGAAGGCCTATGCGGTCGGCCTAGTCGGCGGCACGTGCCTAGAAGGCCTATGAAGGCCTATGCGGTGGTCGCGGTGGTCGGCCTAGTCGGCGGTACGTGCCTAGAAGGCCTATGCGATGGTCGGCTTAGTCGACGGTACGTGCGAAGGCCTATCCGAAGGCCTATGCGGTGGTCGGCCTAGTCGGCAGTACGTGCCTAAAAGGCCTAGCCAGACCACCAATTAGGCGGCGGCCAGCCAACGCCTAGGGCCTAGTGATGCCTAAGCGGGAGCCAACGCCTAGGGCCTAGTGATGCCTAAGCGGGAGCCAACGCCTAGGGCCTAGTGATGCCTAAGCGGGAGCCAACGCCTAGGGCCTAGTGATGCCTAAGCGGGAGCAACGCCTAGTGATGCCTAAGCGGGAGCAACGCCTAGTGATGCCTAAGCGGGAGCAACGCCTAGTGATGCCTAAGCGGGAGCAACGCCTAGTGATGCCTAAGCGGGAGCCACGCCTAGTGATGCCTAAGCGGGAGCCAACGCCTAGTGATGCCTAAGCGGGAGCCAACGCCTAGTGATGCCTAAGCGGGAGCCAACGCCTAGTGATGCCTAAGCGGGAGCCAACGCCTAGTGATGCCTAAGCGGGAGCCAACGCCTAGTGATGCCTAAGCGGGAGCCAACGCCTAGTGATGCCTAAGCGGGAGCCAACGCCTAGTGATGCCTAAGCGGGAGCCAACGCCTAGTGATGCCTAAGCGGGAGCCAACGCCTAGTGATGCCTAAGCGGGAGCCAACGCCTAGTGATGCCTAAGCGGGATTTTGTACGTGTAACAAGATCAGTAGTACTCAAAAAACGGTTTGGAGAAAATAATGATTAAAAATATTTAATTTAGAAACATATAATCTTTTGTCCTACCACTAATTAAACAATAAACCACTTGATCTCCAAAACTCCAGTAATCAGATCTTGAGTTTTGATGCACAAGTTGACAAAACATCATATGACTGATCCGAAACCATAACAGACATATTACACCTGATAATAACCCTTACATGAAACTTCAATATCTTCAACACCGTTACCTTCACCGGCACTTTCGCCACCGCCGTGAAGTTCAAACTCCCGGCGCCGACGTCCTCCAAGAACGTCGAACTGCCTGCGACCTTGTCGCCGTCGAGGTTAGCGTGCGCGACGACGTCGAGTTGCCCTCTCGCCGGAACCGCGCCGTCCGCGAGCGGGATCGCCGTCACCGGAGTGCCGCGATAGTACACCTCGGCGGAGGCGTTCCGGTACGAGCATTCGCCGTAGTTGGGGTTCTTGACGGTGATCGTCATGTTCAGCCTCGCTCTCAGGGTCGGGTCCGGGAACAGGGCGACGATGACATTGCGGAGGCGCGTTCGGTGGGGAATGATCTCCGGCGCCCGGGGTTTCAGGATCGTGAGGAATAGAATGGCGCAGACGGCGGCGATGACGATGGCGATCAAAAGCAGAGCGGTAGTGAGCCAACAGATTTTTCGACTTTTTGAAGCTGCCATAATTTCCATGGGGTTTGAGAATTATTATCAATAGTGATAATCAATTTTAATGATGAAACTTGTATTTATTTATTTTTTTTTATATATAAAACATAGATACATACCTCTTCACCCAACAGAAAAAATAGATATATACCCAGAACAGCCACCCTAGCCAATTTGATAACCACAAGTCCCCAATATTACAAATTCAACTCCTGATAATAATAGTTTATTAGCTTTTTATCCACAGTCTTATTGGGTCAGATTGTGAGGCCCATGGTAAGAGATTTCAGTCGTTATATCATGCACCGCGGTGCATAATCGATTATGCATCGCGCGTCAAAACGGCGCCGTTTCTGTAGTTATAACAACGTGACACTACAGTGTGTCTAAACCGACACTGTCTCACGTATTATTTTTATATTATCAAATGAAATTGCAGTTATATTAAAATTATACTGTAGTTGTGGTGAAAATGAAACTACAGTATATATAAAATGAAACTGAATAACATTTCACATATTTCAGTGTATATTGTACAATGAAGCTGTAATTATATTGAAATGATCATGTAGTTGTGTTTTAATGAAACTATAGTGTATATAAAATAAAAGGAATAAGGGTCAAATAGGCCATCGAACTGCACATGATAATACAATTAGGCCACTGAACTAAAAAAACTAACAATTGAGTCCCTAAACTTATCAATTCCTAACAATTCTTCCAATTTGAAGGTCTCCAACAAGTCAACAGGTCATCCTTCAAATTAATTATTTTTTAAAAAATAAAATTTAAAAATTAATTATTAATTTTTTTTTTTAAAAAAAAAACAGATCGGCTGAATTCTGTTTTTTTTTTAATTATTTAAATAATTAATTTTAAAATTTTATTTTTTAAAAAATAATTAATTAGGAAGGATGACCTGTTAACTTGTTGGAAACCTATAAATTGAAAGAATTGTTTGAAATTGGTTAGTTTAGGGACCTAATTGTTGGTTTTTTAGGTTCAGTGGCCTAATTGCATTATCGTGTGCAGTTCGATGGCCTATTTGACCCTTATTCCAAAATAAAATTAAAAAATATTTTCACATATTTGAGTGTATAAATATAGAATGAAACTGTAGTTATATTGAAATGAAACTGTAGTTGTGTTGAACTGATCGAAACTGCAGTGTATACAAAATGAAACTGAAGAATAGAGTTATTTTTTGCGAAGATTCTATTTCTTCTCATTAAACAAAACGACGTCGTTTGGATGCGCGGTGAATGATCGATCATGCACCGTGGTGCACGATATAATTTGCGAAGAGATTTCAATTGTTATATCGTAGACCAGGGTCCACAATGCACTATGGACTGATCCAATACACAGAATTCATATTCATAATGCACATAATTCATGTTCATTATATCGTGTTTACGTTTTGAGTATTATGAACTTGAATTCTGTGCATTATAATGTCAAATTCTGTTTATTAGACTAGGGTCCACAGTGCACTGTGAACTTTGGTCCACGATATAATTTGTCCAAGGTCCACAGTGCACTGTAGACCCTGGTCCACGATATAATTTTTCCACAGATTTAGCCTTAGTGGGTAGGGAGTTCGTAATTGTTGACATTTTTAGTTTGAATTGATTGTCTGTGGAGAATTTAAACTAATTTAATTCGATGTAGTCATTTATAAGTTAGTATTACAAAGTAAATATTGTTAAATTTTTAGCGTCACTCAAAAAAAGAGAGATAGATGTATATAGCGTAAAAGCTTAAACAAATTGATGTCAGACTCGGATCAGGACAAGTTGTTAAGGATAACTGATAACTTTATGGTAATAGAGTTCTTACATCACTCTAACTCTAAACAGTCATTTTAAAAGAAATGATAAGTTTATGGTTAATATTTAATACGGAAATTTTTATATATTTTATACCGCACTTTTATTAGTTAGAAATTAATTATTTAGTCTTTTTAGTTTTTAATTTTATTATTATTAGGAAATTAAAGTGACGAATTTTATTATTAAATAATTATAAGGAAATAACACTCTTTTGTGTAAGTTCTATTAGGATTATATTATATTAAAAAAGAAATTTCGCAAGATTGGATTAAAAATTACCCTATTTGTAGATAATTGAAGATCAAAAGTAGTGATAGTATAATTGAAGACGAAAAGTGTTATTTTCTTATAATTTATGAACGAAAAGTGTTATTTTCTATTATTTTTAAAAAAGAAAATTTTATTTGGCAAGGAATTTTTAATATTTTTTAAATTTTATTACTTAAAAATTATTATTCTTAGTTTTTTTCTTCTTCATCATCATTAATAGGAAAAATAATATTTTTCGTACCTAAATTATTGAGAAATAACACTATTTATTCACTTTTCGTTATCTAATTGTTAGAGATTTTTTTCTTTTACAATTGAAAAGAGAAAAAAAAAAATACATCATAGATCAAAAGTGTTACTCCGTATTTTTTATAATTTAGAGATAAAAAGTTCTATTATTATTATTATTATTATTATTATTATTATTAAAAACGAAAGTTTATTTTGGCAAGGAAGTTTTTTTTTTTTTTTTTTTTTCCTTTTTAGCAGAAAGCTTGGCACTTTGGGAATATATTTTTGAGTTTTTCTGCGTTTTTTCAGCAAAAATCCGGAGGAGGCAGCGAAAAGAAACGGAAAGAAGAAAGAAGACAAAATAACAAAAAGAGAGAGGAGGGAGGAAAAAAAAATTGATGTGAACTTTTAACTTGTTCCTGATTTTGAGCGTCTTATTGAATGAAAGACTCTTTTGCAAGATAGCTTGCACGAGTTTAGTTCAATAATTCAGTATGTAATATTGGGAGAATAGATTAAGATTCAAATTTCGTCGGCGACAGTACGAGGAATACCTTCAAAGTGGGTGGATCTCTTGTGCGCACCAGCATTTGACCTGATAAGTTAGAGTCATTATGATTTATACCCTTCCAAATAACAAATTATATTATGGACCACGGTCCACAATGCATTGTGGTCCAGGCATCAAATATGCACCGCAGTTTCATTTCAACACAACTACAATATCATTTTGATATAACTACAGCTTCGCTAGACAATATACACTCAAATATGTGAAATTGTTATTCAGTTTCATTTTGTATATATTGCAGTTTCATTTCAATACAACTACAGTTTCATTTTAATTCAATTGTAGTTTCATTTGATAATATAATAAAAATAATATGTGAGATAATGTCAATTTAAAAACAGTAGAGTATCTGTCATTTTGGACCATGATCTACAAAGCTTTGTGGACCACGGTCCACAATATAATTGCTGCTTCCAAATACTTTGTTGGACGGGGTGTAGAGGCCCTTAGAGTCGGAGATTCAACTTTTTGGGAGAAGAATCTTTTAGAACATAATGGTTGGAAATTACATGTTTACCCGTGGAGATAACAACGATGCACGAAAATTTTGGCGGGTGCTAAATTTGATAAAATATAAATTCAAAATCAAAGTCAAAATGTAGATTACTAAAATTAAAAAAGTTCATTAATCATATTACCATAGATATCGTCATTTCTTCACAACAAAACGAAACTACCTCCCTTCCCTTAAAACAAACAAACAAGTGTATGAACAACCTCCACTAAGTTTATTGAATTATTAATTATTAACATAACCATAAAACTTCAAGTTCGACTCTTAGTGAAAGCGATTTAGCTATAGACAACCTAGGATGATTTACTCTGTGCACAACTACTAACAAGTACATCACCATCCGAACGTATAGAGTTTATTAAATCAACACACAAGTTCATCTCAACAAGTACATAATAGGATTATCTTTATTATATAACGTACGTTTTTGTCCGAGAACAAAAGTTGTTGTGGAGGCGCGTGAAAAAAGCGAAAGGTCTTCCATAATTTCGAGCACATTATTGGAGTTGAATCCAAACCAATAATATTAGAAATAATGACAATCTTTTTTTATGTTCCGAAAATTTCAAAAATAACCTCTCGAACAAACACATACAACTCTCACTCCCTTCAAATAAGCTAATCTTCAAAGTGCGAAGCATTTTGAGTGCTTGAGCCACCATAGGTTTTGCGTTACGGTTAGCGTCACAAGCACTATATAGACAATCACTCACCATGTCAGCAACCTTCAAAAAAAAGAGATGAAGAAAACCTCAATCAGCTAAGCATTTAAATAACAAAATTGCATCAAGATTTTTGCTTTATAATTTATCCAGAAAAATATGATTACCTCTAAATCTATAGCAAGTTCACCTAATTTTGGGCATTTTTGCATCAAATTAATGAAAGAATAACAGCTAAGATCACATTCCTCATATATAGTTACTTGATAACTTCAAGTATTCCACATTTAGTGCAAAAGACTAAGGTGGATTTCTTCAACACCTTTTTGTGTGACAAAAATTGGTCATTGATAAATGTCAAACAAACAAGACTTAACAGTATTCCTATTGTGATATTGAAAATCAAGGACGAATTTGCAAATAAGTGTGTTGTGCTGGATGAGAACATTATGGATTACATACAAATCCACAGAAATCCAGATATCATTAAGGCATCCCCATTAGAGGGGCCTTCACCAAGTTTTAGGACAACAAAATTCCATGGAAGAGATTTTCACAAATGGAAGATGAAGACTTTGGCCAAACTTTTCTCCTGCAATATGGAGGTTTTTGTGGGCCCAATAACAGAGACAAAGTGAAAGAGAAGGCTGGAAGCCAAACTTTTCTTCCTGACATTTTTCAGGCGTCAAATTTTTTTTTTTTGGCACCTAAAATACTACACTAAAATTCTCACTATTAAGGATGCCCTTATGGATGAGCATGGGAATATTTTTTCTTAACGTGATTAAAAAATCTAACATTAAAATTGAGTTGTGTAAGACTGAACCAAATATCTCTCCGAAAGGTAGAGAAAACAGCCATCCTAGCAGCTTTTTCAATCGACAAGAACCCTAACTCTTGTCAAGTTAATTTGGATAGGGTGAAACAGTGGCAGTTAATGAAAACGCAGGAACATGTCAACGCAAAAATCACTGGTTTCTCAAGGTGGATAAAACAGGGAAAAGTGCAAATTAAGACAACAAGTTGAACTTGCATCAATCATTCAACCAAAATTCATTAAATAAATGCAACTTTTCACAATATCTGCAAATTCACTGTCTTTAATCCTCATTCTTACAACCATGCTAGGTTAATTTCAACTTTCTAATAAAGGGAAAAAAGAAAAAGAAAAAAAAAAAGTCATCTAATTAATGAGCTTTAGCTGGCGCATATACAGTATGTAGTACTAAGCAAGTAGAAAACTCTCAACAAAATTGCAGAGAAGAGAAAGTAAACTTTCGACATCACATTATTAAATTCCAATCGCTATATGAACACATTAATCCGACCAAACCCAATCCGCCTCGCAGATCTGTGAAACGATTCTCACACAAGTGCGACCCTACATATTATTATTATTATTATTATTATTATTATTATTATTATTATTATTATTTTAAAAATCCAACTACAACCATGAAAAGAAAAAAAAAAGTTGTGTTTCAATACATTTAAATAGCAAGGATTCTCAAACTAATAATTATAATTATACATAACAATTTCTGCTTTTGCAGAGGCACACTGAGAATGCAAAAGCTCCTCCTTATTACTTTCAAAGAATTCTTCGTAGTCCCATGTATCCTCATGAACAATGAAAACCTTCTCAAGTGCGGGAAAGCAAGCAAGTAATCTCTTGATAAAAATCAAATCATGCACACTTCCTATATATGAGTCCAACTTCAATGTGTGAAGCATTGTATGTCTTTGAGTCACAGTTTGAAATTCGTCCGTAAGTTTTGGCATAACATGGGAGAACTAAAAAAAGGAAACAAATTAACAAAAAACAAAACAACATCATCATCAACAACAACAACAACAACAACAACAACAACAACAACAACAATAATAATAATAATAATAATAATAATAATAGAAACAACTAGAATCTCACAAAAAAAAAAAAAGTAATCAAGTAAAATAAAATTACCGATAAATCTATATCAAGTTTGCATAATTTTGGGCATATTCGAAGCAAATGAATGAATGCAGAATAAACATCTTCCACATGATCATGATAGTCTTCAGTTGATAACATCAGATATTCCACATCTAGCTCAAGTGGTTGTTGTAGTCCCCTTCCAGTAAATCCATTAACAAAACCCTTTGAAACCAAATAGAAATCAAGTTACATGAGTTGCTAATAAATAATTTAAATAAATAATTACTTGGAAAAAAAGAAAGAATCAGAATATATACCTGCATAGAAGAACAATCCAAATCAAGAGTACGAATAGATCTCAAGTCCAAGTTAAAAGGGAGTTGGTAAAAAGGGCAAGAGTCTATTCTTAAACTATGAAGTTTTTGAGCAGTAAAGTTAAAATCATGAAGGTTATAACAAATCTCAAATGACAGATTCTCGAGCATAGGAACATCAACTAGATGATCTCTAGGATTAAAGTCAACATTTTTGAAACATAGTGAAGTGACATTTGGCAATATGCAAGGGTCACTAATTGGTCCAATAGAGACTCCACAAACATCCAATCTCCTGAGTGTTGGGCAAGAAAATATGCAATTCGGCAGAGTGTATTCATCTTCTGGCATAAGACTAAAGTGTATTTCTTCAACACCTTTTCGTGTGACAAAAAGGAGCCATTGATCGAAATCAAACGACCGAGACCTAAGTGTTTTCGTACTGAAGCTCCTATTCAAAAAGTCAAAATTGAAGACAAACTTGCGAATAAGTCCATTATGCTGGATGAGAACTTTGTTGACCACATACAAACCAGCAAATATCCAGATATTACTGTTTTTCGTTTCGTCTTGTATGTTTTGGGTCCTGATATCACTGTGAGCATGGAAATGTTTTTTCCTAATGTGAACAAAAAACCACCAACCAAAGTCAAGTTCTGTAAGACTGAACCAAATATCTCTCCAAAAGGTAGACAAAACGGCCATTCTAGCAGCTTCTTGAATCGGCAAGAAGCTCAAAATCTTGTCAAGTATATCTGCCGGGAGTTCACTGATTCTATCTCTCTGCAGACGTTTCCGCTCCATAATCTAGATAACTTTAGTATATGAAAATTAAAGAAGAAATAAATTAAAATTGGAACATAACCCTAAGATGGTGAAATTGACAATAGTAAATTAGTAATTAAATTCCAAGCCTCAACTGCAGGCAGGAAGATGCCAATTTTGAAAGATGTAAGATGCCAAATTTAATGGAGTGCCTATCCTAACCCACTGAAGTTGTTAAAATCTTTATGTTATACACACATGAAGTTAAGGTAAAAGGATTAGTGCACCCAAACATTTCAAAAATTAAGACATGCTTTTTATGATGCATCAATACCCAAAAAAACAATACTCTTGAGTCTCTGTTGCAATGTTAGAGGCAAGGGTGAAACTGTAGCAGATAATGGAAAAGAAGGAACATATCAACACAGAAACAACTGGTTTGTCAAGGTGGGTAGTACAGGAAAAAGTGCAAATATACACAAATAGTTGAACTTGGATCAACCATTCAACCAAAATTCATTAAGCAGCCTCCCTGAAATTGGTGTTTTCGAATCTGCAATAAATAAAATGCAATTTTCTACAATAACACAAATGGTGTTTTTCAAACAAGGGGACATTAATTAAAAGTTATCTTATTGATGAGCTTCATCTGGTGCATAAACAGTATGTCGTACTGGAGCAAGTAGAAAATTCAAACAAAATTGCAGGGGAAAAGAAAAAAGTAAACAATACTTCGACTTCACTTCATTCAATTTCAATCGCTCTATGAACATATACTGAACATTAATCCTCAAAAGCTGAAAGAGTTGCGTAAATCACAATATGAGGCTAGGGCTAGTGAGACAAAGGAAATCCAGAAGAATGTATACATACATATACGCGCTGGCACACAGTAGATTGGATTTGAGACAAACCAGTAATCGGAGCGGCGAATTGCAGGGAGGCAGTAATCGGCGACGAGGAGAAGTGACCCTTCACGGCAATATTCCCAGTCCGAATTGTGAAATCGGGTTAAGGTAGAAAAGTACTCCTCTAAAAATGCTAAATTTACGGCGTCGTATAATCCACTGATTTTTTGTGTGACTGAAAGAAATATGCAGACTTATTAGTTTGCACTAATCAAGTATTCATTTCTTGTGAGTTTAGCCAACAAAGAATTACAAATAGAATAAATATCCAAAATAGTCCCTCGACTATAGCTAAATTCACAAATTGGTCCTCGACTTTCAATTTCAACTAATTAAGTCCTTAACTTTGTAATTTTAACATAATTTAGTCCTCTGTCTATTTGACCGTTTGTTTACTGTGAATTTTGAGGATATATATGTAATTTCATGGTTCATCGTCGGTTTTTTAAGGTTCTGGTTGCTTTTCCAGACCGCACTGTTACATTTTAATCCACTATCGAAAGCAATCTACCAAATCCGGTCGCCTTTCTTCATCCTCCCTTTGGATTCAATGTAGTTGAGTTCATACCAGAGCGAAGAAGACGACGTTTTTCCGAACCAGTACAACGTCATTCTGGAGGCCTCCACGTGCTCCGATGAGAGCTGAAGGTTCTTCTAGAGATCGTCGATCACGGTCAACAAACGGTCAAATAGATGGAGGACCAAATCGTGTCAAAATTACAAAGTTATGGACTTAATTGGTTGAAATTGAAAGTCGATGATCAATTTGTAAATTTAGCTATAGTCGAGGGACCATTTTGGGTATGTACTCTTACAAATAAATAAATTAGTCTAGACTACTAATCCCGACTAACTTAGCTAGGTTTCTCTCAATAGTCGCTTTGCGCGAATGGAATAACGTCCAATAATTATTTTTAAATAAGTATTTCAAAGTATATCAATGTAATATTATATCAGAAATGCTCATACATAGCTAAATAATATTGAATTTGTTTATTTAAATTGGTAATTTAAAGTATATAAATGCAATATAATATATAAGAGATTTATTATATTGTCACTAAAATAAATGTTTACAACTTTGTAATAACGTTAGTCTAAATACTTAGTCTAAAAATGATAGTCTAAATAAATACTACTTTTGATTTAAATTTTTCTAATTCTTCTCAATTCTCTTTTGGGTGGCATTTTCATTGTCTTCATCTTCAGTACATGTCCTTTTAAAAAAAATAAAAATTTATTGGTAGTGTGTCATGTGCAATCGGGTTACTGGTGGTAGCATAGATAGATTCATCATGCAATGAAAGATTATGGTGTACGATTGGTAATGGTAGTTTTCCCTTACATGTTTCATGCATGTGAGATGTGTGTCGTATGTTATCATGTGAAAGTATTGAACAAAATATTAATATTTATTATATTTGTATAAAATATTTGGTAAATAAACATATATAACATATTTGTATTATATATAACTTTGATATTTTTTTTTTTTGAATGCTACTAGCTCTATTACATTGTAGTATCTGTTCATATAACTTTGATATTTAATTACAATATAATGTAAAAAGAAGACAATGGACAATGTAGTGAATATAATAAATTAATAAATTAATAAATTTGAAAGTAATGAATCTTTAAATTGTAGAAAATAAAAATAATATAACTAATGAAATTAGATATGTTTTTAAATTTTTTATAATGAATAATTTTTTAAAAGGGAAAATTTTAATTTATTCCCCTCCATAATAAGTCAATTATCAATATCACCCTTGAATTATTAGTGGTGTAAATGTTGCCCCTCAATTTTCAAAACTGTACATATAATGCCCTCCCGTAGTGTAAATGTTGCACCTCATTTTTCAAAACGGTACATATATTGCCCCTACCGTATGGTACAAGAGGGGCAATATATGTACCATTTTAAAAATTGATGGACAATATTTACACCATTAATAATTCAGGGTTGACATTGATAATTGGCATATTACGGCGGGCATAAATTACAATTTTTCCTTTTTTAAAATAAAGGCATTATAGACATCTAATTCTAAATTAATTAAATGCATATGCATTATTTTTTTGTTGTAGCTACTAATTTATTTAATTTAATAAGAGTAATAAAGTGGCGTACATACTTTTCGTCAACAATAATGAAATCAATGATTTTTTTAAAAAATTTACATTCGTTGTTGAGACAAATTATTTTAAGAGTTTGTCAATGACAATTGTTACAATTCGTGTAAGTAGAGGATGATAATAAATAATTCAAAATATATAGTTACAATAGATATTGTTATAATGATATAGTAAAAATTAATTTTCAAATTTTCTTAGAAGTTTTCATGCAGTGATAAAATTATGATGTGTAAACTTGTTCAATTAGTGCCAATGGGATGTAACATTGTCAATTCTTTGGAAAATGGTCTTACCGTTTTAGATTCCAGGTGTAATTGTATTTATGATCAACAACTTTGTAGTTAGGTCTGACATTGATGTAAGAACAATTTTGTACGATAAAAAAAATAATAGTATAATATTTGTAAAGTAATATATAATTGTACTATTATAAAAACACATACAAAAAATATTAATACCATAACGACCTAAATCATACCAATAATTCAAAAATATAATTGAAATATTAAGTTTTGTTTTGATCCAAATAATCAAAAGAAGATTTATTAAACGAAAAAAAATAAAACTTAACCTAAATTTATTATTATTTTTAAATGCATAAAAATCAAATGATTTTTAAAGTTCTTGATTTATAATCTTTAATGCTTAACTTTGAATGTTATGTATTTAGTCGGACTAATTATTTGACCAAAGTTTATGTTAAATTTTATATTATATATATATATATATATATATATATATATATATATATATATATATATATATATATATATATATATATATTAATACATTTTAAAATATTCATAGTATATGTTTAACAATTATGCTAACTCTAATTGGAATGAGGTTCGAACCTAAAACCTTTCTTATATAAATTATTAATGAGTAAGTTAAAAATAATAAATAGTTAACGGAATATTCCGTTACTAAAGTTTATACTAACGGGATTTAGGTTATTTAAGGGAAGAAAATAATATAATAAAATGTAAATAAGGAAAATCATTTAAAAAAATACTAAAATCAAAATAATATGAACCATTCATTTTAAGAAACAATAGGACCGACATTTTTTATTTTCAGTTAAGGGCCTAACATTATTGGCTCTTATTAGAATTGTATGGATCGTTATGCTGTGCATCGAATGCCAAAACGACGTCGTTTTATTAAAAAACGCGCGTCTCCCTTTTAAAAAAAAATTCAGGTTCGATTCCCAGCAACAACATTATATTGTTCATTCATTCTGGAATTTTAGTTCATAGATTATGGAATTATAGTTCATTGATTATGGAATTATAGTTCATCGATTATGGAATTGTAGTTCATCAATTCTGAAATTTTAGTTTATAGATTATGGAATTTTAGTTCATTCATTCTGGAATTGTTAGTTCATAGATTAGATTATGGAATTATAGTTCATCGATTATGGAATTATAGTTTACCAATTATGGAATTTTAGTTCATATGTTGTTGCTGTGAATCGAACCTGATTTTTTTTTTTTTAAGGGGAGACGCGCGTTTTATTAAAACGACGTCGTTTTTGCATCCGTTAGCTATTTATTATTCTTAACTTACTCATTAATTTCTATAAGAAAGGTCTTGAAGGTTAAGAAATATTCCGTTAAGAAAGTTTATACTAACGGAATTGAAGGTTATTTAAGGGAAGAAAATAATATAATAAAGGGTAAAATAAGGAAAATCATTAAGAAATACTAAAATCAAAATAATATGAACCATTCATTTTAAGAAACAATTAGGACCGATATTTTTTTTTTAATTCCAATTAAGGGCCTAATATTATTGGCTCTTATTAAAATTGTAGATGTAGATGTAGATTATAAAGGACTTGAATCAGACCCAACCTTAACCAAACTTTATCATTGTTCAAGACCATTACCTCTTTTATTTTCAGTTTTATTATATATGATTATTTATTAAGAAACAAATATTATTACATGAATTTATTTGGCACAAATTTGGTAAAAATTAGGGTGTGTTTGGTTGGTGGGTTTTGTCTATAGGAATGGGTATGAAAGTTATTGTTGTTGTTTGGTTAATAGGTTTTTAGAACACTATTATGGGGATGGTTATGCTGTGGGCTCGTGCCCAGCGTGCTTCATGACTTATTCCACGGTGTAGACAATTTTTAAATTGGCTGGAAATTCCTAGCTTTAATGATATCTATTACAAGTTAGTTTATAGAGTTTGGAAAAATGAAATGTGAAAGAATGTACCGTCAATGGTGGAACCAGCCTTTCAATAATGAGGAATGATAGCCTTTTTGGACTCTATCCATTTTTGGCCGCTGACTAAGAACCTGAGTTTAAGCTCTCCCTTTGGTGGGTTTTGCAAGTCAAACACTGTTCCATATGAACGTCTCATTGGCAGGGCCGTATTTTAAATTTTGGTGGCCCTGTTCTGGTAAATAAATGTGGCCCTACCAAAATCACAATTTTTAAAATCAATACATGCAAGTTTCGAACCTTTGACCTCCAAGTTAAAATACAATAAATATACATTTTTACCATCTCTTCATAGAACCTTTTAAGTTTAATTGAAAACTCTTAATTTTTATTTCTAAACTAGCTAGGTAAAAATTAAATATTGGACCTATAAAATTTGGGGCCCCTCTAAAATTGGGGGCCCTGTGCGGTAGCCCAGCTTGCACAGCCTAAAATCCGGCCCTGCTCATTGGTGGAAACTCTTTCAACAAACTCAGAGAAGCGGTCGGAGGTTGAACAATATAAAACAAAGGCAAAATCAAAGGAGGAGATCATCAATTTTTCACTCCGGACCAATTCCTTGTGGGTTTGACCCTTACCTTTGCACACTATCACTACAATTGACTCGTGCACTTGTGAGAACAAAATATAATTAAAATTGTCATCACTCTCCTTCCAGCAGCTTCTTCCTTTAGGGAATTTGTTGAGCAGAATAGTGTTAGTTATTTGTTTAGCTGTCTTTTAATTTGCCTTGTATTTAGCCGCTATGGGAGAGATGGATGTAATATCATATTGTTCTCTCTCTTTTCTCTATTTTCCAAACCCTAATTCTATCTTCTTCCCTTCCTAAATTTCTGTTCTGAACCTAAGATCATTGCACAGTTATACGTATACAAATACATATTATTATACATGACAATTAGCTCAATTTATTATGACTTATGCGCAGTGAGCATCGATCTAGCCTCTGTGGTTCATGTTCAGTTGAGTCACCATGATTTACATCCTCCCAAATGCTCTGTCGGGCCGGAGTGTGGGGGGCCCTTAGGGTTGGGGTTCAGCCTTTTGGAAGAATTTATTATGACTTATTCCACGGTGTAGACAATTTTTAAATTGGCTGGAAATTCCTAGCTTTAATGACATCTATTACAAGTTAGTTTATAGAGTTTGGAAAAATGAAATGTGAAAGAATGTACCGTCAATATCAAATACTACCACTCAGAGAGTACAAATTTATTTATATTAGGGATAAGGGTCAAATAGACCCTTCAACTATAGACCAAAGTGCAATTAGTCCATTAAATTAATAAAAAATTTAATTAGACCTTTCATTTTTTCACTTTTATGCGATTAAGTTAATTAACAGGTTAAAACTAAGTCACAAGTAAATTTTTGCTATTTTTAATTTTTTTTAAAAAATAATTAAAAAAAATTAATTCAAATAATTTAATAAATAATAATAATAATAATCTATACTATATATAAAAACAAAATTCTGAAATTTTAACTTCCCCTCCAATTCCTAAAAAATCTCTCTTCCCAATAAAATATATTGTTTTCTACTTTCCCATTCGTACAATAATTCTGGGTAAAAATTCTATTCTAAAATTATAAAATAGTGTAATACAATTCCCTCTGCACATCTAATCTATACTATATATAAAAACAAAATCCTGAAATTTTAACTTCCCGCCCAATTCTTAAAAAATCTCTCTTCCCAATAAAATATATTGTTTTCTACTTTCCCATTCGTACAATAATTCTGGGTAAAAATTCTATTCTAAAATTATAAAATAGTGTAATACAATTCCCTCTGCACATCTAATCTATACTATATATAAAAACAAAATCTTGAAATTTTAACTTCCCGCCCAATTCCTACAAAATCTCTCTTCCCAATAAAATTTTAACTTCCCGCCCAATTCCTACAAAATCTCTCTTCCCAATATTAAATAGTTTCTAAGAAAAAACTATGAGAACCTTATGTTTTATTAATGAATTTTTAAATTTTGTAATTAAAAAATTGTCCCGTGCTTTATTTAATAATCTCTCTTTATAATTGGTCAAATTATTTAATTATGATAAATTAGGGAATAATTAATGATGTTAATAGAAATCTTAGAAGAATATTAGAATGGAAGAATATTTAATTATTGTTAGATTATTATTGTGACTCACGGAATACAATACAAGAATATTTAATTATGGTTATATTATTATTGTGTGGCTCACGACCATTATATACTAACAAAACTTGAAAAGAAACTAATAATCATAATATAATAATAATAATAATATAAGTGGTAAAAATAATATCTAAAAGTAATTAAGTGTTAATAATCTATATTTCTATACTATATATAAAAACAAAATCTTGAACTTTTAACTTCCCGTCAAATTAAATTTCTAAAAAATCTCTCTTCTAATAAAATATATTGATTTCAACTTTCCCATTAATTATGGGTTAAAATTCTATTCTAATATTATAAAATAGTGTAATACAATTCCTATTGTAATCTATATTCTATATAAAAACAAAATCCTGAACTTTTAAATTCTGCCCAATTCCAAAAAAATTTCTCTTCCCAATAAAATATATTGATTTCTACTTTTCCATTCGTACAATAATTCTGGGTTAAAATTTTATTCTAAATTTATAAAATAGTGTAATACAATTCCTATTGTAATCTATACTATATTTAAAAACAAAATCCTAAACTTTTAACTTTCCGTCCAATTCCTAAAAAATCTCTCTTCCCAATAAAATATACTTATTTCTTTTTGAAAGTTACTGGCTCTATTACATTGTAGTATCTGTTCATATACTTTCTCAACCTACTGAAACACAAAGAACCAATAACGCCTCCACTGAGGCTCGAACTTATAATCTTCCAAATGGAAGTCCAACCCGGATACCATTGGACCACATAGTCCTGGTAAATATACTTATTTCTACTTTCTCATTCGTACAATAAGAATATTAATGTAAGAATAATAACATAGAATAAATCGTAATAATTAATAACTATTGTCTAGGATTAAATTTGAAATTGTCATGAAAGATAAGTGACCTCTGGTGATATTAACTTTTAAATAATTATATATCAATTTAAATATTTTTAATATATTACAACAATTCCATTCCGTGCATCGCACGGGTGAAAATATTAGTTATAAACAATAATACTTAGGTTTGCGTAATATTGTAAAATAGTGTAATATAATTCCAAATATAATATATTGTTTAATTTCCTACTTTCATATTAGTACTACAATTCTACATTAAAATTCATATTCGTAATACAATACACCAATATTAAAATTCCTATTCCTATTCCTATTCAACAATATTATTCTGTCACTACTCTCTTGGCCTTTGTAACGGGACGCGGCTCATCATCACAACATTGGTAGATCACATTGTCGAAACAAGAATAGTTAATGGGACACATGAAGGAACCAAAGTTCTTATCCCCCGAATGTCTCTCACTCCTTCTTATACGAGATTGTCCTTCAAGTTCCAGCGTAAACAATTTCCAAACAAAAGTCAAGGCCAAACACTAACTCACGTTGGGTTATTGCTAAAAAAAACTGGTCTTTAATCAATGACAATTATACATGGCTTTCTCCCGAGTCACCCATCATGATGGCCTGAAGATGTTAGCTCTAGACGAGGATGGACAATATTGTGTTGCGACTACCAATGTCGTCTACAAAGAAGTTTTCAATAATGTATAAATACAATCGATGATATTATATTTTTTTTTTTCAAAATGACAAAATTGCTATATATCTAGAAAAAAAAAATCCTCTATACAAATGAATTAGCTAGGATAGCAATTTATTATTATAACTAAGTTGCTAGAGAACGAGCACATTTGCCCAATTTATAAAAATCCTAAACAATGATATATAAAATCTATAAAGTTACAGCACCGCATCGTACATCTACACATTAACTATTAATTCAACAATTATTTGGTTGAACTCAAGCAATGATAACATCACATAACATAATTAATCCAAACCATCTTTTCAATTGCACTATATAATATTTGATGTTATAATTTATATAATTATATATATAATCTTATACTTGTCATAATTCGATCATATATTTGAGTTGTATAATCTGGACCCCCGGGTTCATATAATCCATCAATATATCGTTCCAAATATTCTTAAAATATTATAGTAAATTCATTTTGTGCATCGCACGAGTGAAAATACTAGTATATATAAAAATAAATAAATAAATTATGGGCCTAGTCCGAGACTGGGCCACAAGAGGCCCGAACCCAGGACCGGCCCCGGGCTGCCCTGGCACGAGACCAGCTCATGCCAGGGATTTGGCCACCTCTAAATCTCTAATAGATATCGTCATTTCTTCTACTTCCCTTCAAACTAACAAGTGTATGGGACAACCTCAGCTAAGTTTATCGGGCTATTAACTTGGTAAGTATAAAACTCCAAGTTCGACTCTTTAGTAGGGGTGACCACGGTTCTATTCAAATCTCTGGTTTGAACCGTAACCAGTACTGTGCTAACCGAATCGGTTCCGGTTTCGAAACCGGAACTCTAAAGTTTCAGTTTTGGTTA